>NC_062228.1:17208957-17528456 GCF_902686445.1 Sciurus carolinensis | reverse complement strand
AGTTTGTATAGGGGCCCACTTAGGGGATGGATTGGATCTTTGCCTTCCAAGGGCTAGCTGGCTGGTAATCAGATGGTGGAAGCATAGCTCTGCACTTCCAGACTGGTCTCTCACATATCACCACTCTCATTCTTTGGAGTGGGGGGCTTTCTCAGGCTTGGGTCTTGCTCCTTAGTGTATCCCTGAGCTCCTGTTCTTTAAGGGGATGTCTGTTGGTGTACTCTGTTTCTCTTGAACCTCTCAGCAGCACTCCCTGGACCTTTTCTGGTGTCTGCAGATTGCTTGCACACAACCTGTCTGTTTTGATTTCCAAGGGAGGTGGAGGACAGTTCACAGAGCAAGGGGGGCCCCAGATGCAGGTGTACCATTAGCAGGGTAACAGAAGAGAGTTCTCAGTGACTGAGTAGTAGAAGCATTTAGTCAGGTAAAGTGGTCTGAGCAGTCCTGGGATTTAATCAAATTTAGTTTGGTCTTACCAGTCATCTCCAGGGTGGTTAAAGGTGCAAAACAGGAGTACTACTGGAAGGAGTACTGAGACCTTAGACCAGGATACAAGGCTTAGAGCTATTTCCCTTTCTTGTGATCTCCTAGGTTGGCTGCAGAGCCATTTGCCCAGCATGAACCTGACTTACAGACAGGCCTTCCTTCAGATGTTTGTGTTACCAGGGAAACGATGAAAAGGGTGTTGAAAGTAAAGGGCAAGGGATGGGAGGATGGTTTACTGATTTCCTAGTCCTTTAAATACTGAGAAAACTTTTGGGTGAGCCAGTTATTTCTCTTTTAATAAAAATTAAAATCATAGTTGTCCTATCTGTTGGAAAGAAAAAACAGAATGTTTTGAAGACCCCGCTGTACAAGTGTGAGCAATTTCTCCAGACAAGCCTCACCTGAGGGGCATTTGAGATTCGCCCAAGAAAAAAAGTCTAGTCGGCTTCAAACCAGCTTTAGGCCCGACTGGCCCTGGGGCAGAGCTCCCGAATGGTGGGACAACAAAAACTGGGTTCCGCCCCGGCTGGCTTAAGTCCTCAGAGCTCAGCTCAGCTCAAACCGGCAGCAAGAGCCCAAAGGGGAGCGGGGTTTCGTGAGCTGAACATCCCAGGGGCCCAGGGAGGGACGCCTGGGCCAGCTCGGGGCCAGGCTGGCCTCCTACAGAGGCGGGGCTAACCACCATCGGTCGCACAGCCTGGGCGGGGCCGGACCAGCTGGGACCGGGCGACAACACAGCCCTGACCCTACCCTGGCGCCAACCTTCGTGTTCCAGAGGCTTCCGCTGGACCACAATTCTCAGGGGCTCTCCGGGGCAGCCTCCCTCCCTGACTTAGCCTTTCCTCCAGCGCTGCGGGCCGTGTCTGGGCCTCTACGCGTAGCACACCGGGAACTGTAGTTTTTTCCTAGCGTGCTAATGCCAGAAAGGAGAGTGGCGGGACTGCGTTTCCCAGAGTGCAGCGGGGCGGGCGAGGGAAGGCAGGGGGGAAGGGACAGTCGGTCGCAGACCGCGCTGGGTTGCCGCCGCCGCCGCTGCCGCCATCGTGCCAGCCCCTCGGGTGAGTGTTGGGGCCAGCGTGCCGGGGCGGGGGCTGGGCCGCAGGAGCAGCGCTCTAGGCCGCCGGGAGCCTCTGCTGCGAGTCTCCGGGAGGCCCCTCCCCTCCCCCCCCCCCCCCGGCGGTCCGAAGCCGCGCGGGGCCCGTGCCATGTGTGGCGCGCGGCTCCGCCTCCCGCCGGTCCTCTGAGGCGGTGGCCTCGGGGAACGCGGAGAGCCAGACAGGCGCCTATCCTGGCTGTACGGTGCGGTGGCCAGGCCTTTTTCTCTAGTTCGGACCATCTGGATGGGGCTCTCCGGGCCCCGCCCCGTCTGGCCTGGCCCGGCCTGCTCGAATCCCGAAAGCTCTCCAGGCAGGCTAGCAGGCGGACACCAACCCCACGTCCCGCCACCCGCCTGCGAAGATCCGGGGATGGGCAGCGCCACCCGGCTCACTCCAGAGCCAGCATGGGTAAGGGGGCCCGCCTGCCGCAGTTGGGGCTTGAGACTCTCACCCGGCCCCCAATCATAGCCCTGCCAGGATGTAAGTGAACGCTCCCTACCTGACTGCCTGCTGAGAGTGCACGAAATCTACCGCTCCCTTCGTGGAACCTATGCTAGCTTCTGCATGGAGGGCAGGGTCGGGGAATCGGTCGCGAGGGGTTCCAAGTGGGACTTTACCTCTGGCCAGTTTGGGAAAATATGGACCTGATGTGGTGGTACGGCTCAGTCACCAGGCCTCAGGTATGGGTATGTTGGCCCGCTGTATTAGTGGAGGAAGGGAGGAAAGAAACCAAAAAGATGAAGTTGGAAGTGTGAGCCGCTAAGGCTTTGTTAGACCTCTTAGGCACAGTCCATTTCTGACGTCAGAACCTCCTAGAGTCAGCATAGAATTACCCTGCAAGAGAGAATGACTCCTTAAGAATGGGATGACAAGGTGGGGTTTGGTGCAAGGGGAAGTAGAATCCAGGCTTGAGTTCCTTGAACCCAGTGCCAGACAAGACACCAGGGTGGAAGGGATCTTTAGGGTGGGGTACATTTGAGCTGTAGGTCTCAGATTCAGACTCTGTGGGGCACTTTTGAAGCCTGAGTGGCAGAAACAGAGCTGGAAGCTGCAGAAAGCCAGGCTTCCCCATGATTGCTTGCGTCCCAACTGCTGGAGTTGCCTGTGAACAGACAGGAAGCCAATTGGGTCTTGGGAAAGTGCCCTTAATAATGGTTCCAGAGACCCCATAATGGTACCAGCGTTCTGGAAGACGAGTTGTATCTGGCCACATAGTTACTATCAGTCAGGCTTTGAAAAGGCACTTTCGTTTGAGTGATAAATTAGGAATTAGTACAGGGAAAACCCTGGAACTTGGGGGAGAGATCATGTTAAGCCTTGATTTCTCTGCAGCTTTTGAGCCACAATTCTTGAAGGAACCACAGCAGCTCCATCTCTGTAGACCTGGCCTCAGCAAGCAAATGCCATCTCTGGAATCAATTCTTCTGATCCACATCTTGGCCCTGGGAAATCAGGTTCATTCAGTATGCTCAGAACAGACCTGGTTTGCCATTGGAATTGAACAATAAGAAGGAACTACCCACAGAACATGTGTAGGGTTAATGAGGTAGGATCTCTTAGAACTAGAAACAGTTATTTCAAGAGCCTCTGGATTTTATTGATACTTTCTAAGTACACAGGTTTCAGGTGAGGTAGGCTTATAGCTATGGATTAGTTTGTATATTGCAAGACCTTGGTTTGACTACAGGACTTGTGTTTTTTTGTTTTTTGGGTTTTTTTCAGTGCTGGGGGTCGAACCCAGGGCCTTGCACATGCTAGGCAAGCACTCTACTCCTGAGCTACACCCCAGACCCTTTAGGGTCAAAAAGATACTGTTCCTTTTTCAAGGTTACCCAGGAGTAGGAGGAATTCAGTTCCCTCCCTCTTACTCTAATCCAGTTCCCTGTAACTTTTGTCTGGAATTGGCCATTGCTAGACCTGACTCCTAGAAGTCCTTGACCTTTCTGGAACTTGGCAGGCCATCTAGATTCTCTTCTGAGAACTCTGAGGTTCTTCAGGATCTTATCTGTGCCCTTTGTTTATGTAGGACTGACTTGGAAAGTGGGGCCAGACTTGGGGCAGTCAGGATATGTCTACAAGCAAGGAGCAGGGTGTGAAGATGCCTGACTTTCATTCAACTCAAAATTTAGGAGCTGGGCACAGTGGTGCATGCCTGTAATTCCTATTTAGGAGGTTGAGGCAGGAGACTGGCAAGTTTGAGATCAGTTGAGACCCTGTCTCAAATAATAAAAAAGGATAGGACGTAGTTCAGGGACAGAGTGCTTGCCTAGTGTGGTAGCCCTGGATTAGTCTCCAATACTGAAAAAAAAATTTTGTCCCTTAGTGACCAGGAGTACATTTCTCTCTGAGCCAGGTCTTGCTTTATTCTTGTGTCTTTGCAGTTGGTGAATTGGTATGGGATTAATGATTTAAGGGAGATACAGAATTCTCAAATTTTAGAACTGGAAGGTACTTTATGTCAAAATGTCAGGGTCCCTTACTGAGGCATTAGTATCTGACATGAATTTTTTTCCCTCTGTTGGCAGTGATCCTGAGGGATTTTTTTTTCCCCCTGTGCTTTTCTCTAAATGATCTTTTTATTTTTATTTATTTTTTCAGCAACTATTCTTTGGCCCTCCCTGCTTGTCCTCTTCTGAGCATAAAATGAAAAATGAAACCTACCTAGCCCTGGTGCTGGGGAAAGGAGGTATCTATGTTGGGAGTGACAGAGTAATGTTGGTATCATGTGTTGAGGGCCTTATTGAAGAGAACCACCCACAAGAATCCTTAATCATGTGTAGAAGAGGAGGCTTTTGAATGATTAAAGCACCGAAGAGAAAAGACTTAGTGGATCCCCCTTCCTCTCCTGTGTCTGGCAGACACTGCAGAGGGAGGTGTACCTCTGGATTGTGTGTCCACAAAGATTTGAGTAAGACTGTCCCCACTCCAAATTGCTATGACTGTTGGGTTGCAGTCTGCTTGTCTTTGGTCTCCCAGGAGACTTTGATGAGTGTTTTCATAGTGACTGGGAATCTCACCAGCATTGTCTGTGGTCTTCCGGTCCCCTGGGTGTGTGCCTTCTTCCCTTTTTACTGAGACTCTTATGGTCACCTTGATTCAAGTGCCCGTTAGGGCATCTTCCCAGCATGAGAGAGAGGATTCATCCCTAGGGATGGAAGGTTCAGCAGACCTAGTCATAGAGGCTCTGTGGGTGTTCTTTCAGCAAATGGCCTTGCTTGGGGTATTAGAAGGGTGTATAGGAGCCAACAGGGAATTTTTATTTTTATTTTTTGTAGTACTGGGGATTGAACCCAGGGCCTTATACATGCTAGGCAACATTTTACCATTGAGCTACATCCAGCCCTTTAATTTTTTAATTTTGAGACAGGGTCTCACCAAGTTTCATAGGTTAACCTCAAACTAGTGATTCTCCTTCCTTACTCCTAAGTAGCTGGGATGATAGGTGTGTACCACCTCGCCTGACCAGCAGGGACTTTAGAAATACCAGTGCTGCTTGTTTTAGAATCTAGTTCCCCTCATCTCAACAAGGCCTCCAGGACAGAGAAATGGTCCTTACAAGATAGGTGAGTGGATCTAAAAAGTCTTCCACAAGATGGGATTTGGAAGTTGGACAGGATTTCTTTGGGCTGATATGGAGCTGAATCTTGTGCTGGGCTTTTTGTTTTATGTTAATTTTTTTCAGGTGGGCTATTTGAAGGTGTTTGACTTTTGAATTCAGTTTAAGTTATCTACCCCTTTCCCAGCTTTGACTGTATGTGGCAGGAATTCCTAGAATGGTGAACTATAGGGCATCTTTGCAGGGGGAGAGATAGAGGAACCTCATCTATCCCTAAGGGAGGTAGCAGTTTGTGGATTATCCCTGGGATGACTTCCAGGCCATGTGAATGATTGTTCTGGTCAGTTCTCTGGCTATCAGGCCTGTGTGCTACCATCACTCTTCTTACTCTGTCATTTGCAGTGCATGCTCCTGGGCAGAATGCTTTGCTTAGCTCTGGCTATGGCTAAGGAACTGTCTTAGCAAGGAAGGAGGACACAAGGTGGACCTGCTTTTTGACCCAGGTTTCCCACTGCTGGCAGACAAATGGTTGAGAACTTCATTTCACTGTCTTGGACCTTACTCCTTTTTTTTTTTTAAGTCGTAGATGGACACAATGTCTTTTATTTATTTATGTGGTACTGAGGATGGAACCCAGTGTCCCACAGATGCAAGGCAAGCGCTCTACCACTGAACCACAACCCCAGCCCCTTACTCCTTTTTTGTTGGTGGTACCTGCTTTGTACTGACTCCGTAAGTCCCTAGGCTAGACACAGGGCTGCCATAGAGATGAGGAACATATCCCCTAACCTCACTGTCATCCTCATCCTCCTGAGAAAAGGTTGTTTGGGGAGCCTAGGCAGCTCCGTCTCCTCAGTAAACTGTGAGAATTCCGGAATGTTCTTTCTTTGTTGTCCTGGGGATCAGACCCAGGCCTCACACATGCTAGGCAAGCATTTTACCCCTGAGCTGTATCCCCAGCCTGGGTTGGTTGGCTGTTTGTGGGCTTGTTTCTTTTTCTTTTCTCTTTTATTTATTTATGTATGTTTTTTTTTTTTTTTTTTTTTTTTTTTTTTTTAATTTTTATTTTGGTACTGGGGTTGAACCCAGGGTGCTTTACCACTGAGTTACACTCCCAGTCCTTTTTAATTTTTAAATTTTAAGACAGGGACTTGCCAAATTACCAAGATTGGCCTTGGAATTTGCATCCTCCTGTCTTGACCTCCTGATCACTGGGATTACAGGCATAGGCCACTGGGCCTAGTGGTTGTTTCTTAAAGCCTCTACAATTCCATTGGTGCCAGTTGGTTTCCCCAGGATGGAAACTAGAAGGCCTGCTGGCCCCTTAAAGGGTCTCTCTGTGGAGCCATTCTGCTTGCAGGTGATTTCAGGTCTAAAAATTTGTCCCTATGTTAAACCTGCTTTGGCCTGGCAAGCATGTGCTCAGGTATTTTCCATCCTGAGGTGCATGGAGCTTGCTGATTTCAAAGGGGAAGAAAAGACCTGGGCTCTGTTCCTCACCACCTTATTTTGCTATCTGTGTATATTCTGCTACCCCACATTGGTTCTCAGCTATTACAGTCCTGGTCATCTTCATGAACATTCTAATGCTAACTGCCAGAGACCTTGTATGTGTGGTCTTGAATTCCTTCATTCCTTCCTTTTTTTTTTCTTCATAGTGCTGGTGATTGAACCCAGGACATTGCACATACTCAGCAAGCATTCTACCACTGACCTACATCTCCAGCCCTTTTTATTTGTTTGTTTGTTTTTGGTGCCAGGGATTGAACCCAGGGGTGCTTAACCACTGAGCCATATCCTCAGCCCTGTTTATTTTTTGAGACCATGTCTTGTTAAGTTGCTTAGGACCTCACTAAATTGCTGAGACTGGTTTCAAACTTGCGATCCTCTTGCCTCAGTTTCCCAAGCCACTGGGATTTTAGGCATGTGCAACTGTGCCTGGCACCAGTCCTTTTTTTTTTTTTTTTTTTTTTTCCATTAATGTTATTTTGCAACAGGTTCTCACCAAGTTTCCCAGACTGGTCTTGAGCTTGTGATCCTGCTGTCTCAACTCGACCTCCTGAATTGCTGGGATTACAGGCACATGACACCATTATTCCTGGCTCAAATTGCTTCTTAACCTTATGGCTTCTTCATTTACTGAGTGAAGATACTCATACCAGCTTTACAGGTCTTGTTGTAAAGCTCAAATGAGAGAACATGTGGAAGAGTTAGGCTTAGAAGACATGTTCCTTTTACCTATTGTGGATTCTGTTGCTCCTTTATTCCCCTGTTCTTCTCAGTTTTGGGATGTCACAGCAGTGTTGACCAGGCATGGTAATGGCAGATAACAGGAGTGGTCACTTAGAGATGGGGATGTAGCTCAGTAGAGTACTTGTCTAGAATGTGCAAAGCCTTGGGTTCAATCCCCAGTATTGGGGAAATAAAACTAGGAGTGGTCACTTAGGGACCTCAGGCCCTACTAGGAAAACTAATTCCCTGTATACCTGACCAAGTTAATGGCATGAAGCTCTCAGTTCACATATGGGAGCTGTTTGGGAAGACTGAGGCACCAGAGATCTTTTGAGCCACCTGAGAAATGAGTTGCAAGTGTAGGGCAGAGAGACCAAAATGCAGGTCTCAGGATTCTACTTGTGGATCAATTAGAGCAGCCCAATGTCTCTGGAGGCCTCCAGTCAGGCAGAAGAGGAGGAATTGGCCCATGCAGTGCTGGGAGCACCTAGACCTCAGGTGTTCAGCCCAGAAAGTGTTCTGTCTGGCCAGTCATTTGGCATCTTTCCAGACTTGAGGCAGAGGGATGGTAGGCTAGGCAGTTGCCATTCCTGAATCAAGGGGCCTCCCTGCAGGAGGCTCAGATCTTTTTCCTATTGTTGACCTAGTATTCACCTGGGAACTGATAACTCCTCACAACTGGGTACTCTGTTATGACCCTCAGTTATTTCTCTCACATGCCCATAACTGCTGATAAGACAGGATCAGAGGGTTACACAACAAGGGAGAGGTAGAGTAGGCTAGAGGCCAGGTCTTCTTTTTTTCTTTAAACAAGAATTTTTTTTTTTTATTAAAATCTTTTTTATCTTTACAGACTGCATTTTGATTCATTGTACAGAAATGGGGTACAACTTTTCATTTCTATGGTTGTACACAATGTAGATTCACACCATTCATGTAATTAATTCATGTAATACTGTCTGTTTCATTCTACTATCTTTCCATCCCCCATCCCCTCCCACCCCATTTTCCTCTACACCATCCAAAGTTCGTTCATTCTTCTCTTCCCCCTATTTTCCCCCCCTCATTATATATTGTGCACTTATCAGAGAAAACATTCAGCCTTTGGTTTTTTGAGCTTGGCCTATTTCACTTAGCATGATGTTTTCCAACTTCATCCATTTACCAGCAAATGCCATAATTTTTTATTCTTCTTTATGGCTGAGTAATATTCTATTGTGTATATATACCACAGTTTCTTTATCCATTTGTCAGTTGAAGGGCATCTAGGTTGGTTCCACAATCTAGCTATTATGAATTGAGCTGCTGTGAACATTGATATGGCCGCATCACTGTAGTATGCTGATTTTAAGTCCTTTGGGTATAAACCGAGGAGTAGAATAGCTGGGTCAAATGATGGGTCCATTCCAAGTTTTCTGAGGAATCTCCATACTGCTTTCCAGAGTGGCTGCACCAATTTGCAGCTCCACCAGCAATGTATGAGTGTGCCTTTTTCCCCACATCCATGAGGCCAGGTCTTTGAGGTGTGCCTGCTATTCAGCCACAGCTGCCCCTCAGATAACCAGGACCTCGAGTGAGACTGTTGGTCAAGCCCCACCTGTTACTCCATAGATAGATAACTGGGTGGATGACAAATGATCATATTCTGGCAACTTAGAAGGTATAGGTCAAGGGGAAGTGGGTCACTGGGCCACTTAAATTGAGCAGGATTTGCTGGCGTTCAGTCCTCCAGACAAGGACTCCCATGAATTTATGTACTCAGTCAACAAAAAGTTACTGTTGAACCAGGCACCATGGGAACAGGGGTGACTAGAGAGGTGGTCCTTGATCAGGGAGACAGACCATAAACAGGTATTTAAGTGGGACAATCTGTGTGATGCTGAGAAAACAGTACAGGAGGTGAAATGAGTATCTGGACAGCTACCTAGACTGGGTAGTCAGTAAAGTGTTGAGGTGGTAATATTTGATTGACATTTGTGACAAGGAGCTAGGGATGTGGGGGCAAGAATAAGCCAAATAGAAAAGGCAATATTCGCAAAGCCCTTAGGTAAGGAAAGCATCAGCATGTTCCAGAAACAGGAAAATGCCTAACGTGGCTGCCAAAGAGGGAAGGGAGTGGACAGCAAGAGACAAAGTTGGGCAGTTGGCAATGGCAGCTAAACCTTAGGGAGTCAGAACAGTCTGAAATTGTTCATAAGACTGGGGCAACCCTACCTCTGCACATTTCTTGGGGGAAGACCATGGTTTTTGAGACATTCTCAGAGGGTCTTTGCACCCACAGAGACCTAAGGGTCAGTGGAGGCTGATGTTCAGTGGGTGATAGCTCCTCGAGGAGTCTGGCCTGTCAGCTTGCGGACGGTTGGGGTGAAGCAGGAGATGATGTGGTCAGCGGCCTCTCAGAAGAGCTGTAGGAGAAGCCATCAGGATGAAGGTCAGTCCCCAATGTGATGTGAGGCTGCCTCTGAGCCTTGGTATTTTGTTTCCTTCCAGGCTTTTATTTCCATGGTAAATGTGTTAGGAATGCAGTCAGGGCTTACCAGCCCTTCTCCTGGAACACCCACAGCCCAGGGCCACAGTGCTTCTGAGCAGAGGAGCAAGGCCTGTGTGTTAATAAGGGTTTGCACACAGGTTGAGGTCAATATTGGGATCAAGGAAGGAGTCCCTAAACAGGTAGGGTCTAAATGATGATTTGGGGGGAAGAGCCAGAACTGAGCAGGCAGATGAGGGTATACTGGCAGGAGAGTCACCTGTGCATAAATCCAGGTGAGCAAGTAGGACAAGTTATGGGGTGTGTGTGTGAGAGAGAGAGAGAGACTAGATCAAGGTAGGAGAAAATGGTTGCAAGATGGGAACAAGTGGACCGTGGATGACCACTGGCAGAGTTTTGGGGATTTGGTCTTTAAACCAGGATTGAGGGTGTTGTAGGATAGGAATGTGACCAGCTTTGTGTTTCAGAGCTTGGGAATGCAAAGTTCACAGAGAACGAGTGCTGGCCCTGACTAGAACCACAGAGTTAATACTGATGGGTTGGACGAGCTTGAGGCAAGACCTCCCCACATTGCTGAACTTGTTTGCTCATCTATAAAGGAAAATGACAGTGGAATCCAACCACATGTTTATTGTGATCACAACATAGAAATAAACAAATTTGAAGGTCAAGTAGGCCTGGAACAAAGTTAGTATTGTCTTCAGGGGCTGCTCTTTCCATCTTTCAGGAAAAGGCCTCAATCCACATAGATTTGAAGGTTCCTCTTCATACTTTCTGGAGAGTTCACTCTGCCCCACCAGACTAGACAGCCCTTCTGTTCCTTTATTCCTATACCATTACTCCAGTCAAGTAGTTTTTGTATTAGAAAGTTATACCATTAAGAACAATACTAGAAAAGGAAAAAACGCCCCCATACTTTCTGTGTCCTACCATGTGACATCACTTGTCTTGTGTTTGGATCAACTTCCAGCTCTAGTCCTCCTCCCTGCATCTCCAGCTTCCTGGTTTCCTGCCCTCTGTTTACATGCCCTCAGATATCTGCTGGTACTATTTCTTTTGATTGGCATACACTTTTTCTAGGACCTTCCCTGAAGACTGTCCAACCCTGCTATGGGTTAGGATAGGAGAGATGGCTCAATTCATTCCGGCAGCCTTATCCCTACCCACTGGGCAAGGCATTTTGGGGGATGCTGTGGGATTGGGGCACAACTGAGTAAACTAAACACTGTAAGACTAGGTGGAGAGACTGAAATGTGTGTGGGGGGTGGTGCTATGCTATTGCCTCAGGTACTCTGAGTGTTTCTGTGGGTACAGCCTTTGATCCCTTGGAAAAGTGCCCAAGAGAACAACTGAGACTAGACGTAGGTCCTCTGCTTTTCCCACTAGTTGACTTTTTCTTGGCAGGGTACAAATTGGGACACACCTTCTGTTCCTGTATAGGTGTGGCCAGATCCAAGCTTTCTTCTCTGCTTTTTTTAGACCATCCTGGACATTTCTTAGTCATCTCAGCACTGAGCTTCTATTTTTAGTGCTACTACCTCCTAGGGGACCTAAAATTAAAAGTTGGCTTAGTTTCCTATATCCTTATTGACTGGATTGTTGGTTATAGGCTGGGGGATTGGCTATGTTGTGACTGTTGGTACCTGCTGGCTCCTCTGGCCTTGGGTGAGGTCACAGGAACTGGAGCAAGTCAGTACTTACCACATTGAGCAAGAGACTTACCAAGTGAAGCTACACAACCATTGGCAACATTAGGGTTAGGATCCCCATTTTATAGGGCAGCCTGAGGAAGAACTCCCTTTAAGGTAGTGACTGATGTCATGGTTATCTGCTGGAATTGAACCCACCTCCTATTATCAGGATGGAGGTATGCTCCTCTACATCCAAAAACAACTACAGAACATTGGGTCTGCGGGGAAGTGTGGGCCCCGTACTTGGGAGGAGCCTAGCAAAGCCAGAGTGGCCCTCTCACCTGGGGCTTGGACTTTCTGTTCGGAGTCCTTGGGATTATCATCTGACTGGAAGGGGATTCCCCTTAAGAGACCCCATAGGTATGAAGGCAGTGCTGGGATGGGAGGATATAAAGAAATGACATGCTTTTCCCTTCTCCATAGAAGAGCTATCATTACTCTGATCCCCTGAACTCATGGCCTCAGCTCTGAGGCAGGGAAAAGTCATCCTCATCACCTAACCTTACAGATGCCAACTGCTCTCTTGAGGCTAAAGTTAGAGAGTCACTTGCTATTTTTGTCAGAAGTGGGGCCTTGAGGAGCCATCACTCCCCGACTCTCACTGGATCTTCCCCCCACCTGCCAACAAAACCCTGCGATATTGTTGGGGCCTGAGGTCTGCAATTGAAGCATTCCATACATAGACGTCAATAATTTCTGGTCTATGAAGTAGGAAGGATAGCAGTAACTCTGGCTCTAGGTTATTGAAAGGATTAAATGAAAACATAGGGGGCTGGAGCAAGTGCTGAGCTGCTCCTTCAAGGGCCTACTCCTTATTGAACTTTGCAAGATCTGGTCCGATTTTCCTTTCTCAGGGCTCTACCCTCAACACCCATCCTGTGTGCTCCACACCTTGGAACCCCTCTGTCTCATCAACCAGGAGCTCCTCAAAGGAAGGACTGACTCTCGTCCTTCTCTGGGATTCCAGCATTGGTCTAGCTTGGAAGAGATCTCCTACCAGATCTCTAGGACCTCTCCACATTCCTTAAGAGAACAGACCTCAGCAAAGAATTCCCTGTGCAAGGAGGCCAGGGAAGGATAGGGGTCAGTGGCTGACTACCTCCTGATCTTGGAGTACCAACACTTCCCTTTCTGTCTCACTGATCTTGCAGGTCTCAGTGACGCTCCAGAATGGGAGACAAGCCAATTTGGGAGCAGATTGGATCCAGCTTCATTCAACATTACTACCAGTTATTTGATAATGACAGAACCCAACTAGGAGCAATTTATGTAAGTTTCCAGCTTTATGACCAGAGTAGAACTTAAGGGGATCGATTCAGATGTTGGGCCAGTGAGCTGGGATGTAGCTCAGTGGGAGAGCACTTGCCTAGCATGTGTGAGGCACTGAGTTTAATCCTCAGCACTGCGTAAAAATAAAAAAATAAAGGTATTGTGTCTGTCTACAAATATATATATATATATGTATATATATATATATATATATATTATATCAAGACCTGGTTCAACTACTTGATCCACGCATTTCCTTCTGTCATCTTCCATAAGAGTGGGGTTCTACGGTCTTGGACAGAGGATTCTGGGCTTACCATTTCATGTGGCCAGCACCTTACCAGGACACATGGTCCTGAGAGTGCCTCTGTTCCAGACTGGGTAGCAGCAGGCAGAGACTCAGGCTCATGGTACTCTCTGGAGGCAGCAGCCATGAACATCTTCAGGGCAAAGCTGAGCTTTCCTGGAGACCCCAGTTCAGCTTCCCCGGAGCCAAAACCCCTGAATGCTTGTGGGAGATGAAACCCTTCTATGTAGGCATTGTTTACTACTATTTTAATGGTGTTCATTTATACTTGTACTTGACCGTGCCTGAAATTCAATCATAGAGATGCAATTGATCAGGCCACAGATATGCCCAGGATGCTAGCAGGTCTGCCCAGAAAGTTAGCAATAGGATTCATCCAGGCATAGCCCCAGAGCTTGTTAGACTGTGGGCAAAATCTCCTTTGTCTACCTTTAAAAAGTCAGGGAACACTTAGAAATTTTAGAAGAAAGAAAGGACTGTTACCAGTGAAAGACCAAATCCAGCATAAATATTAAATATTAAGATGATTGTCATTATAAATAGAGACTTTTTCTTTTCCAGTGCTGGGGATCAAACCCAGGGTCTAATGCATTCTTGATATCGACTTTTTTATTTGTTTGGCAGTGCTAGGGATTGAACCCAGAGTCTTGTGCTTACAAGGCATGCACTCTACCAACTGAGTTATATCCCCAGCCCCAAATACCTGCACTTTCTTTTTTTTGTGGTGCTGGGAATTGAACCCAGGACATTGAGCTTGCAAGGCAAGCACTCTAGAAACCGAGCTACATCTCCAGCCCTGGTATCAACTCTTAATTAAAGCAGGTCTGACATAGAAAAGAGAGTTTAGCAAAGTCCTAAAAGAGTGCTTAATATATATTGTTTCATAATCCTTAGCACATTTCCCCTTTGAAGATTAGGAAACTATGACTCAGAAAAATAAGTAACTTGCCTAATGTCATCACTGGAAGTAGCAGAGAACCCTTTTGAGTTCTGCCTCTGAAGAAAGGGAAGATTTGGAGCATCAAAGGGCTAAGATAATGGATTACATATGGCATTTTGTCTGTTGGTGGTAATCTAGGGTCCCAGGCTATCCCCTGAGAGGCCTTGTTAGCCTCCATCCCTCCCTGACCATGAACACCCAGAAGGCTACCTAGAAGGGCCACAGTAGAACTCAATCACAAAACTTGAGTTGGTAATGAACATGGGATTTTTCCAAGTTATTTATTTTTTTTAATTTTGTTTTGTTTTTGTGGAATTGGGGATTGAACTCAGGTCCTCACACATGCTAGGTGGCAAGCACTGAGTTAAATCCTCAACCCATATTTTAAAAAAAATTTTTTGAGACAAGGTCTTGCTAAATTATCCAAGATAACTGTGAACTTGTGATTCTCCTGCTTCAGCTTCCCAAGGAATTAGGATTATAGGCAAACACCACTACACCCAGCCCAAGTCATTTCTTATGACATCTCCAGGGCTGACCATGCATCAGGATGGCTTTTAACTGAGCACTAGCCACATATGACCCTCCAGGAGCCCATGTAGATCAGAGGCCATATGATCTCTTGAATAACAATGGAAAATGAACTCAATAAGTAAATTTTGTTAAATGGGAGTTTAGAGTCTGGGCCCATGGACGAATGGGGTGTAATTTTTAAAAGTTGTCGATACTATAAAGTTTGGGACTACTTTTAATCCCCCTGTTTGCAGATAGGGAGACTGATGTGTGGACTCATTTTCCCAACAAGACCTTTTTTAGAGCCTTAGAGATATTCCTTGTATTGAAGCCCTGACCCTGGGTTTCCTGTGCATTTTTATTTTTATTTATTTATTTTTTTATTATTTTATTTCCTGTGCATTTTTAGATTGACGCATCATGCCTTACGTGGGAAGGACAGCAGTTCCAGGGGAAAGCTGCCATTGTGGAGAAGTTGTCTGTAAGTAAGGGCCAGAGCTGGCATGCGGGCAGCTCCTTCCTTGCCCCTTCTGACCTCAACCCATGGACCATTCTTTCTCTTGCAGAGCCTTCCGTTCCAGAAAATCCAGCACAGCATCACGGCGCAGGACCATCAGCCCACGCCAGATAGCTGCATCATCAGCATGGTTGTGGGCCAGCTAAAGGTAGCTACGATGCTACAGTAGTAGTGGGCAAATAGAGCAGAACTCTGGACCCCTGCCTTTCCTGTGTATGTGATCTGCTTATCAAGGAACATCCAGATAAAGTGATTGTCTAGATCTGCATAGTTCTTTTTCTTTTCTTTTCTTTTTCTTTTTTTTTTTTTCTTTTTTCTTTTTTTTGGTGCTAGGGATTGAACCTAAGACCTTACACTTGCTAGACAAGAGCTCTACTACCAAGCCACACCCCCAGCCCTGCAATTTTAGATTTTATTAAAATTAAATAAAATTTAAATGTAGTTCCTTGATTGTACTAGGCATATTTCAAGTGTTCATGGTTAGTAATAGTCTGTTGAACAGCACAGATACAGAACATTTCTGTTATTGCAAAGTTATAACAGAACAATGATCTAGAATCTGTAGAAAAGAGACAAAAGGTATAGAAGGAGAGTTGGGCTATGGTGCTAAGCCCTTGAGCCCCTGAACTACCTCAAGGTATTAGACTAGCCAACTGGGTGCTAAGGGGCAGTGCCCTTTTGAAGCCTGTGCTGCTGCTACCTGACCTGGCTCCTCGTCTGCATAGAAAAGCAAATTTCTGGAACTTCTGCATTTTTCTTTCCTTTTCTCAAGACCTGTCATTCTGTCCAGCATGGTGGCACATGCCTATAATTCCAACTACTTGGGAGATAGAAGCAGGAGGACCTAAAGTTTGAGGCCAGCCTGAGCAACTTAGTAAAACTCTTAAAATAAAAACTGAAAGGGCCTGAAGGTGAAGCTCAGTGGTAGAGTACCCTTGTGTTCAGTCCCCAGTATTGGGCAGGAACCAGACTTGTCAAACTTGTCAAAGCCTTCCTTTGGCCCATCGGGCCACCAGTAACTTGAAGAAACCTGTGGTGCTCCCACAGATTCTGTTTTCAAAACACCTCTTCCAGCCAGGTATGGTGGCTCACACCTGTAATCCCAGCAACTTGGAAGGCTAAGACAGGAGGATCACAAGTTTAGGCTAAATTCAACAACTTAGTGTATCCCTGTCTTGAAATAAAAAATAAAAAGGGCTGGGGTTGTAGCTCGGTAAAGTTCCCCTGGGTTCAATCCTGGAATCGAAAAATAAAAATAAAAAAAAATAATACTCTTCCCAAAACAAAAAAACTTAACTGCTCCTTGGCCAGGTCCCACTCTCCTAGAAGTATGTATGTCATGATGGGACTCAATGTAACAGGCTCACATGCTTTCCAAGGCTAGTTAGGTCAGGACTTCCCAAGTCCAGTGTGGTTGTGGAGGGAGGGATATCCTAAGCCTCCTCGGTGGACCCTGAGAGACATGCTTTCTGACTTTTCTGTCAGTTTCTTGTGTCTGTCCAAGATGTTCTGCCCAGAGCTTATGTCTAATTAGGCTCTCAGGATTGAAGAGATATCTCCAAGACACTCAATGCCTATTTTCTTAGTTGGGGGTGGTAAACAGTGCCCCTTCCCACCTGGTTTCTGATTTTCATAAAGTTCTCACTGACTGATTTGCTTCTTTGTTGACATTAATTCTCAGAAACACCATCGATGTTGGAGACAGCAGTGATTAGCTGGACTGTTAATTTAGTTAGGCCTCATCCCAGTTTTCTGCATTTTGGCTATAGGTTTCTTACTTCTTTTTCCATTGAATTGTTATATATTATACAACAGGAAACAGATCGCCCAAGTTTATGCTGTTTTTTTCCCCTATAGAGCTGTGAACCATTGTGAACTCAGTTTTTTAACCTTTATTTTTTTTTATTTATTTTTATGTGGTGCTGAGGATTGAACCCAGTGCCTCACACATGCTCAGCAAGTGCTCTACCACTGAGCCACAACCCCAGAACAGTTTTAAGCCTTTTCTCACTCAGCCCCTGTCAGTATTAGCAATAGTTTCTCCAGATTGAATTGAATGGCATTATCAAATGCTAAGACTGCCCTTTTTTAGTATTGTAAATTACATGGTAAGTACTATAAGATTCTTCTAAAATTTTGATCTTTTGTGCCCAGAGATATGGGTCTGAAGGCAGGTATATCATTTACTCCATTGTTGAAGCTAACTGGTGAAACAGTCTGTATTTTTAATGCATATGGCAGTGAGAGCTGCCATCTATTGGCCTCTATGTGCCCAGTGCAGTGTTTCATACAGTATAAAAATTTGCATTCACAAGTACCCATTAGTTATACTGGAATATGAGTCTAGGACAAAAGGGTCTGATCTGAAGTTCACATTCTCAGCCCTACTGCACTACCACTGAACTTTCTTTCCCTTGGTCTTCCCACTGAATCATTTTCTCTCTCCTCACAGGCTGATGAAGACCCTATCATGGGGTTCCACCAGATGTTCCTATTAAAGAACATCAACGACGCTTGGGTTTGCACCAATGACATGTTCAGGCTTGCCCTGCACAACTTCGGCTGACCTCCTCCTGGCCAGGCACTCATGCTGTTTCCTCCTCCCTCCTCTTCCCAATACTATCACACTCCTCCAGATGCTCCAAATATCATACACAAATGAGCAGGGCCACAGTGGGAGTGGGCGCAGTGCGCTGCTGCCACCAAGGTTTTGTGCATGATGTTTGGACACTAGACTAGATGCATCTGACAGGAGAAGTTTGTGTTGTACCAGCGCATGCCTTGGAAAGACTAAGTAATGCAAAAGGTTGTCTTTTTTTTTTTTTTTTTTTTTTCTTTTTTTTAATCTACTGACAAGTTGCTCTAGTAACCCAAAGACGTGAAGGAGAAAGCAGCTGCCTCACCGCCCAGATATTGATTTGTTCAGATGTTTCAATGCCTCATGATACAATAAAACCACGAAAATTTTCTTAACAGTTTAAATTGTTTTAATTAGTTTAATAGTTGATTAGGCATCAATAACTACCCTGTTCCATTGTCTCTCATACCTCACCCTCCCACCTCTGCCCTAACTCAGCAATACCTGCTGCAAGGAGAATAGGGGCAGAAGCACACTCCTAGCTAGCTTCTCTCAAGTCCTGTGGGCCAGAGTTCTCCACAGCCTAACTGGTCTTAGGAAAGCAAACAGAGATTGGGGTCTGACCTGAAGCTTCTCTTGTACTGAAGCCTGTGCCATGAGTTCTGACACTTGTGACCTCTGCCTTAGGTAGGTTCAGGGCTCCAGTAGCAGGAGAGGATCCTGAATCCTGTTGCTGAAGAGATCTTTGCACAGATAATCCACCAGGTTCAAGCCTTCGAGGCTGAGGTCTCAAGAAAAATGACAGGGAACTTTTTGGTCACCAGAATGGTCAGGATCACATCCAGGGTGCTCCATATCCCACAAGCCAAGCAAAGGGCAGCCCAGATCCTGTACCACCTGCTTGGGATATCATTGCCCACAGAACTAGGCCCTACTGGGTTGGAGTATAGATTTGGAGCAATGGAAGAAGTCAGTCTGAGCATGAGGGATTCATATTCTATCAGTTCTCAGACCTCTTGAGCATTTCCTGTCCGCCCCCTGTCATAAACACTCCACACCTTCAAATCCTATGAAGTCAATTATTTGGACAGTTTCTGCTCCTCAGTTTTGGGGGCAGAGGTCTTGCCCAGTACAAATCCAACCGCTCCGCCTGACACCTGCCTAGTGAATACCTAGTTTAGCAAAGTAGTAACTGCAGACTAGAACCAAACCCAGAATTTTGGGCTAATTCGGTCAGAGGTCTTAGGATTGGAAAGGGCACCCCAGCTCAGGCTGATCTGTAAAGGCCTAACTTTCCCCTCTCCCCCTCTATGGGGGAAAGTAGGATTTTTTCAGACCCCTCAGGTTTCCTGGTTAAACTGGGCACAGGGCTGGATGTGCTGTTCGGGAAGACAGTATATCCAGATTTCAGTGGGACTGGTCTCCAGCTGCTGTGTATTTGGGGGAGTTTGGGTGGGGGAGAGGTAGATGCCTGCTGCCTCTTAAACCACCCTGTATAAAACCTGCAATACAGCTTCTTCCATGTATCTGTACCTGAAATGTCTGCAATAAAAAGAGGTGTTTGTAAACTCTGGTTTGTTTTTTCCTAACCTGAGGATGCCCGGTGGGACGAGGGATGCTGGGGGAGAGTAAAGAACAGTGACTGACATTTATGGTGGGAATATCTCCCCTGCCCTTTTAATTCTTAGCCTCGTGGGTTCCCTCAGGCCTTCGGTTATACCAACCGATTTCCCAAAGGGGACACAGGCTTCAGTCAATTCAGATTCTCCTGGGGGCCTGAGGAGCTCTACCCAGCACGGCCGAGTTAATCAGGTTCTAGGTCTATTCATTTTAGAGCAAACAGGAACTAAAAGGGGCCTCCTGGGACGAGTAGGACCACCAGCCTAATAATTGTACGCAGACTTCTGCTCTCCCTCAGTTTAGCAGAACTCCGATCTTGGTGGCACTGAGTGGAGGCTGCGAAGCGAAATTGGCCTGTGCAGAGAGAGGCATTCGCTCCTACCCCGGAACCTTTCTTCTCCGTCTCTCTCAGGTTCCGGGAGCGGAAGCTCTTGGGGGCCGGAAGTGGAGGCGGTTGGTGGGGTTGGCGGGGCTCTGGACGCTGCACGGGCGGCGGTTTAGGAGCTGCGGGTAGACCAAGCGTAGTTACCGGCGCCCAGCTGTCTGCCCCGTCGGGGCTGGGCGAGGCTGGGCGGTGCGCGGCGGCAGCGGAACGAACGCGGTCCGGGCGAGGCGCCAACGGCTGGGCCCATGGCCTCCTGCACGAGCATCGACATCGAGGACGCCACGCAGCACCTGCGGGACATCCTCAAGCTGGACCGGCCTGCGGGGGGTGAGCAGGGATAGAGCGGGTGGACCCTTCGCAAACAGGCGAGTAGACGGCGTGAGTCGGAACTGCTCTCAGAGCCCTCAGTTCCTTGAATACGGGCTCTAGATCCTCCGGGTTGGTGAGGGCAGACCGAGTTGGGAGTCACAATCCCTGAGCGTACCGGGCGAATGGCGCAGACCCCTGGGTATGACCCTTCCCCATCTTGACGCCAGATTATTCCGTTTCATCCTTTAGCTGAAGGTGAGGTCCCTTCTTTGAACCCGAGCGGCCCGAGCGGTCACCAAGACTGGTATTCTTGGGACTGGCCCAGCACCCCTAGCCTTTCGCCATGGTTCAGAGGCCTACAGTTAATCGCTGTGCTGAAGAACCTCTGGTTCCTCTCTGCAGCTTGCTCTTCCCTCTGGAATGCAAACTTCATACCTGCTGTTGCTTTGAAATCTGTTTTCTGGAGGAAAGTGATCAGCCCCAATTCCATGTTCTTTCTGTGATGAAGGCAAATCACAGATTGCACAGCCCTGATTGGATGAGGTCTCAAACATCTGCAAGCCTAGCTTGTTCCCATTCATTCAGATACTTCTGAAGCTCTCTTGCTTGCCAGGAGCCCCCAGACAGAGCTATCAGAGTTGTAATAAAATGTCATTGTAAAAGAGGACTGTTTTGGTACTGTTAACAGGGTGGAGGAGGAGTGGAGCTGGACATGCAGAGCACAGATCTGAGAGAGGAGACTGTTTAGGCTAGGTCTCATAATAGGGATAGGAGCTTGGGTGTCAGGAAAGGCGCCCTAGGCACCTTTTTAGAAACCACATATTACAAAGAAAAAATAGACACCAGAGTTTCCTGGCAGATTTAGAGATCTGTACAAAGTTGTAGTGGTGAAATGCCTGACTGGAGATGGTGGTATGGGTGTGCAGAGGCCACATTGAGAATTTGTGTTTACACTTACTGGAAGGCCCAGTCTGGCTGCTTCTGGAAGCAGGCACTGGTAACTCCAGGTGAGTTTAACTAACTCATACCCTGAGGAAATCCATCTGCTGCCTGAGACCATTGCGCCCTTTGGCCCATAACCTGGATTGTGTGCTCCCTTTCCTCCTGAGTGTGGCTTGTGCCTCAAATGCCCATCATCTGCCGAGCAAACTACACTTTATGGAGATTTGGTAGAGCTTGGCATGACCACCCATATACTGCCTGGACCTGCAGTTTGTTTATCTTCATGGTAGGCTGCCTGAAAGGGAGAGTGATCACCTTTTGCCTGAGTAACTAAGGTGGCTCTGAACCTAGTGAAGTGATCTGGAGGCTTTCCTCAAAACTCCATTGTTTATTGATTGGCATTTGATTTTCATTTGCCAAGTAGCTCTTGCTTGTCTCCTCCCCACAAAGGACAAGTCATACTTCATATTGTTTTGTAACTGGAAACATTGCTATGTTCCTGAAGCCCTAGTCATCTTGCTTCCTGGGAGTTTTGGCAGTGGTGTATGAGCTGGTAAGAGTATTCAAAACCCAGCAAACAGTTGAAATGTTGTCTTTCCTGACTCTCCAAACCCTGCCACTGCTTAATTAGTTTGTATGCTACCTTATAGGAGCCACCCTACTGGCCAAAGCTGACCATGTCACCTTCTCCTTTAAAACTCTTTTGTGGAGTTGGGAATGTAACTTAGTAGTGGAGCACTTGCCTAGCATGTGCAAGGCTCTGTGTTCTATTCCCACATCTCTAAAAAAGAAAACAAACAAACAAACAAACAAAAACACTTTTATGGCTCTCATTGCCCACAGGGAGAGTCTGGGCACCTCAGTGTCATACCTAAGGCCTCTGCCGCCTTGGTTTCTTTTGTTGTGACTACAGTGATTATAATGGTACCTTCTCTTTGAAGGCTTTCCTGACCTTTACCATGTTCTCCCTCAAGTGTTCCTCTGGGAACACTTGGGCTCACCTGGCCTCATAGGGTGTGTGTGTGTGTATGTGTGTGTGTATGTGTTGTTGAGAATTGAGCCCAGGGCCTCACACATACTAGATAGGTATTCTACCACTGAGCTATACCTTCAGCCCCATCAGAGGATTTTTTTTTTTTGGGGGGGGGGGGAGCTGGGGATCGAACCCAGGGCCTTGTGCTTGCAAGGCAAGCACTCCACCGACTGAGCTATCTCCCCAGCCCTCATCAGAGGATCTTTGATGGCATGTATCCCTTCTCCAGATAGAAGAGTCTCATGCTTATCCTTTGTCTTTGAATATATCAGCACTTATAGAAAGAGATATGAACAAAGAACCCTCCTCCCCATGGACATGCTGTGTTCAGTTGAGTGCTCTTAGAGTACCTCATGGTCTGGAAGGAAGTTCTGTAGTAAGAGAGGCTAGTGGGCAGGTGTAATAGACTTGTCAGGTTGGCTCTCTGTCCCTAGGCCCCAGTGCAGAGAGCCAGCGGCCATCCAGTGCCTACAATGGGGACCTCAATGGGCTCCTGGTACCAGACCCCCTCTGCTCAGGTGATGGTACCTCAACAAGCAAGCCTGGTCTGCGGATCATGCCACCCATTAACCTGCAGGAGAAACAGGTCATGTGAGTAGCTGGGAGAGGGAAAAGGTGTTGGTGGCATTTTGGGGGCATATGCTAAATGAGGACAAGAGGGACCAGCAGCCTCTGCTGCTCCTGCTCTGATGACCTGGGGTAGAGCACTTAACCACATTGAGCATTCATCTCCTAGGTTGAGAGGTGAGGACATAAGCTAAGGGCTTTACCTGGGTGCCTGGTATAGAATGGAAGTAGGCTTATTCCCAAGGAGGGAGGTGAGCTGTGGGTCTGGGAACAGTGGACCAGGCAAAACTGGTCATCTGGGACTAGAAATCTTTACTAGGTGACTGTGTGCTCTTCTCTCCTAATCATGCCATTAAGATATGCCAGACATACCTAATCCTACCATTAAGCCTTTGGGTGAAAAAGACAAAATGTGTGCACCCTTCTCTCCAGCTGCCTTTCTGGAGATGACAGCTCCACCTGCATTGGGATTTTCGCCAAGGAGGTGGAGATTGTGGCCAGCAGTGACTCCAGCATTTCAAGCAAGGCACGTGGGAGCAACAAGGTGGGTACCAGGATGCTGTGGCACATATAGTATATGGAGGCACACCCAGCCTCTTCCTTTTCTCCCATGAGGCCATTTCCTGTAGGGACTACCCTAACAAATAGCATACCTCTGTTTCAGGAAGCCAGGCTTTACTGCCAAGCTTCTGTGGGAATCTGGCCCAGGAGATTTCCATGAATGACTGGGCTTTCACCTGTGTCCTCTCCGTCCCCAGGGTTGTTGGGATTACTGAGGCTCTGAGCTACTTTAGCCCTCAACTTCTTTGACCTTCCTCACTCTGGGTTTTCAGGTGAAAATCCAGCCTGTCGCCAAGTATGACTGGGAGCAGAAGTACTACTACGGCAACCTGATTGCTGTGTCCAACTCCTTCTTAGCCTATGCTATTCGGGGTGAGTAGGGGCACTGAAGTAGAGGAGGAGTTCTGCTAGAAGCTCCAAAGATTCAGATCCAGTTTGTGACCACTCAGAACTTAGGGTACAATGGGAGGCTTCTCTGGGCTGCCCTAACTTCTTTTTGTCAGACCTGGTGGACCTGGGCAGGAAAGCCAGGCTTGAGACTATAGTGGTGGCAATGAGGCAGGCAAAGGTAGGGTTTCTATACTGTTTGTTGCCTAGGTCTAGGTGTTTTTTCATGGCTCCCTGCTCTCCTGATTGCAGCTGCCAACAATGGCTCAGCAATGGTGCGAGTGATCAGTGTCAGCACTTCAGAGCGGACCCTACTCAAGGGCTTCACAGGCAGTGTGGCTGATCTGGCTTTTGCACACCTCAACTCTCCACAGCTGGCCTGCCTTGATGAGGCAGGCAACTTGTTCGTATGGCGCTTGGCTCTAGTTAACAGCAAAATTCAGTATCCGTTCCCAGGCATGGGGGCTGAGAAGGGTGGGCAGAGCTGGGGCTGCCAGGCGTACCTAATCATCCATTTGTCTAGCCCTTAACACCCTACTCAGAGAAGAGATCTTGGTCCATATCCGACAGCCAGAGGGCACGCCACTGAACCACTTCCGAAGGATCATCTGGTGCCCCTTTATTCCTGAGGAAAGTGAGGACTGCTGTGAGGAGAGTAGCCCAACCGTGGCCCTGCTGCATGAAGATCGGGTGAGGGAATCAGGCATGGTGGAGGAGGTGAAAGCTGCCATATATCATATGCATGGGTTGAACACTCACCTCCTTGTACCTCCAGGCTGAGGTGTGGGACCTGGACATGCTCCGCTCCAGCCACAGCACCTGGCCTGTGGATGTCAGCCAAATCAAGCAGGGGTTCATTGTGGTAAAAGGCCACAGCACGGTAGGACAACTGACTGCTTCCTTGTCTTCCCCTTCTTCAACATTCCCCTCATCTATTTCCCACATTCCCAGCTACCCAGATAGCTTTACCAGCACCATTCCTAGGGGACTCAGCACAAATTAGCTCTCACCTATGGAACTCACTCTTAACCTAGTTGTACCCTGCGGGTCTGGTTTTCTCTATAACCCCCATTCATTCAGTCAGTAACACAAACATGCGAATCCACTGGGGTCAGTCCAGCTTACTTCCATCTTCATTTGGGAGGGTCTCATTTCCACCTTGGTCAGATAGCAAAGCCCTGTGGCTTCTTCCCAGTGTCTAAGTGAAGGAGCCCTCTCTCCTGATGGGACTGTCCTAGCTACTGCAAGTCATGATGGCTATGTCAAGTTCTGGCAGATCTACATTGAGGGGCAGGATGAGCCACGGTAAGGCAAAGCCTGAGGAACCAGGACACCCGCTTCATGCCAGGAGTAGGAACAAATCACTCACTCATGTCCCTCATCTGCTTGCCTGCAGGTGTCTGCATGAGTGGAAGCCTCATGATGGGCGGCCTCTCTCCTGCCTGCTGTTCTGTGACAATCATAAGAAACAGGACCCTGAGTGAGTGAGTGGGATATAAGCAGGTGGTGGACTGGACCATGGACTCCCAGCTGGAGGCCCAAACAACCACTCTGTGCCGTGTCTGTTTGTAGGGTTCCATTCTGGAGGTTCCTCATTACTGGTGCTGACCAGAATCGGGAGTTGAAGATGTGGTGCACAGTGTCCTGGACCTGCCTACAGACCATTTGGTAAGCAGGACTTGGGGGAGTGGGCAGAGGTGGCAGGGTAGGGATGTGGCTTCTGCGAATTTGCAGTCTCATCTAGCCTGCTTCTTGGCTTCCTAGTTTCTCTCCAGATATCTTCAGCTCAGTGAGTGTGCCCCCCAGTCTCAAAGTTTGCTTGGATCTATCAGCAGAATACCTGATTCTCAGTGATGTGCAACGAAAGGTAGGCTGTCATGGGAGCACACAGGGCAGAGCATTGTCATTGGGGAGGACAGGTGTGTGACATATATGCTGCCCTCATAGTATCTAAAACTCAGTTTGGAATGTGGTACCCATGCAGGTCCTGTACGTGATGGAGCTGCTGCAAAACCAGGAGGAGGGCCGTGCGTGCTTCAGCTCCATTTCGGAGTTCCTGCTTACCCATCCTGTGCTGAGCTTTGGCATTCAGGTTGTGAGTCGCTGCCGGCTGCGGCACACTGAGGTGCTGCCTGCTGAGGAGGAAAATGACAGCTTGGGAGCTGGTGAGCTGCTTCAGGATCAAGCCTGAATATTGGTATGTGGGGTGGTGCTGAGGCACAAAGCTGGCTAGCAGCTTAATTATCCACTCTGTCCTTTCAGAGGGTTCCCATGGAGCTGGTACCATGGAGTCTGCAGCTGGTGTACTCATCAAGCTCTTTTGTGTGCATACTAAGTGAGTGTGTCAGGAAGACCCATCCAGGCTCTGCCTATGTCCCTCCCCATTCCACTGACCTTGGCCCCTTTGAGCACTCTGTTCTCCTCCTCTCCTCTTCTTGCAGGGCCCTGCAAGATGTACAGATCCGTTTCCAGCCACAACTGAACCCTGATGTGGTGGCTCCACTTCCCACCCACACTGCCCATGAGGACTTTGGTGAGTAAGGGGTGAGGGAGAAACAGGTTGGACTGACCAGGGTCTTTGAGATCTGACTCAAGCAGCAGCTTTTCCCATAGCCTTTGGAGAGTCTCGGCCTGAACTGGGCTCTGAGGGCCTGGGATCAGCCACTCATGGCTCCCAGCCTGACCTTCGTCGCATTGTGGAGCTGCCTGCACCTTCGGACTTCCTCACTCTGAGCAGTGAGACCAAGCCTAAGCTGATGACACCTGACGCCTTCATGACACCCACTGCATCCCTGCAGCAGGTAGCTCCCTTAAGTAGGGGGATGTGGGAATGCCCCCACCCAGGCCAGTGCTTATTCTCTGCATCTTCCCAGATCACTGCATCCCCTAGCAGTAGCAGCAGCAGTAGCAGTAGCAGCAGCAGTAACAGCAGCAGCAGCTCTCTTACAGCTGTGTCTGCTGTGAGCAGCACCTCAGCTGTGGATCCCTCCTTGCCCAGGTGAAGTGCAGGTCAGAGTTGGGGGATGGTAGGGACCAGTGCTAGGTGATGCCAAACTCTGACTGCTGATACCTCGGCCTTCCCACCACCAGACCACCTGAGGAGTTGACCTTGAGCCCCAAACTGCAGCTGGATGGCAGCCTGACAATGAGCAACAGTAGCAGCCTGCAGGCAAGCCCACGCAGCCTCTTGCCCAGCCTGCTTCCAGGCCCAGGCGAAAAATTGACTCCCAAAGTGCCGGGGCAGGTGTGTGTGCATGTATGTAAAGTGCTGGGTAGCTAGTTGGCTTCAGGCAGGTTGGCATTCTTCTCCCACATGCTTTCTTTGCTGACTCTGCTGTCTCAGGTGCTCCATGTTCCCTCAGAAGTCATGTCAGCCTTCCATGTTTCCAGGAGGGCATCTTTTCAGTTTCTCCATCCCCACTTCCTTTCCTGGGCTGTAGCTCTGTTTTTGACCTGCATCTCCCTTCCCAGCTGTCCCATCTCTCATCACTACTTATACCAGTGCCTCTTGACTGTGCTCCCCCACCACCTATCACTTAAACCCACATTTTTTACTCACTCCAGGTATCCGCTACTGCCTCTGCACTGTCCCTGGAACTGCAGGAAGTGGAGCCCTTGGGGCTACCCCAGGCCTCCCCCAGTCGCACTCGCTCCCCTGATGTTATATCCTCAGCTTCCACTGCCCTGTCTCAGGACATCCCTGAGATAGCATCTGAGGCCCTGTCACGTGGCTTTGGCTCCTCTGCTTCTGAGGGCCTTGAGCCAGACAGTATGGCTTCAGCTGCCTCAGCACTGCACCTGCTGTCCCCACGGCCCCGGCCAGGACCCGAGCTTGGCCCCCAGCTTGGTCTGGATGGAGGTCCTGGGGATGGGGATCGACATAGTACCCCCTCACTCCTGGAAGCAGCCTTGACCCAGGAGTCTGCCCCCGCTGACAGTCAAGTCTGGCCTACGGCACCTGACATTACTCGGGAAACCTGTAGTACCCTAGCAGAGAGGTGAGGAGCTTAGGGAAAGTGTGTTAGTGGGAGGGACCACAGGTAAAATCATCCACTGCTGAGTCCACCTGTCCCTTCAGCCCCAGGAATGGCCTCCAGGAAAAGCATAAAAGTCTGGCCTTCCACCGACCACCTTATCATCTGCTGCAGCAACATGATAGCCAGGACACCAGTGCTGAACAAAGGTGGGTATCACCCTGTACCATTCTTCCAACAAGAGAGAGCTAGCAGGTGGGCAGGTGCTTACCTCCTCCCTCCCCTTCCCACAGTGACCATGATGATGAGGTAGCCAGTCTTGCCGCTGCCTCAGGAGGCTTTGGCACCAAAATTCCCACTCCCCGGCTGCCTGCCAAGGACTGGAAGACCAAGGGATCCCCTCGGACCTCACCCAAGATCAAGAGAAAAAGCAAGAAGGATGATGGGTAAGGGGAGTCCCAGGGCCAGGGAGAGGGGTGGTCTCCAGGCTGCCTGATGTGGCCTGAGGTGCTTCTTGCCTATGGCAGGGATTCAGCCATGGGATCCCGACTCACAGAACACCAGGTAAGTGAAGGAGCATCTTTCTACCCTTTGGAACCCACCCTTTGAGGGCTGTGGGCTATTTCCCTGGTATGGTGGGTAGGGATAGGTGGGGCAGGCATCATATGACTTTCAGTGGTACTGGCAGGTGGCAGAGCCCCCTGAGGACTGGCCAGCACTAATTTGGCAGCAGCAAAGAGAGCTGGCAGAGCTGCGGCACAGCCAAGAAGAGCTGCTGCAGCGTCTGTGTGCCCAACTTGAAGGCCTTCAGAACACTGTCACAGGCCATGTAGAACGTGCCCTTGAGACACGGCATGAGCAGGAACGTATCCTTGAGGGTCATGGCACAGCATGGTGTAGAGGAGGGGCAGCTTTCTTAGCTTGGGAAGGGATTTACTCCAGGACTGTTCCTTAGCTACAGTGCAGAGCGGCGGCTAGAGAGAGCACTGGCTGAGGGGCAGCAGCGTGGCGGGCAGCTGCAGGAGCAGCTGACACAACAGCTGTCCCAGGCACTATCTTCTGCTGTGGCTGGGCGGCTGGAACGTAGCATACGGGATGAAATCAAAAAAACAGTTCCTCCATGTAAGTTTTGCTTAGAGATTTCTTTTAGGTGGACCAGGTGGGAATAGGTAAACCTCTCAGACTTAACTTCCTGATTTCACCTGCTTCTTCTTCCCCTGCCCCAGGTGTCTCCAGGAATCTGGAGCCTGTGGCAGGCCAACTGAGCAATTCAGTGGCTACCAAACTCACAGCTGTAGAGGGTAGCATGAAAGAGAACATCTCCAAGCTACTCAAGTCCAAGGTGCTATAGGGCCCAAGATGGGGGTGGTGGCTAGTTCAGGTTGGGCTCAGGCTTTCAATTTGGCCTCTCCCTCTACCTCAGAATTTGACAGATGCTATCGCCCGAGCAGCTGCAGACACATTACAGGGGCCAATGCAGGCTGCCTACCGTGAAGCCTTCCAGAGTGTGGTGCTGCCTGCCTTTGAAAAGAGCTGCCAGGCCATGTTCCAGCAGATCAATGATAGCTTCCGACTGGGCACACAGGAATGTGAGTGGGGTTTTATGACCCAAAGTAGGAGGTACTGTCCTATTCTCTCCTCCTATCCCTCTTATGGTCCCCATTGTCACCTCTCAGACTTGCAGCAGCTAGAGAGCCACATGAAGAGCCGGAAGGCACGGGAACAGGAGGCCAGAGAGCCTGTGCTTGCCCAGCTTCGGGGCCTGGTCAGCACACTGCAGAGTGCTACTGAGCATATGGCAGCCACTGTATCTAGCAGTGTTCGGGCTGAGGTACAACACCAGCTGCACGTGGCTGTGGGCAGGTGTGTAGGCCAGTCTTCGGGAAAGGTGGGGTGTTTGGGACAGGCCAGACTTTGCTTCCCATCCACTTCTGTCTCCCTTCCCTTTTCAGCCTGCAGGAGTCAATTTTAGCACAGGTACAGCGCATTGTTAAGGGTGAGGTGAGTGTGGCACTCAAGGAACAGCAGGCTGCCGTCACCTCCAGTATCATGCAGGCCATGCGCTCAGCTGCTGGCACACCTGTCCCTTCTGCCCACCTCGACTGCCAGGCCCAGCAAGCCCATATCTTGCAGCTGCTACAGCAGGGCCACCTCAATCAGGCCTTCCAGCAGGTATGACAGCATTAGGCCCTAGTAAGAGTCGTGTGTGTCCTGACAAGACCTACACGCCACACATTCCACTCCCTCCACCAAGCTCTGGGCTGTCTGACAGACCTTTTCATTCTCTTTGGCCTCCAGGCCTTTGCCTGTGTCATTCCTTTGTGCAGGACCCCTTTCTTCCTACCTCAGCTCACCTTGCCTTTTGACCACCTTTCTCAGGAAACTTTCTGATCTCTTTATTGCTAGGGTAAAATATAGCCTTCCAGTTCTCTGGGTCTCTGAGCATCCTCTTCTGGAGCCCTTAGCACCCAACACTTGTTCTCCCCCAGGCTACCCACCACAGACAAGCAGCCATTCTATCCTAATACTAGCTATAAATGCTGCTGCCCTCTTCTGCCCCTAGGCGCTGACAGCTGCTGACCTGAACCTGGTGCTGTATGTTTGTGAAACAGTGGACCCAGCCCAGGTTTTTGGGCAGCCACCTTGCCCACTCTCCCAGCCTGTGCTCCTTTCCCTCATCCAGCAACTGGCATCTGACCTTGGCACTAGAACTGACCTCAAACTCAGGTGAGTAGGTGCAGTGAGAAACTGGGAGATAAGCTAGGAAGTGGGAGGGAAGCAAAAACACCCACTCATGCCTGATTTCCCTCCCTAATTTTCTCCATTCATCTTCTCCATCCTCATCCATCTTAAGGCTTAGACTTCCCTTGTCACCTGTCCTCTGGGCTTCAGTGCCACCAGGGGGCACTCCTATTTACTGGCACCCACCTGTAGCCTGTGCTTTTCCCCACTCTCAGCTACCTGGAAGAGGCTGTGATGCACCTGGACCACAGTGACCCCATCACTCGAGACCACATGGGCTCTGTCATGGCCCAGGTGCGCCAGAAGCTCTTTCAGTTCCTGCAGGCTGAACCACACAACTCACTCGGCAAAGCAGCCCGGCGTCTCAGCCTAATGCTGCATGGCCTTGTTACCCCCAGCCTCCCTTAGCAGCTAAGCCTGCCTTGTGCAGGGCTGGGGTGGCACTGAAGGCCAGTAGACAGGCGTCAGCCAAGACTGGGGTCACATCTGCTACTTACTTGCTCAGGCCTCCACCTCTGGTATTTGGGGATTGAGGGTGCAGGGTGTACTGGCCGTGGTCTACAGATTGTGGTAATCAGTAGGGTTAGGCTGGGCCCAGGGCAGGTATTGTGCCTTCTTGGGTTCTGCCATTCCTGAAGCATGACCCCAAGATCGTGACACCACTTGAGTTGAATTTTCCATGTTCCTTTTTACCTCTGATTTGGATCTTTTTGTTTTTGAAAAACATTGAGAAATTCAATTAAATGCTTTTGGAATAAAACAGTTGTGTGTGGTTTTGGTGTGTCTTTGGTATGACTGATGACTGACCTCTCTTCTCCCTCTCGGGAGATCTAAGTCAACCCATCCCTGGGGCCTTGACACCCCCTCTCATCAACTCCACTGCCTTCTTAGAGCTCCCCTCCAACACTGGGGCAAGGGTCCTAGGACTGGCTCAGCACCAACCTGGGCCTCTCAGGGGATGTCCGCTCTCTAGGGGCGTTTCCTCACCCTTCTGCCAATCTGGGCGCTGGGGCGGAGCCACCAGCCTGCTTTGAGCCCTGCCCATCCCCAGCTTCCATCCAATCATGGTCCCTCCCTCCGGGGGCTGGGCCGACCGGCTGCACTCCAAGCTGCTAGCTCCGGCACTAGGCTCTCAGCCAGGGACCATGCGCTGCTGCTGCTGCTGCTACCGCTACCGCTGCCGCCGCCGCTGTCAGCGGCTGCCTGGTGCCCTGAAGCTGTTGCTCTTGCTGCCACTTGGTGAGTGCGGGAGTCCTGGACACAGACCAGACTGCAAATCCCCTTGCTGGTCTCCCATCAGGTTGGGTATAGAGTGTGGGAGCTGGGAATGCCGCTTTCCTGGAGCCGGGGTGGAGAGGAGTTGTGAGGGCTCCAGGAAAGTGTGACAATGGTTTCATGATAGAAAGTGAGGTACAAATTGAGCTCTAGTTGTGAGGGAAGGACCTTGAAATTCTAAAGCTCTTCTTCTGATAAAGGGAACCTGTGACCTCTGGCAGGACTCCTAGACCAGCCTTGGGATTCCTGAGGGTCTGGCCTGGATCCCTACCCCTGGATGTTGCCCAGTCTCATATGAAACACTTACGTTTGGGGAAGAGGTGGGAGGGTCATGTGACCCTCATGGAGGATGCAGAGACAGTGCCCCACTTACCTCCATCCCCACCCCCTTCACTGTCCTGACTCCCTCCCTCAGACCATCTTCACCCCACCTACAGCCCCAAGAACTCAGGAGAAACCCACTCCTAGGACACACAGTCCCCTCCTCTGCCTCCTGGTCTGGGTCCTGCCTTGAAGTCAAGGCAGGTGATCCCTAGACATGCCCCTCAGCTCCCTGGGGTGCCCTTTTCAAGCTGAGTCATGTCCCCAGAGCACTCCCAAGGTAAACAAGCCCCTGGGGTTGGGGGATGGCCAGGTTCATCCTATCAACCATTCTTCACCCCCATACCCCAGTCCTTTTACCCGCCCTTGCAGCAACCACAGAGACCCCAAACCGCTGTGACACAATATACCAGGGCTTTGCTGAGTGTCTCATCCGCTTGGGGGACAGCATGGGCCAAGGAGGCGAGCTGGAGACTGTCTGCAGGTACCAGTAGGTGGGAGGCAGCGGGCAGGTGGGAGGCATAGCCCAACCCGTGCCACCCTTGGGGCTGAATGTCTTCCTTCCCATTCCAAAACCCCATCCTAACCTAACCCCTCAATCCCATTTCCTGGCAGGTCCTGGAATGACTTCCATGCCTGCGCCTCTCGGGTCCTGTCAGGCTGCCCGGAGGAGGCGGCTGCCGTGTGGGAGTCTCTGCAGCAAGAAGCTCGCCGGGCCCCACACCCAGATAACTTGCATACATTGTGTGGTGGCCCAGTGCAGGTCTGGGAGCGCGGCGCAGGCCCTGAAACCAACCAAGAAACACTACGGGCTATAGCAGCTTCACCCACTGGGGCTCCTGCGCCCCTGCTGCTGGTTGCTGTTCTGGTGCTCGCCTACCTCCTGGGACCTCTGGCCTAGCCAGTCGGGTCAAGTAGCAGCGCCCACGCCTCCAACCCTGTGCGGGCGGTAGCCCTCTGGGCTCTGCAGAGCGTGCACGGCTTTCATTAAAGGTATTTATATTTGCACTAAGCTCTTCCTTTCTCGAAGCTGCGGCTCGTTTAATTGGGGAAAGAAGGCCCCAGAAACCCATCCCCAGCACGGGATGGGCTTGGCCAAGGGCTGCCACAGGGGACTCCTTAGGAACATACATATATCCCCAGCGCAGAGCTTTCCATTACACCAAAGTCTCAAGAGCTCTGGTTGAGACCAGAGATCTGCCGGAATGCACAGTTGTGCTCTGCCTTCCAAGGCTGGTTCTGTGGGGGACCAGATGTGGTCTGGCAGGCGGGAGTTCTAAGGTCCACACTTCTAACCCTGCATACCCTTCCTATTCTGTCCCTTTGGGGCTGGGTGAGGTGGCGTTTGCCCTTGATGCCTGCCTCACCCCAGCCACCCAGCCTCCTCCCAGGCTCCTTCCAGCTTCCAAGCTCCTGATCCTATCACTTCCTGCTCCCTCTTTACCTCAGACTTCAAGACTGCTCAGGCTCTGTGCTCAGTCCCCTCCTCCTCTGAGAATCATAGTCCCTTGGAAGATAGGCCTGTTCCAAAAAGTGGGGATCCCCTTTCCTAGTCCATGTTAAATCCTTGAGAAGATCTGAAGCTGCAGAAACTGGATTCACAATGAGGGATCTCTGGCCTTTACTCTTCACAAACCTGTTTTTTGAGAAGAGGTGTGCATGGGTGCAGAGCCCCTTTACATCTTGGTGGAAAGGAAGGTGAGAATCAGCATGGGCAGAAACTGTAGGAGGCCTCAGAGAGAGGGAATCTGATTTCAAGATACCACCTCACAGATTCTGTGAACACTGCTACGGCTTTCTCACCAGCTTCTATTATTGCCTCCACTTTATTTTCTTTCGTAGTTGTCCTCTTTTTTTCTTTTTCTTGTGGTACTGAATATTGAACCCAGGGCTTTGTACAAGCTAAACAATCACTCTACCTCTAAGCTACATCCTCAGCCCTAAATTTTTTATTTATCTATTTGTTTTTTCTGCACTGGTGATTGAACCCAGGGGCATTTCTGCCACTGATCTGTATTTCCATCCTTTAAAATTTTTCTTTGAGACAGGGCTTGCTGAGGCCGGCTTCAAACTTTCAATCCTCCTGCCTCAGTTTCCCAAGTAGCTGGAATTACAGGTATAAGTCATCACACCTGGCTTATTCTCTACTTCCCAGACTGAAAAACTGACATCTATGTTTCTACCCCTTGTCTACAAGGTCCTAGAATACAGTTCTGTCCACTCCTAGAGCCTCCTCTCTAGTAGCACAGAGGAGTTGTCTACCTACTCAGTCCTTCGGGGCAGGAGAAGCATCAGAGAGGACACAGCACTGTAAAAGGGGGTGACAGGAGATAGGATACCAGATTTAGAAGTCGTGCAGAAAAGGTGGGCTGATATGGAAAAAACTTTACAAGAGACATCCAAAGCAGTCTGGGAAGGAGGGAGCCAGGGGTTCCAAGAGTTTAGCAGGCCAGGCCTACACTGATGTTTATGCTGAGAGGTTCTCACCCCTCAGGACAGTCAGGTCTGATGAGATCCTTTCTTAAGCTTCAGGGTAACAGGTGTCTCTAGAGACCTCTACCCAGGTGTGTAGAAACCCTACAACATTCATACTTCCTAAACATTCATGTGGCTGGCTCAGATGCTTTATCTCCCTTTCTCTGCCCTGACTCTACCTTTGCTCCTATGCTTCATACATCTGGACTTCTATCCCCATTTCTTTTTTTTTTTTTTTTTTTTTTGCAGTGCTGGGGATTGAACCCAGGGCCTTGTGCTTGCACGGCAAGAACTCTACCAACTGAGCTATCTCCCCAGCCCTTCTATCCCCATTTCTATCAACCAAACATTACCCATCTTCTTACATCACCTGAAGGAGAAAGTAGGGGCAGGGGTGAGGGGACTTCTCAGATTTGTCCCCTTTGACCACTAGAATTTTCCAGGAGGAAAACAGGCTTTTTATTCTTCTGGGCCTTTGTACATTCTATTATTTTTTGTTCAAAATACCATTTTCTCCTGGTAAATTCCTGCTTCTTATTCAGCATCATCTCCCTAACACTGACTTCAACCTGAATTAAAGCCACCTCTAGGTCTATACAGATCCTGGACTTTCTGCTGCCTCAGAACTGACTTGTTATTGTCTAGTTCAGGTCAGAATTTCCCACTGTGCTGAGAAGGCTGAAGCAGGAGGATGAAATGTTGGAGGTCAGCCTCAACAAATTAGTGCAGCACTAAGCAACATAGTGGGAGCCTGTCTCAAAAGAAAAAAATTTTTAAGGACTGGGGGTGTAGCTCAGTGGTAGAGTACCCTGGGTTCAATCCCCCTATCCACTCCCCCCCCAAAAAAAAAAGAAGGAATTCCTCACTGTGGACTCCTCAAGGACAAGGAATTCTTGTTGTTTCTAGCACCCAATCTAGGGCTGGGTATAAAGAGAGTGCATGTGGAATATGTGGAATGAAAGATTATCTAAGTTCAGCATAGGAAGTGTTACAAAAGCTTGGACTGAGAATACTCCAACATGGAGAATGTGTCATCTTGGGGCAGCCCCCTCAACCTGGGCATACTGTTAGGAAGGATGGTGCTGGTGTTCCAGACTCCCAAAGTCTTCCAGAGCCAGTTGTGGTGGGTGGCCAGGAGCAGCCTGCTTCCAAGAGCAGGGGCCTGGCTGCTCTGGCCAGCATTGGGGGATTACCATCCTTCTGCTGTGACCTACTTTTCCCCTGATTTTTTGGTCCCTAAGTCCCTACCCTTCCATGGAGTGCAGTTGGGTGGGGGATGAGGGAGGGTGGAAAGAATCTGCTCTCTGGCCAGGGGCTTAAGGGCTTTGTGTGTTTTATCCCAGAGCTAGAGGAGAGGGGTGGGCTGATAGCCAAGCAAATTGGGCCCTGGGCGCAGCTGCCTAGGCCAGAGCATCACAGTAATAGTGTTTCACATTTGTAGCTCTGTAGATGAGGAGTAGTTTATTTCAGAAAGGAATTCAGGGGCTGGATTGCTTCAGCCCTAGTCCCTTTTACATCAACATTACTCTTCACTGCAGGGCCTCCTGCTCTTTACTAGAGCCCAGAATGGGACCTGTATGTGGGGCTTAATAAATATTTGTTAATTTGCTGAATATCTTTAAAATGGAGGTGTTGTGTGGATGTCTGAGTATCAAGAACCTTGGAATTCTGTATTATTTTTAACCCTTTGTGAGGTTGGGATTATGATCCCCATTGCATAAATAAGAAAAATGAAGTGGTGGCACACACCTGTAATCCCAGTTACTCAGGAGGCTGAGGCAGGAGGATGACAAATTCTAGGACAACTTGGGCAATTTAGCAAGTTCCTGTCTAAATTAAAAAGGCTGGGGATGTGTAGCTCAGTGGTAGAACACTCTGGGTTCAGTCTCCATTACCGTCAAAATAGATAAAAAGAAACTTGAGGGGAGATGCCCTACCTAAAAACACAGCTTTGGGAATATCAGATCTGGGATTTTGATCCCAGGTTTGTTTGGTACCAAAGTCCATGCCCTTGATCCTTCCACTTTTTTAGAAACGTGTGTGAGAGATTGAACTGAGGGGTGTTCTATCACTGAGCTACATCTCCAGCCCTTTTTTTATTTTTAATTTTGAGACAGGGCCTAGTTACGTTGCCCAGGCTGACCTCAAATTTGTCGTCCTCCTGCTTTAGCCTTTGGAGTTGCTGGGGTTACAGGCATGGGCCACTGCAAAGATGATAAGATAAAAATTTTAAGGTTTTTTGTTTGGTGCTGGGGATTGAACTCAGGGACGCTTCATTGTTGAGCTACATCCCAGCCCTTTTTATTTTGAGACAGCCCTCATTAAATTGCAAAGGCTGGCCTCAAATTTACTATCCTCCTGCCTCAGTCTCCGAGTCACTGAGATTATAGACCTGCGCCACGGTTTCTGGTCAGTAAACCTTTTTTATTTAATTTTGAGACAGGGTCTCATTGAACTGCCCAGGCTGGCCTCCCACCTGCCTCAGCCTCTCAGGTGGCTGGGATTACAAGCGACCACATCTAGGTTCGATGCCCTAAATTCGATTTCCAGCACCATAAAAGCAAACAAACCAAAAGATAAATAAATAAATAAATAAATAAATAATAAAATAAAATGTAATGTAATAAAAAAAAAAGAAATGTAGCTCAGTGGTCGAGCCCTTGGGTTTAATCCCCAGTACGGAAATAAGTAAAATAATTTGTTATTGAAATATAAGTTAAGTCTTTTGCGGAGATCCAGAGAGTTTCAGATATCTTCGTTGAAACCCTCTACGTCCCCAACCTCGCTCTTCAAAGACGACTTTTCCCCAGTCAGAAACTTGAAACTCCGTACTTCCTGCGGTCCCTCGTTTTTCTAACACAGGTCCTGAGACAGACAGCCCACGGTGTAACTTCATGGAGCAACAAATAGATCCCCCCACCGCCCCGCCGCAGGAGAGGGACAGTCCCCGCCCAGAAGGCGTCGCTTGGCAAACAGCGCGCTGGGAGCACCGCCAGCCGCGTAGCCCGGCCTATGGAGAGTTGGTCCGGGTCCCGCCCCGTAGGCGGCGGGGGTTTGTTTTGGCGTCAGGCGCGCGCTGTGATGACGCTACCACGCTGTCGCCGGAGGATGGAGGCGGCGGCGGCGGCGGCGGCGGCGGCGGCGGCGGCGGCGGCGGCGGCGGCGGCCGTGGCCGCGGCCGGGAGACGGTCCGCAGAGCCGCCGAGACGCCGAAGAGCCAGCCGCCCGCGCGAGGTGAGGCGGCCTGGCTCGGGGCGAAGGCCTGACGGGCGGGAGGGGCTGACGAGTTGCAGCTGCGATCGTTTCCTGTGACACCGGGGCCTGTCCCTGCATAGCCCGGATTCCTCGGCCCGTGTGCTCTGGGGCCTACCGGGCCGGGAGCAGGCCGAGTGATGGCAGCTCGGGGGTCCCTGGTGTCTAAATCTGGCCTGGACTTGAAACGTGCTGCAGTGCTGGGTAGCCCACTCTAGTGGGCCCGGAGGACGTGGTCAGTCGCCTTTACTGCGATTCAGCCGTGTCGCGTACGGTGTGGGTCAGATTGACCTGACTTGATGGGCCTCACTGCTTTGTAGTGTCCGGCTCCTACTCCACACCCTTACTTTGCCACTGAACGCCAGGGTCCGGCGGGTCAACTGATCACTTCCTTGTACTGACTGGAAAAAAGCAGGCCAGAGTCCAACTGGGTTGACTGCACAGCAAACTTGTCATGCCTGCAAGGGGAAAGCCAGCCCTCTGCCCTGCCCCACCTCGCCCGTGCCAGTCCTCCTCTGTGAAACTGCTGAAGTGATAATTCCCACTTGAAAATCTAAAGTCTTTAACTTTCTATAACCAGCTCCTTTGTGATTGTAGGTATACAAGCCACACTTCTTAGTTTGAGGCATTCAGGGCTCTTCATAATCAAGAGAGACCTAATCCTACAGTCAACACCTGGGCACTTCACTCCCTTTTCATAATGTATTGTCGTGGAGGTGTGTTACCTCTGTTTTCATACCCTTACCATTTAGATATGCAGATTCCTCTGATGTAATACTCTTCCTTCCCACTCTGCCCCACCCACCAATATGGGAAAAGTACATGTATCTTTTAAAGTTCATCTGAGTTGTCATTTCCTTGGGAAACCTTCTTCACATGTAACCAATCATTGACTCCCCTTTGCTATGCTGCTACTGTTGAGTATATCATGTTGTGTCACATATGGTCTTACTTCTGTCTGCATCTGTCTGGCTTTGTACCTGGCATAAAGTAGGAGCTCCATTAGCAGTGGCATCTGATGAATCTATTGGGATAGGTTACTAATTTACTGGCTTCAGATGCAGCTATATTATTGAGCACCTGTCAGGGCCAGGGCCAGATCTGAGATGATACTGCAAACACCTATGTGTGTAGGTGTGGTGACTTCTCAACTTCTTCAGCCTTGAAGATCCAAAATTTCTTTGGGTAGTTTTTTTCTTTTCTTTCTTTCTGGGTGTTTTGTTTTGTTTTGTTACCAGGGATTGAACCTCTTAGGGGCACTTTACCACATCCCCATCCCTTATCTTTATTTTTAGACAGGGTCTCATTAAGTTGTTCAGGTCCTCACTAATTTGCTGAGGCTAGCCTTGAACTGTAATCCTCCTGAGTTGCTGGGATTACAGGCATGAGCCACTGATCCTGACCTGTTTTTCTTTTCTTTCTTTTTTTTGTTTTGTTTTGTTTTACAATGCTTGGGATCAAACCGAGGGCCTTGCACGTGCCAGAAGGTGCTCTGCCACTGAACCACATCCCCAGACCCTGGGCTAGTTTTCCAAAATTCAAATTCAAGAGTTTTACTCTCTTGGGCTGGGTTTGTGGCTCAGTAGTAGAGCACTTGCCTAGCATGTGTGGGCACTGGGTTCAATCCTTAGCACCACCTAAAAATAAATAAATAAATAAATAAATAAATAGATAGATAGATAGATAGATAGATAGATAAGTAAAGGCATTGTGTCCATCTACAACTAAAAAATACTATATCTGCATTTTTTTCCCTATTGGTACATTATAGCTGTATGTATTGATGGGATTTGTTGTTACATGTTCGTACCTACATACACATAATAATATAATTTGTCCCATATCACTCCCCAGCTCTTACCCTCTCCCTTCCTAAAAGTGTTACTTTTAATTTTTTTAGGTGGGGTGCTGTGGAGATTGAACCCAGTGCTTGTGTTCTACCACAAAAGCTATAGTACCAGCTATTCCTTACTCTAAAATTCTGATTAAAAAAACAAAAACAAAAAAGTGAATTTACTGTGCTTTCTCGTTGAAGATCTGTATCACTGCCTCAAGAAACTTATCTTTCTTTTTTTTGTACCAGAGATTTAACTCGGGCACTCAACCACTGAGCCAAATCCCCAGCCCTAGTTTGTATGTTTATTTAGAGATAGGGTCTCACTGAGTTGCTTAGCACCTCACTGTTGCTGAGTCTGGCTTTTGAACTCTCAATCCTCTTGTCTCAGCTTCCCGAGCCACTGAGATTACAGACATGCAACACCATGCCCTGTGAGAAACTTGTCTTTTGTCCAGTGGGATGGGCTAGCTATGCTTTGTGGACTCTCTTGTGTCTCATTGCCCATACCTCAGAGAGACAGTATATTTTGGTGGTTAGAAGCAGGAACTTTAGAGTCAGAAAGACCTGAATTCAATTTCTGGCTTTTATGAGATTTTAAGGTTCTTTGGATCCTAAGATTCCTAGTTCCAAAATAGGAATAATCACTGCCTACTTCATGTGGTTGCAGAGAGGGTTGAGATAGTGTGGATGAGATCCTTAGCCAAATTGAAACCTGAAGCCACTCTTATTACTAATGACCATTACTTCACTAGTGTCCCTTGTCAAAAGAAAATCTCTCTAGTCCCAGCAAATCAGGAGGCCGAGGCAGGAGAATCAACTGGCCAGTCTAAGCAACTTAGTGAGGCTCTAAGCAATTTAATGAAAACTTGTTTGGAAAAAAAAAAGATTGGGCATGTGACTCAGTGGCAAAGCACTTCTGGGTTCAATCCCCAGAACCAGGAGTTAAAAAAAGAAAAAGAAAAAGAAAATCTCTTCCTCGCCACCCTCTTTTTTTTTTTTTTTTTTTTTTTTTTTTTTTCAGTGCAGAGGATCCAACCCAAGGCCTTGTTTTCTAGACAAATACATGTACTACCACTGAGATACACCCCCTAGCCCCAGAAAATCTCATCTTCATAAGCCTGTTTTGCTCTTCAGACTGAGCTGCATGTAGGAAGCTGCTTTGTGTTAGGTGATTTCATTAAGGTCATTTCTGCTCATCACAGAAAGCTGACAACACTCATCAGGATGGATACAGTTGGCTATTCCCCTAGAAGAAATATGGGATGCTAATTCACTAGAGGGTGGATTTGCTGAATAAACACATTGTCTAAGTCTAATTGCAGTTCTGGGCTTAATTTATATAAAAGAGCTAGAGAAAGTGCAACCTTTAGGAAGCCTGTTTATCTCTGACACTGAACTACAGATTCATCTTTCCTTAGATTTACTTGGCACCTAGAATGGAATGCCCCTGCAGATTTTAGAATCTGAATTGCATTTGTGTGTGTGGAAGGGTACAGGAGTTGAACCCAGGACTTTGCACATGCTAGTCAAGTGCTCTACCACTGAGATACATCTTCAGTCTTTCTTATTTTGTTTTGAGACGGGGTCCTGCTAAATTTCCTAAACTAGCCTCAAACTTGTGATTCTCTTGCATCAGCCTCCCGAGTAGCTGGGATTACAGATACGTACTACTCTACCCAGCTAATTGTGAGCACATTACGTGAGCAATTTTGGTCCTTTTCAGAGCTTCCCAACTATATGATAATATTAATGGCTATAGGTATGCCAAAGCATTGACCCTTAAGCTTCAGGACAGCTGAGAATAGCTGTTTCCACTGACCCAGGGTGTTATAATAACAGTATTGTTCTCTGTGTATATCATGGCCCATGGAGAAAATCTGAGATACACAGTCCTGGAAGAAGGTAAGCAATTCTGCTTATTGAAAGCTGGAGAGAGTCATTTATTTGAACTTACTTTCTTTCCAGGAATCTTAGCAAGTATTAAGCTGGTTTGTGTTGGCTAGGTTGTCACTGAGCTAATTCTTGGTAGAGCCTTCTGTTGCCATGGTGTCTGATGTGATGCTAAGATAGAGAAACATAATGTTTTCATTTCCTGGGAGAAAATTATCTCACAGGGACTCCTTCCAGGCTGTCAGACTTAAAGTGGCTTTGAGGGTATCATAAGAGTAAATGGGTCAAGGGACTCTTCGTGTGGAACTATCTAGGCTATAAATTCCTTGAGAGCAGAGACTATGGTTCATTCTTTTTGTCTGTCACAGCCTTGAACAGAGTTCTGGGTCCACAGCAGTAGCTCAGTAAATATTTGTGAGTTGAGTGATGTGAGTTTGAAAGGATAACTGCAAATACATTGCCAGGGTCTATATCTTTTTTGGTACTAGGGATTGAACCCAAGAGCACTTAACAACTGAGCCACATCCCTAGTCCTTTTTTTTTTTTCAGTTGCAGATGGGCACAATACATTTATTTATTTATCCTTATGTGGTGCTGAGGATCGAACCCATTGCCTCACATGTGCTAGGCAAGCACTCTACCACTGAACCGCAGTGCCAGCCTTCCTAAGTCCTTTTCATTTTTTATTTTGAGTCAGGGTCTCACTAAGTTACTTTGGACCTTGTTAAGTTGCTGAGGCTGGCTTTGAATTTGTAAACCTCCTGTCTCAGCCTCCTGAGTAGCTGGGATTACAGGCATGTGCCACCACGTCTGGCCAGGGACTATATATCTAATGGTGGGATGTCGTAGATAGAGTTATGGGTTATGAGAAAATGGGGAGAACACAGCAAACTTCTGAACATTTCTCTATTGGCCCTAAGATGAGGGTCTCTGCCTACCAACTGTTACTATGTAGAGCAGTGGGTTCAGCTGGAGTCCTTGAAAAATGTGGGCCCAAGTTACTGTTTTCTAAAAAGGAGTCATAAATGGGTGAGATGGTATTTTCCTATAGTCCCAGCTACTTGGAAGACTAAGGCAGAAGTATCATGTGAGCCCCATAACTCAGTACCAGCCTGGTATTGACTCCAGTTTCAAAAGAAAAAAAAATTTTTTTTTTTTTCAAAAGGAGTCATGAACTGGAGATGTAGGTCAGTGGTAGAGCAGTTATCTAGCATGCATGAGGCTCTGGGTTCAGTCTCCAGTACAGCAAAAAATATAGAGTCATAACAATTGTTATTATGAAATAATATTGTTAAAAATTAAAACATAGGAGTGAATAATGAACAAATGTCTTTAGCTACAAGTACTATATAATTTGGTATATTTGCCTTTTTTTTCTTACACATTTTTGAGTATACACATTTCTGTAATAGCTAGTGAAATACCTTTTTTTTTCAGTACTGGAAATTGAACCCATGGATGCCCTACCACTGAGCTAAACCCCCAGTCCTTTTTAATTCAATTTTTGAGACATAGTCTTGCTAAATTGCCCTGACTGGCCTTGAATTTGCAATCCTTCCACTTTGGCCTCTCAAGTTTCTGAGATTACAGGCATGTGCCACCACACCTAGTGCAGAATAACTTAAAGTTTAGTATGTGGTAGTTTTAAAATATAGCAACAGCACAGAAGTATGCCAAGTGAGAAGTAAAAATTCTCATATTTTCTTCTTCTTTTCATCCCCCCTCACAGTTGCACACCCCCTGAGGCAATCGCTGTAAAAAATTTTTCTTCTATCTTTCCATGTTATTTTTTTTTCCATGAATGATCTATAACTTCTTAAAATCCCTCATTGGATATATGCTTTACATACCGTTTTAAAACTATTTAACCAACTGTGAAGTGTGATACATATCTATAATTTTAGATACTTGGGCAATTGAGGCAGAAGGATGGCAAGTTTGAAGCCAGCCTGGGCAATTTAGTGAGACCCTGTCTCAAAAAATGAAAGGGGCTGGGGTTGTAGTTCAGCGGTAGAGCGCTTGCCTAGCATGTGTGAAGCATTGAGTTCAATCCTCAGCACCACATAAAAATAAATAAATAAAATAATTAATGAATTTATTAATTTTAAAAAGGACTGGGGGCCTAGCTCCAGGGTAGAGTGCTTGTCTAGCATATTTGAGGCCCTTGATTCTTTCCCCAGCAAAAAAAAAAACTAAACAAAAAACTATTGAACAATGCACAATTCATGACAGATATGAATCCTGGCACATAGCTACTTAACAAAATTGTGCATTGAATTGACTGGTATATTTTTTCCTTGTTCATATAAATTTATCTCATTCTTTTTTTTTTTTTCTTTTCTTTTTGCGGTACCAGGGATTGAACCCAGGACCTCACTTGTGCAAGGCAAGCACGCTACCTCTGAGCCATACCCAGACCCCAGTTTACTTCTTTCTTTTCAGCAGCTGAAAAAAATCCATTATATGAATGTATCTTGAGTAGTTAATTTTTTTGCATGACATTCTGAGTAGTTTAATGGAATCTCATGCTGTCCCACTCTGTTCTGCAAGGAATATGAGTTATTCCTCTCCCCTTTTAAATCATATTGATGGATATTTGGGTTATTTTCAATTTTTCATTTAAAATTACTTTTTATTTTTTGCTGTCTTGGAGAGTGACTCCAGGGCCTCGGACATGCTAGGAAAGCACTCTATCACTGAGTATAGCTTAAGCCCCCAATTTTCCATTATGATAAAGAATGCTGCCATAAACTTTGTTATGTATCTTTGAATGCTTATGGAAGTGGTTTTGTAGTATTATTTTGGAAATGGAATTGCTGGGTCGGTTTTTCTGTTGTAGAAAGCAAAATCGTATAGTTCCCCCTAAGTCCTTGTTCAGGGGATTTTATCTAAAGTGACAGTTTTCCTGGTATTTCTGATTACCTTATGATGGTTATAAGTGTTGGTTAGCAGGTCCTTTTTCCAGGATTACTGAGCGATTTCAACCTACTTCATTTTGGTGGACAGTCTTCTAAAACACAGGAGCAGAATATAGAGATCTTTGTAAGCAAAAGGTTGTGAAGTTTTGCTGTGGAGAAAAATCTTGAGAGCTGGTATTAGAGAGGGACAGGTGCCTATAGTCCTCTAGTTTCTGTGGCCAGGAAATTATTTCACAATCCATTCTGGGCCCCCAGTCTTCTGGAAGAATATGGACAAACTTACTTTAGTGTTCAGGTAATCTGTAAAACCCAAACAGGCGGCTTCATTTGTTGTTGCAAACAATTACTTGGATACACAAAGAGTATGTCTTTAGATTAACCACTGGTCAGGCATCTTATTGCCCCTTGAAAATTTCTGAGTTTCTGGAATTTTTGCCTCATAGCAAATAGAAATCCAAGAACAAGACCATCTTTCATTCACTGTTGACAAATAGTGAATGTTTTCTCTGAGCTCAGCACTTTGCTAGGTTCCCCGGGAATTCTGGAAACCTGAGCAGTGGCCTCGTCATCCAGGGACTGATAACAGTAGTGATCAAAGGCGGTTAGCAATAGAGCCTCAAGCAGCATGGCCCACATTGTTGTTGGAGTGGAGGTTGGAATGGTTCTTCAGAAAAAAATGCTCAGTAGAGGTGTGACTCACCACTTCGTGGGGGTGGGAGGGGGATTGAAGCCTTGATCTAGTGAGACTGAGTTCTGCTGGGCCCCAGACACTTGTAGAGTCTTTTCTGTGTGGCCAAAGGAGCTGGCTGGGGAATGAGGAGACTTGGGCCATGCTTGGCCACATTCTCTGAGTGACTTTGGACAAGTCTCCTCACTTCTCTTAGCCTGTTATTTCCGTAGAGTGTCAATGAGGACAGTAGTGCTGAGTGCTCATTGCCATTTCCACACTGTCCAGCATGCTTGTCTTCCTTAAGGAGTACTTTGCCCTGGGTGTGGTGGCTCACACCTATAATCCCAGTGGCACAGGAGGCTGAGGCAACAGGACCACAAGTTCAAAGCCAGCCTCAACAACTTAGTAAGGTCCTAAGCAGCTTGTGAGACCCTGTCTCTAAATAAAATATAAAAAATGACTGGGAGCGCTGTATGGTGGCACACGCCTGTAATCACAGCTGTGGGGAGACTGAGATAGGATTGCAAGTTCACAGCTAGCCTTAGCAATGGCCAGGTACTAAGCAACTCAGTGAGACCCTGTCTCTAAATAAAATACAAAATAGGGCTGGGGATGTGTCTCAAAGATTAAGTGCCCCTAGGGGTGGCGGAAGAAGGAGTACTTTGCATCAGTCTGGTAGTTGAAGTTATAGAACAGACTCTAGAGACAGGTACTTTCTGCAAGATGTCGTAGGGTTGGTGACTTATAACTGGTGGGACTGGGGATACAGCTCAGTGTTAGAGTGCTTGCCTCACATGCACAAGGCCCCGGGTTCAATCCCCAGCACCAAAAACAAAACAAATAAACAAACAAACAAACAAACAACTGGTGATCCTCCTAGAAGGTTTCTTGTGGAGGCTTCTTTAATCATTCTGCCCACCCCTATATCTACCTTGGTCACATACACAAGAGAGCTGGGAGGAGGAAAAGGCTTTGCCTCTTTCCCAGGGGTCTTACCAGCCACCTTTGTCCCCATGTCTGCCTTTTCACCTAACCTGTAAGGCAAGAGAAGTTGACTAATGTGATTGGAGTGTAGAGCAGCTATGATCCCCCGAAGGCTATTACATATGTCCCTTAGCCCTCCAAGCTAGCACTTTCTCCTCTATTTTCAGTCTGTAGTTGCGACAGTGGAGTGTCAGCACTAGCCCACTTTTGAAGCATTTCTAATCGGAATGAATGTGGCTCTCTTACTGCTGATTTTAGGTCCCTGTGTAGGCTTCGTTTGTTTAAAGGGAAGTCATGACTTTTCTTTAATAAACTTTAGTTCTTACCAGGACCAGACTAGGTGTGCACGTTTAAACCAAAAGAGTCAGTGTGTTTGCCTGAAGATAGCTATTTATTTGTGAATCTAGGACTATGCTTCCTAACCAGAAAGAAGTGACAGCTGACTGGCTGTGCTGGTCACCCATGCAGTTTGTCTTCCTTCTCCATGGTGGTCAATATTGCTTACTGAGTGGTCTTAAGGATCAGGGGCCTCTGTTCTGCCTCAGGAATATTGGCACAAGGGCTGACCCTTTGCTGAGTTTTCAGCTTTTACTGTGTTGAGATCTTGTATTTTCTTGAAGGAAGAGATGAGTATGCAAAATTCCAAAGTCCATTTTTCTAATCTTTGGCCTCTGTGAAAAGAAACCTTTTGCTTGTTATGTCTGTCTGTCTGTCTGTCTTAACCACTGAACCACATCCTCAGTCTCTTTTTTTTGGTGGGGGCATTGAACTCAAGGGCACTTGACCACTGAACCACATTCCCAGTCCTATTTTGCATTTTATTTAAAAACAGGATCTCACTGAGTTGCTTAGCACCTTGACTTTTGCTGAGACTGACTTTGAACTTGAGATCCTCCTGCCTCAGATTCCTGAGCTGCTGGAATTACAGGTGTGTGCCACCCCGACCAGATGAAAAAGAACCTCTTTCTAAATGCCTTGTTTAAACATTGTGTCCTAAGTTGCCATGTGAATCCATGTGGGACATCCAAGGCATTTGGGTAAGAACTGCCACAAATTCTGAAGTGCTTATGTTGATGAAGGAATAGTTCCCTTTTATGTGAGGAAAGATAAAACTTCATTCTGAATTGTATTGATACAGTGATTAAAACCTGAACCCTTAGCTAGGTGTGGTACATCATGCCTATAATCCAGTTTTTTGAGAGGCTGAGGCAGAAGGATCCCAAGTTGGGGGCCAGCCAGGGCAACCTAGCAGGACCCTGTCTCAAAATAAAGGACTGAGGGCTGAGGGCTGAGGGCTGGGGCTGTAGCTCAGTGGCAGAACGCTTGCTTAGCATGTGTGAGGCACTGGGTTCTAGCCTTAGCACCGCATATAAATAAATAAAATAAAGGCATGTTGTCCATACACAACTACAAAATTTCTTTTTATTATTTTTTTAAATATTTTTTTAGTTGTTGATGGACCTTTATTTTCATTTATTTATATGCGGTGCTGAGAATCAAACCCAGTGCCTCACATGCTAGGCGAGTACTCTACCACTGAGCCATAACTCCAGCCCCATAAAAAAAAAAAAATTTAAATAAAATAGAAAATAAAGGGCTAGCCGGATGCAGTGGTGTACTCCTGTAATCCCAGCAACTTAGGAGGCTGAGGCAGAAGGATCACAAGTTCAAAGCCAGCCCAGCAGATTAGCAAGGCACTTAGCAACTCAGCAAGACCCTATCTCTAAATAAAATATTAAAAAGGGCTAGGAATGTGGGTCAGTGGTTAAGCACCCCTGAGTTCAATTCCTGGTACCGATAGATAGATAGATAGATAGATAGATAGATAGATAGCCAGCCGAGAATGTAGCTTAATGGTAGAGTGCTTGCCTAGCATACACAATGCCCTGGGTTCAGTCCTCAGTACTGGGGGTGGGACCAGGACCCTTAATCTGTGGTCTCCAAATTTTTCCTTTTTATCCTATGAATTTGTCATCAAAGTTTTGGGTATGTTTCAGAGATGACTTGTTCCCCGAAAGAGTTGACCATATTGGCCGGTACAAGTCTCACCACCTGGAATTCAGGCCCTTTGATTGACTTTCAGGGGTTCTCTGTGTCCCTCAAAGTGCCACAGTAGAATCTGCGTGGCGCTTACTCTGCTGCCTTGGGTGGAATCATTTATCAGTTTCACAAGGGGGTGAGGAGATGTAGCTATTCTTCTTGACCCCAAGTGCTACTCTTGGGGAGTCACAGAATCCCTGATCAGCTCTTTTTAGGCATCAGATTCTATGTCCAGTGACCTGTAGTAAGTGTCACGTGGACATTCCACATGCACTGCAGCACAGCCAAAACTGAACTCTTCTGATTGCTTCCTAAACTGTGCCTCCTGCTGGACTCCTGACCCTTTGCCCAGGCACCGAGCAAAGAACTGGAGTGCTGCCCTTAGTCTTGCGTCCCACCCCTTAGATCATCTCCAGCCTGTCTTTGGTGCTGCTCCCAATTCTACCCCCTTTTAGGGGCACAGTGTAGAAAGGGAGTAGAAACACACAGCTCTTACCAGAATGCCTTAGAGGTCTCACATGGGTTCACATCACAACTTAGGATACACTCTCACTGACCATTTAGTCCACTTTGACCCTCTAGTCCAACCTCTTATGTCTTGCAGATCATCTCTCTTTTCTTTGTACCTCTCCATTACTTCTCAGGGCAGTCCAGTCCTCACCAGAACTCATGATGCCCTTCGTAATTTAGTTCCTGCTTCCAAAATCTTCAGTCCCCAGCCTGGCTTTGTCCCACTACCAAGGCTTATTACCAGGCTTATTCTGGGATTCTGGGCCTTGGAGTATGTTTTCTCTGCCTAAGTCACTATTCCCACCTGTGCTTACTTGACTCATTTTGCTTCAAAATTCGGAGTGGGGGGGTCACCTCCTTCTAGAAGACCTCCCTAATCCCTGTATTACTCTCTGTGTCTACTGTTGTTTCTTAAACTTAATCCCATGCTCTTTTGAAATTATTTATTCTTCTGCTTTCTCTTCACTTAGACTGTTAAGTCTATTGACCATGTCTTACTTAACTTTTTTTTTTTTGGGTGTGTGTGTGTGTGTGTGTGTATGTGTGTGTGTGTGTGTGTTAAAATGTAGCCTACCTTGGATTTTGTCTTATTCACTTCTGTATCCCTAACAATTTATAGATGTTCAATAAATGTTTGATATGAATTGACCATTTCACTCCCAATTGTGTATGTCATAATTAGGAAATATTTTGCTCTCTTCAAACCATGGGGCCCTCAGATAGACCTAGAGTAGGGCAGTCTAGGTAGAAGGGTGGAGACCTCTGGAAAACATTAACTTCATTATTTTTACCAAGGAAGCATGGTACCCTGATCTATAGCTCGAATCACATCTGGATCAATGTCCTGATGTTCTTTCTGAGATCAAGGCCCTTTCTCTCCCACCCTTTTTTTTTGGGGGGGGGTACTAGAGACTAAACTCAGGGATGCTTTATCACTGAGCTATATCCCCAGCCCTTTTTATTTTTTGAAAAAAGGTCTTGCTAAATTAGCAAGGCTAGCCTCAAACTTGTGATCCTACTGCCTCAACTTTCCAAGTTGCTGGATTTATGTGTGTGCAGCCAGACCAGCTTTGCAACTACCTGGTGGTACTGTGCTGAGGTTTATCCCAGGCTCATTGGGATGGATTCTAAACAGCTCTGGGCCTTGTGTGGGATTTCAGCCATGTGGTAAGCTGGGGAAGTAAGAAACCCTGGGACAGAGTATTCAATTGCCAAGGAGGAGTTTGTGCATTAGCAAAACTATGGAAATCATCCAGGAAAGAGTGAGGCTAGGGCAGAGGCCTAGGGTAGTGGTTTGTTGTTGTTTGTTACAGGGGAACCAACCCCTGCAGGAGGCCTGGAGAGCTGGGAACACTGTCCAGGAGAGAGGCCTTGAAGAAACAGCTTTCTGAGCTCTGATGAGTGATGGTGTTAGAGGAGAACTCCAACACTCCACACCCCCGTTTTAGAAAAGATGAGTCAGAATAATAAGAGGAGTGATTTTAACATTTAAGAAATATGGGACTTCAACAAGAAAGGACCCAGGCAGAATAGAGATTGGGGGCCATGACAGCTGATCCTAATGCATAACCCAGCCCTCTGTCAGGCTTAAAGAGCAGCATGAGACTAAGACCCAGGGAGACATAAGTCAAGGCCTTCAGTCTTTCATCTCATCTAGACACTGCATTGAACCTTGGACTCCGAGTGTTCAGGGACCAAAACCAACCTCCCTTCCAGGGAAACATATTAGAGTCAGGCTTTCAGTCTTTTTTGTTTGTTTGTTTGTTTTTGCTTTTGTTTTGGGTATTTAACCCAAGGGTGCTTTACCACTGAGTCACATCTCCATCCCTTTTTATTTTTATTTTGAGAGAGGGTTTTGCTAAGTTGCTAAGGTTAGCTGTGAACTTTCAGTCCTCCTGTCTCAGTCCCCAGAGTTGCTGGGATTACAGGTGTGTGCCACTGTGCCCAGCTTAGGTTTTCAGTCTTAATTGAACCACATGTATCAAGGATGAGCGGGTGGAGGATGGCAGTGGCCCTTCAGAGATGTCTCTTGTAATACTGATTTTCCCTTTCTTCTGTCTGCATAGGTGTAGACGGGGCACTGCCTGCAGAGCAGGTCCTGCCAGCCTCGCTGGAGAGGATGCCCCCGTGTCCGTGATGGGCTGTGGGACAAGCAAGGTTCTTCCTGAGCCACCCAAGGATGTCCAGCTGGATCTGGTTAAGAAGGTGGAGCCCTTCAGTGGCACAAAGAATGATGTATACAAACATTTCATCACAGAGGTGGACAGTGTTGGCCCTTTCAAAACTGGGTTCCCAGCTGCTAGTCAGTATGCAAACACCTGTTCTGGTGCCCCCACTACTGGCCACACAGAGCCTCCCTCAGAACCACCACGTAGGGCCAGAGTGGCAAAGTACAGGGCCAAGTTTGACCCACGCGTGACCGCTAAGTACGACATCAAAGCCCTGATTGGCCGAGGCAGCTTTAGCCGAGTGGTACGTGTGGAGCACCGGGCAACCCGGCAACCATATGCCATCAAGATGATAGAGACCAAGTATCGAGAGGGGCGGGAGGTGTGTGAATCTGAACTGCGTGTGCTGCGCCGGGTGCGCCATGCCAACATCATCCAGCTGGTGGAGGTGTTTGAGACACAGGAGCGTGTGTACATGGTAATGGAGCTGGCCACTGGTGGTGAACTGTTCGACCGCATCATTGCCAAGGGTTCCTTCACTGAGCGGGATGCTACAAGGGTGCTGCAGATGGTGCTGGATGGTGTTCGATATCTGCATGCCCTGGGCATCACACACCGAGACCTCAAGCCTGAGAATTTGCTCTACTACCATCCAGGCACTGACTCCAAGATCATCATCACTGACTTTGGCCTAGCCAGTGCCCGCAAGAAGGGTGATGACTGCCTGATGAAGACCACCTGCGGCACGCCTGAGTACATTGCTCCTGAGGTCCTTGTCCGCAAGCCATACACCAACTCTGTGGACATGTGGGCGCTGGGTGTCATTGCCTACATCCTGCTCAGTGGTACCATGCCCTTTGAAGATGACAACCGCACCCGGCTGTACCGGCAGATCCTCAGGGGCAAGTACAGTTACTTGGGGGAGGTGAGTCTGTTTTGCCCCCATCCCAGGGATGTTGGGGAGGTCATTTGGTGAGGGATATAACCTTCTCAGTCTGAGGACCCATGTTCATGAGAGCCATGCAAGTAATATAAATATAATAAAGTGAGACTAGCAGAATGTCTTAGTTTGGGTTCCCTAAAGTGAACCTGGAAGCGAAGACTTGTGAGCAGATAATTTATGTGGAAGGTGATTCCATTTACCACAAGTGAAGGAATGAGGGAACTAAGGCAGAAAAGGGAGAAAACCAATAATGGGTATAGTAAGAAGTGGGCTGCCATTGTGGGCCACTGGAACTCAGTCTCATTAGGGACCTCATAAATAATCTTGTAGAGCATGTTTCAGAATTGTTCTGCTGAGCCAGGTGTAGTGGCACACAGCTGTAGTCCCAGTGATTCAGGAGCCTGAGACAAGGGAAATCAAAAGTTCCAGGACAGCCTTGACAACTTAGCAAGACCCTGATTTTAAAAGAAAAGGACTAGGGATGTAGTTCATTGGTAAAGCAGCCCTGAGTTTAATCTCTGGTACCACAAAAAAAAAAAAAAAAAAAGAATAAATGAATTTTTTAAAATAAATAAAGGGCTGGGGTTGTAGCTCAGTGGTAGAGTGCTTGCCTAGCACGTGCGAGGCCCTGGGTTCAATCCTCAGCACCATATAAAGATAAATAAATAGTGGGGCTGCAGTTTTGGCTCAGTGGTATAGCACTTGCCTAGTATGCCTGAGGCACTGGGTTTGATCCTCAGCACCACATAAAAATAAATAAAATAAAGGTATTGTGTCCATCTACAACTAAATAATTTTTTAAAAAATTTTTAAAGATTAATAAAGTTATTACATCCATTTACAACTAAACAAATATTTAAAATAAATAAATAAAGGGCTGGAGATGTAGCTTAGTGGTACAGCACCCCTGAGTTCAATCTCCAGTACCACCACCAAAAAAAAAAAAAAAAAAAAAAAAAACTACTAAAGGCACTAAGTTTTTTTGTTTGATTTTTGTTTTTAAATGCACTGATTTTGTACTTTATTGGTTGAGAATTTCTTTGGGGGCATTAAATCTCTGGTGCTTCTGGGTTGGCCTGAATGCCAGCTAGTGCTGGAGAACATACTCAGACAAGCAGAGAGATTACAGCCCCTGGCAGATTACAGCCCCTGTGACAGTGCATGGCAGCTGCCTGTGAACTCAGAAGCGGGCTAAGCCTACAAGGGACAGGGCCACCATCAGAGTTGTCTAATCCTGCAGGAATAAAGTGATGACCATGAACTCCATGAGGCTCCAGGTAAGTTAGAATGAACATGTCCTGAATCTTAGGGAACATTTGCTTCTCTCTGTCCTGTCTTGCCAGGAAACAAAGAGGGCCCCATGTATCCATGTCTCATTCTTGAAAGTTAAACCAGATAATCTGGAGTTTAAGATTTTGGAATCTAGTTCACATTTTTAAGAAGTACCTCTATGGCAGCAAACATTAACCTGTGTGCCATATTCACCAGCAGTCCATCAGTTTGTATTTTTGGATCCATTGATAGTCTCATACCTGCAAAAATATGTCAGGTTTCAGTACTGCTGGTTGCCAAAGAGAGGTACAGATAAAGTCAGAGCTGGTGGGTCCTTAGAAAGATCCTGACTATGTAGGTGGACTGCAGGGAACTGCAAGCACCTTTTAGACAATGGTGTGCTTAGGGAGACCATGAGGAAAAGAATGTGTGATGGCTTTTGTGAAGGTGATCTTTTATGCATCAACTGGACCCTAAGGACACTGCCAAGGCTACTCCCCACTGAGTGTTTCCTTCAGGCCTGGGCCTGCCAAGGTGCTGTCTGTGCCTTATATGTAACCTATATGGAAGGGAAGGAGCTTTGGGAGCAGCTTCTTTCTGCAGTCCAGCTTTCCTCCCAGAGGTTTAGGCCAGGCCCTCTCGCTTGCTTCCAATAGCTAGCCTAGAACAGTGTTTCATGCAGGAATCACCCAATAGCCCCGTGTCACCACCTTCAATGTTTGAGATCCTGCATCACCTTCCCTGTCAGCTTCTAGATGTGGTTGTGGGCTTAGTCCCCTTTAGAGGTAGGGAGATCTCCAGATCACAAGTCTCACAGGTGGTACAAGTTAGGAGGGAAGGTCTTCCTTTTCATGACAGCTATGGTGCAGGCGCATGGGAGGGCATCTGTTCACATAATTCTAAAAGAGGGTTAGGTGACAGTGAGGCCAATGGTGACTGTTTACACTAACAACTGTGACCCATGGGCTCTGGAGTGAAGGGATAGATCACTTGGTACTTTCCACAGGAGTGATCAGGCATGGTAGCATATACCTGTAATCCCGGTGGCTTGGGAGGCTGAGGCAGGGGGATTACAAGTTCAAAGCCAACCTCAGAAATTTAGTGAGGCCCTCAGCCATTTAGTAAGACCCTGTCTCAAAATAAAATAAAAAAAATAAATACAAGGGGCTGGGAATGTGGCTCAGTCAAACATCTCTGGGTTTAATCCCTGGTACCAAAAATGGGACTAGGGATGTAGCTTAGTGCTAAAATGTCCCTGGATTTGATCCTTAATATAGCAAGAGAAAGAAAAGGAACAACTGTGGAGCGGGTGGAACATGGGCTTTAGAGGATGCATAAAAGTACAGGAGGGAGAGAGGAGGAAACAGGCTGGCGAGTAATGGTCTGAGAGGCAGGTTCATCTGGACCTGGAGTCAGACAGAAGGTACTGTAGGGGAACTCATGAAGTTCAATTGTCTGGTAGGAAGCCCTGGAGAACCATCTGAGGTTGTAGTGAAACTGAAATTTTAATATAGGTCCTTGAGTGCCTAAAGGTTGAGAGGCTGGTTGTGTTCTGGAAGCTCTGGTCCCTGGCACTCGGCATGGTGCTAGGCTGTGGAGGGTCCACCTGACAAAGGGGCACCAATCTTAGCTAGGGGAGGGAGGGAGAGAGAGAAGGAATGTTTCCCAAGAGTTGCTGACAAAGGAAAGATGGTCATGAAAATTCTGTAGGTTTTCTCTAAGAATTCCTGATTCTGGCAGTTGTTGATCAGGCATTTTACCTAATTGGAACTTGCACAGTCATGCTAACTGGCTACTGATTATATGAGGGTGAAGGAATGATGAATGGGGTAGTGAATGAACTCAGGCTTCCTGCTCTTGCTAGAGCCAAAAGACTGGGTCCTAAGATTCTGCTTCCTATTCTTCTGGAGGAATGGGGCATGACTCTTGGACTCCCAGTGTGAGGTGGTTGGGGCACTTCCCAGTCTTTGCTCCCACCACCCTTTACCTGGAGCTGAATTTGACTTTTCTAGTGAGTCAAATCCCTGGCAGATCCTGGTAGCACGTGTCTGCCACCAGGAGCTTAACTGACCCCACCAACAAATTCTACCACTCTCTGTGGAAAGCTCTGGGTTAGAAGGGATTTCTGTGGGTATTTCTTGTGGGAGGTGGCCTCATCAATAAATCAGGTTCTCTGAACTGGAAACCAATCTATCTTTTTGTCCTTCTGGTCACACACCTAGGGAAAATGCAAGAAACATGAAGGCCTGTTCTAGAGGTTGTCTGGAGAGAGAGAACTAGAATGAGAAACAGCCATAGGACAAGCCTCATTGACAGGCACGTGCTAGCACAGGCTTGGCATAGAGCTACTGGTTCTGCGTAGTCTGCAACATGGACTGTGGGACCCAGGTCAAGTAACTGGACTGTTCCCTCACTCCAGTCATCTGTGTGGTGGGCATTTGCCCTCATGAAGTCCATCTAAGTAAGTAGGGCCCTGCCAGAGAAAACTGGTTATTGAGGGGAGGTTGCTAGTTAAATGAAGAACTTCCCACTGAGTTCAGCAAGGCATGGAAGGTTACATTTCTTCACCAGAGAGTAGGTCCTATAGTACTTGGGACCTTTTTAGGGCACTTTTCCTATTTCCTGCCCCCTTACGTTGGTTTCTTCTGTACACCAGGCCCTGTCTTATGTGCTTGTTCCCTGTAGGGTGTGTCTGGCAGCTCCTGTCAGGCTCATGAACTTGAATAGAAGACTTCCTGCAGGAGATGGGCTCAGATAAGGGGACATTACTGATTGAGCTTCAGAGTAAGGTAGAGATTGTTTGGGGGTATTGGAACAGAAGTGGAAAAAGCTGGGTGGCAAGCCTGGTGCTTCTTGTTGGGAACCCTGTAGTGCTAGGAGTCCTGGGTTCTTGACAGTGAAGGAGGAATACAGAAAAAAGTGTGAAAGACAAGCAGGATGCCTCACTGGAGGCTGTTGGGATGATCCCAGCCTTGCTTCTAGGAATTTGGGGGCAGATCAGGAATTCCATGGAGTGTATTCCACATGGTTAAAAAAGAAGGAGTAGGGATGGGATTGTGGCTCAGTGGCAGAGTACTTGCCTAGCAAGTATGAGGCACTGGGTTCGATTCTCAGCACTGCATATAAATAAATATAAATAAATAAAGGTCTATTGACAGCTAAAAAAATTTAAAAAAGAAAAGAAAAGAAGGAGTAGCTGGGCATGGTAGTGCATGCCTGTAATCCCAGCAACTTGGGAAACTGAGGCAGGAGGATCGCAAGTTTGAGACCAGCTTTAGCAACTTAGCAAGATCCTTCCTCAGAATAAAAAATTAAAAAGGATTAGGGATGTAACTCAGTGGTAAAGTGTTCCTGGATATAATCCCTAGTACACCCACCCCCCAAAAAAAGGAAGAGGAGGAAGGGAGGGGCAGAACCATCAGCTTGTGAGGGTGGATTTGGAGAGGATTCCAGGATGCTATCTGTGACCCAGAGAAGATATAGGGTTCCACCTTGACATTCCTGGTGGGGCCCAATGATGGTGGGACCCCACGATCCTGACATTTCAGGTACTCTAGCTCAAATCTGAGGTCCAAGCTGTATCCTACTTGCACATATCACAGGTCCAATACATTTGCTGCACTCATGCCTTACAGTGAGATTTTGGTCACATTTTTCTATTTGCTACCAGTGTCATCCTTAGAAATTTGCTTAACTCTAAAAGGTCCAATTCAAAGATTGCTTCATTTAGGAATAATGACGATCACTGCAATTTATGTTGTGCCTACTGAGCACTAGCCATGGAACTGGGTGTGCTGCACCCAACATTTCTAATCTTCCAGCAATCTCTATGCTATCATCCCCCCATTTTACAGATGAGGAAACTGGAACTAGTAAGGTTAATAACTTGCTTATGGTCTCACAGCTAGAACATGGCAGGATTTAATTCTAGTCAGCTTGGCTTCAGAGTTCTTGACCTTTGCCGCACTGCAGCCTGTTTACCCTGAATCATCTGCCTTAGTATGTGCTGGGGTCTTGGTTTCAATGCTTTCTGTGGTCTGTGGACATACCTCTCCTCCCTATGAGGCCTTTAGGATAGTATGCATGTCAGTAACATGCTCTCCACTGTCCAGGCTTAGCACATGACAGGTACCTGTTTGAGTATTTGCTGGGTTGAAGTGGAATATTTATAAGTGATAACTGGTTGTGTGTGTGAGAGAGGGGTTTCTTTGTTCTGCCTTCTTTTAAGGAAAACACCAGTTGTTGATGATGCCCTAGAAAAGGTCTCAAATGTGATTGCTGGCAGGCAAAGGGGGCTGCTCATCAGTAGGGTGTACCTTGTTCTTGGGACTGGTCTCTAGGACAAATTAGCAACTCTGCTGGCAATGTGCTTAGGGGGATGCTGGCCAAAGCTGCCTGTGCCCATAGGCAGAAGTCAGGACAGCATGTGCTCTTCACTTATTAGTGCAAATACAGGACCTTTGGAAAGGAGGGAATGCAAAAAGAGATAACTTTGAGAACAGAAATCTGAGTTTTCATCCATTGCCCAAAGGTGCTGAAGTGGAGAGGGCACATTGTAAGTGGCGAAGACACATGTTGCCAGATGTGAGGAAGACCTGTGTATGGTTGAGAGCAGTCTGAAGATATACAGAACCACTTTTAGAGTTGAGCTTCCTGTCACAGGAGGCCCCAGGAGCCTGGAGGAGCTGTTTCCAAAGGAGTGACACAGAAAGTGAGTCACCACTTGTAGACTCATACTGGAGGACTGTTAGGGTCTTCTCACACAAAGCTGCTGTACTTCACTTGACATGAAATGTGACATCCTTGGCCTGATGTCATTGCTTTTGTCAAGAGTTCTATTCCTAGAGGCAGGATGCATGAACAGGCTCTTGGAGGATTGATGGCAGAGTGATGCCATCAGCAGCTCTGCTATTGCTTTCAGCAGCCTGAATTGTCACCCTCCTCTGCTTGGGCAGGCTCTGAGCTGTGGGTGAGCCCAGGTGACTACACCAGGAATAGGTGGGTTTGGGCAGAGACTTTTACAGGGTCTTGTTCAGGAGAGTGAGTGCTGCTGAGCAGGTAGCAATGTTTGTGGGAGATGAAACCCACTCTGCCACTATTAAGGGAATAAAGGGCTGGTTGGAGGTGGCTTTCCAGGGTGTGATCTCTGGGCTGCAGCCTGACCATCCATTCTCTTGGGGTCAAGGGGTATTTAAGGGGCAGTAAATTGGGTTACCACCATGTAGTTCTGATTGCCCTGCCCTGCAGTAATATGAGTGCCTGAGGCCAGGGTTGACATTTACATTCCCATCTCAGCTCTTCCCCAACTTCCCTCTTATTCTTCCCCACTTTTTTTTTTTTTTAAGAGATGGGTTATGTTGCCACCAAACTCCTGGGCTCAAGTGATCCTCCTGTTTAAGCCTCCCAAATAGCTATAAATAGCTGGATTCCCTCCTTCCCTTCCTTTCCTTCCTTCCTTCTTTCCTCCTCCACCTCCTCTTCCTTTCTTCTTTCTTCTTTCTTCTCTTCCTTCTCCTTTTCCTTCTCCCTTCTTCCTTCTCCCGTTTTTGTTTTTGTTTTGTTTTGTTTTTTTTCCCCATACTGAGGATTGAACTCAGGTGCACCTAACCACTGAGCTAAATCCCCAGCTCTTTTTAGTTTTTATTTTTAGTTTTTAGTTTTTATTTTGAGACAGGATCTCAGATAAGTTGCCAAGGCTATCCTTGAACTTGTAATCCTCTTGCTTCAGCTTCCTGACCTCTGAGATTACAGGCATAGGCCATCACTCAGCTCCCACTTCTTAAAATTACTTTTTTTTTTTTTTTAAACAGTACTAAGAATTGAATTTAGGCAAACTCTTTTTTTTTTTTTTCCTGTGGTGCTGGGGATCGAACCCAGGGCCTTGTGCTTACAAGGCAAGCACTCTACCGACTGAGCTATCTCCCCAGCCTAGGCAAACTCTTCTTAAAGTTTTTTCATTTTGAGATGGTCTTGCTAAGTTTCCCTCAAATTTGCAATTATCCTGTCTCAGCCTTCTGTGTAGCTGAGTTTACAGGTATATGCCATCCTGTTCGGCTTTAAAATGCCTCAATATTGGGATGTTGAAGGTAAAATGAGGTGCAAAGGCTGTGGCATATACTAATACTCTTTAGGTGACAGGAGTTAGCTGGAGTCTTGTCCTCTAGGCATTCTTCTGTTGCTGCTACCTTGGAGACACACTCCCCAGAGAGCAGGACCTTCCTTGTGGTGGCAAAAGCAGACACCATCCTCCCATGCTGCTGCATTTAGCCCTTCCTACAGAAAGCCCTTTCTCTGACCACTTCCAGCAACTCATCAGCCCAAATCCAAGCCACCTTTGATCACTGCCACTTTTCACTCCCAGCCCTCAAGGCCTTGCCAACAGAAAGGAACACATCATTTGTGTGCCAGCTGTCCCCTCCCTCTCTTCTTCTCATTGTTTGTTTGTTTGTTTGTTTATTTTTGCGGTGCTGGGAATCGAACCCAGGGCCTTGTGCTTGCAAGGCAAGCAGTCTACCAACTGAGCTATCTCCCCAGCCCTGTCATTGTTTATCTCCGCCTGGACAGAGCTGCCCTCAGAGGCTCTGTCACTGCCAAGCCCTTGAATTCCTCTAGGCACTGCCAGGCTATTGTATTTCCCACATTGTGACCTCTTCAGATTTACTCATGGCCTCCCACACTTGTCCCCTCTGTCCCCACCGAAATGATAGCTGACATTCTTCATCAGATGGAATAATTAATGGTAACCTGGTCCAACCATCTCTGCCAGCTTGTGTCTCTAGGCTCCCCTTCCTGTCAGTATTCCTATCATACAAGGTCACCTTTCTTCATACCTGATATGTCTTGGTTTGTCTGTCTCCTAGTACGTATGCATTGTATCCAGAACTGAGCTCCAGTGTATGGCATGGAGCAGATGGCTAAGTCACTTATCTCTTCAGTCATCCTGCCATCCTGTGTTGACCAGATGCCAACCCTGAACTGAGTCCTGAGTGCCCAGTGTTCTGCTGACACAGACCTCTAGGGACAGAGACCACAATGTGCATGAGATGCTGATAGCCACTAAGGTTCCACACTGCCTCAGAAACTAGAATGGGAACAAACAAACAATGCTGTGCATGGTGGCACAAGCGTGTAATCCTAGCAATCCAGGATGCTGAAGCAGGAGTATCTCAATATTGAGGCCAACCTCAGCAACTTAATGAAACCCTGTCTCAAAATAAAAAATGAAAAGGGCTGGAGATACAGCTTAGTGATAAAGCATTCCCTGGGTTAGATTCTCAGTACTGAAAAAATACATACATACATACATACATACATACATATATAAAAATTTAAAAAACAAAGAACCAGGTTGGACCCTGGAAACCTCTTGTCCTCAGCAGAAACCTTGAGTAGCAATAAGAGAGATCACCATATAGCAGTCTCCTAGATCCAGAACCTTCTAGGGATGCTTCATGACATCATTAAAAGACATTGCTAGGTTACTGGCACAAGCTGTTTATACCCTCCCTGACTCTAAAGTAAGGAAACAGCAAGCCTTCTCAACTTTTTTTTTTTGCACAGTACTGGGATTGAACCCAGGGACACTCTTCCACTGGGCTGTTCCCCCACCCTTTTTTTATTTTAGTTTTTATTTTGAGATGGGTCATTGCTAAGTTGCCAAGGAAGGCTGGCCTCGAACTTGTGGTCCTCCTGCCTTAGCCTCTTGAGTAGCTAGGATTACAGGCATGTGTTACTATGGCCTGCTTGACTCTTGAGTTATACCCTATCTTCCTTCTGTCCCTCCCTTTACTTCATGGGCTCTGAACATGGACAGATTGGGGCACAAGATTGCATTTTATTATCTATCTCAAGTTTTAGAATTCAGCTTTACTTAAACTTTAAGTTGTCATGTTGTTTCTCATTTTATTTTTGTCTTTTTACTTTTTTTTTTTTTTTTTAATATGGGGATTGAACCCAAGGCCTTGTGCGTGCTTGGCAAGTACTCTACCCCTATGCTGTACCCACAAGTTGTACCCACAGCTCTGCTTATTTATTTATTTACTTACTTTTACTTACCATCCTGGGATTGAGCCCAGGGGGCTCTACCACTGACCTATACTTCCAGCCCCCTTTTTTAAAAAAATTAATTTATTTTAATTTTGAGACAGCATATCACAGGGAGGTATGTACCATTATTCCTGGCTGTCCTGTATTTTTTTAAATTATTTTTTAAGATGTTGATAGGTCTTTATTTTATTCATTTATTTATATGCGGTACTGAGAATCAAACCCAGTGCCTCACACATACTAAGCAAGCGCTGTACCACCGAGCCACAACTCTAGCCCCTGTCTTGTCTGTTTTTAAAACTCCATTCTCTTCCTTCTGTTTCTCCCCTCAGGTTCTCCACCCACATCTTTCTCTTTTTTGCTACCCCACCCCGCTTCTCTGGCACCTGCCTTAGCCCAGGGTGGTAGTTCCTGCCAGGTCTGGAATCGCAGGCACCAGAACAATGGGTATGATGACCAGAGGAGGGGATGTTGGCTCCACTGCCACCCTCTGTAACCATGTTGAAGGGGTTAGTCACTGTTAAAGGGGTTAAATGTTTCTTCTTGTGGGCAGCTTCAGAGTGCGCTGTTCTTGTTGTAAACTGAGAGTTCTGCTCTCCTGAGTAAACCCAAAACTCTGTTTCCCAGAATTTCCTCTGTGCCCTTTTCACTGCTCTCATTTAGGCCCACGTAAGTACAGAAAGGAGGCCTTTGAGGGTGGGAATACAGGGTCTGAAAATACAAAAATACATCTTGAGACGAGGCTGAGGGAAGAACTGAGTCATGGTAGCAAAGCCTAGCTTCATTCCTCCTCCTTCTCCCAGCAGCTCTTAGGTGGGGCTGCCTTCTCTGCCTGAGAGCCTTCCCAGAGTCATGGACTAGATAAAGAACCCTTAAGGGTCAGGAGGTTAGCCGGAATATCAGATGGTATGCTGTGTGCCTTGCATGCAGCCAAGAGAGAAAAAAGATGGGGAGCTGTGTTCTTAGAACCTAAGACATTAGAAACTGGAAGAGACTTAGGATTCATTGCATACAGTACCTTCATGTTAAAACTGAGGAAGTTATGATTTCTCTAAGGTCACCCAGAGAAGGTAGAATTATAATACAGGGGCTGGGGTTGTGGCTCAGTGGTAGAGCGCTTGCCTAGCATGTGTGAGTCACTGGGTTCGATTCTCAGCACCACAGAAAAGATAAATAAATAAATAAACAAAGGCATCTACAACTAAAAAATAAATAAATAAAATACAGGTTGCTGATTTGCAGTTGTTATCCTCTCCTCTTCCTCCTCCCCCTCCTCCTCCTCTGTCCCCCTCCCTATTCCCCTCCTTCTCCTCTTCCTTCTTCTTTCTTCTTTCTTCTTTGCTAAGGATCAAACCTAGGGCCTGGCTTGTGCCAGCCAAGTGCTCTGCCACTGAACTACATACCCAGCCTCTTAGCCTCACACTTGAATCTGTTATCCCAGAGCCATGCAGAAAAACCTGGGCCTTTGTCTCACAACCTTACTTCAGAGTGGTCAGCCTGCTGTCAAAGGAAGTCAAGGGTGACCTTAAGAATGGTATTTGCTGTCAGAAAGAAGTAGGTTCCTCCTCTCTCTGCAACTAGGATGGAGAGTTGGCTCCTTCCTTTGTTCCATTTAGCACTTGGGCTCAAGATGAAACCACCAGTAGTGGCTTAGGAATTTTTTTTTTTTTGGACCAGGGATTGAACTCAAGGGCACTTAAACACAGCTACATCTCCAACCTTTTTTATTTTTTATTTTGAGACAGGGTCTCACTAGGTTGTTTATAACCTCACTAAGTTGATAAGGCTGGCTTCAATTCTGAACTCCTCCTGCCTTAACCTCCCAAGTTGCTGGCATTACAGACATGTGCCACCATGCCAGGCCTCCTTGGGAAATGTTCTTGCCAGGCCATTGTGACATCAGAACTAGAGCAAGTGGAAGGGATAGGGAGGAGAGAGGTGAGCATAACGCCTTTCTGCTTTGGGGCTTCTCCTCCAAAGAAAGAGCTGGGCTCCACTTTTTTTTTTTTTTTGGTACCAGGTATTGAACCCAGGGTCACCTAACCACTGAGCCACATCCCAAGCCTCTTTTTGTATTTTATTTTGAGCCAGGGTCTCACTAAATTGCTTAGGGCCTCACTAAGTTACTGAGACTGGCTTTGACTTTGCAGTCTTGCCTCAGCCTCCCAAGCTGCTGGGATTAAAGTCATGCTCCGCTCTGGGCTCCACTATTGAAAAGTGACTTTGATCCAGCAGAAGTCAGGGGAGGAGGTTAAGTTGGTGAGGAAGTACTCATGGAGAGTCCCTCCTCTTCTCTGTTATTGGCTCCTCTGTTGTTACAACATCAGGAGTAGGTATCCAACTGTAAGGGGCAAGGATTCTGGGGACTCTGGTCTCAGGAGAAAGGCAGTGACTTAATAGAGTGGTGATGTGTCCCTCCCCCAACAGCCTTTCCATGGGCCTGAGCCCCTTACCTACACAACTCCAGAGATTTGTGGCACCCCAGGTATTGAAACTGTCCTCTGAACCCAGAACAGGCAGAGGCTGGAGTATCTGGAAGCAAAGCCAGCCAACATTTTTTATTTTTTATTTTTTTTTTGGTGGTACTGGAAGTAGAACCCAGGAGTACTCTTCCACTGAGCTGCATCTCAACCCTTTTTATTTTGAGACACGTTCTCACTAAGTTGTACAGGCTGGCCTTGTGATCCGCCAGCCTCTGCCTTACAGGTACCTGGAATTATAGGTGTGTGCCATTGTCCTGGCTCCAATCAAACTCTTTTCATTTCCTAACAGACCCCATGTTCCATATGAGTTTGGAAATAGGTGGAAGCCTCTGGGAGACTGACCAAGTGGTACTTGGTGCCTGTCCCATCTGTCAGCCACCTGAGGCCCACATTTATTGTATCCTGGTCTGGTCCCAAGTATATATATTGAGGTCAAAGTTCACCCAAAGTAAGCAGAGCTGTGGAAACTGAAGAGCATGGATGTTTACTATTTTTCTTTTCCTCATGCCCAGAATGGCCAGTCAATCATAGGCTGATGTACATACCTAGGCTCCAGAGGCCTGAGCATGTTGGGAAAGCAGGTGGTTGGGCTATGGGTATTGAACTTTCTCAGGAGGTACTGAAGTAGACTTGAGGACAGAGCATGGCTGTGGGTGAGTGTGGAAGTCCTTACTTTTCTGAGCCCTGTTAGAGGTCTCAACGGGACTTTCAGGCACATTATTCTGGAGGTCAACCTAAGCCCCCACCTCACTGTCAGCAGGCTGGATAAGAACTACCTTCCTGTGTTCAGTCTGCCTAATTCCCCTCTGCATGTTCTTCAGCACACGATGGGTAGGGTAGTCTGTGGTCATTGGTCAGGATGACTTGAATCATTGGCTCGGGGGATCTCTCCCACAACACAGCTGCTCCCAGCTCTTCAAAGATGAGGAGCACTGGGACCTATTGGAAAGGGCTGAGCAGGCCTTCAGACAAATGAATCCATCAGCATTCTGTGCACAGCTGCACGTACACAGTAATTGATGAGGCGAGAGTCTGGGGGAACAGGATGGGTGGATCAATTTGCCTCACTTTGGCACTAACGGGCTGGCCACCCAACTAGCAGCAGGGGTAGATACCTGGGGTGAGCCTGTGCCACTCTGAAGATGGAGGTGCTTAAGCTCATGGAGCAGGTCTGGTGAGAGGCCCTTCTAAGACTGCATTGGACTTGTTCAGAGCACATGGGAAGTAGGGAAGCCTCTAGTCCATCCACGTTCAGGTTCTTGTCTTGTGAGTCCAGCTTTACCACTGTTCTATAGAGGAGTTGCCTTTCCATCCAGGGTGGACCACAGGGAAGGGACAGAGGCTGTGTCCTAGCCCTGTTTGGGTACTAACTTAAGCTGCCAACCCTATCCTGGGGCTGTTCCCTTAACAGGCCAGGCTGGGCTTGTGGTGTGTTCTCTAGCAAATTATTTTCTTGGACACCATAGAAGTATGGCAGGGCAACATGGGGTATTAGACCCCTGCTTTCCATCTCTTTTAGTGAGTGACAGAGGCTGCAGTGAGTGCCTGTGATCTGGACTAGTTGGCCCCCAGCAGTGGCTCCTTGTGTTCAGGTAGTAGTAACAATCAGTGGGACTTTCTTGAGCTGTAAGCTAGAAACTTTTGTGGCAACCATCTGGTGCAGTCAGATAGCAAGGTATCTATCTCTGGACCTCCTATCGCTGTATGTCCCTGAGGTCCTGACTTTTCTCTTCCTCTAGAATCACTGGGAGCTGTCCTAATGGTGAAGACAGCCCTGTTAGGTGACTATTTGGCTTTGTGATTTCCCTGTCACTTCCAGTTCAGCTCAGGAAAATTTGAGATTTGCCTTCCAAAAGACAGGTGAGGACAGCAGCTACAAGCAGCTTAGCCCTTCCACAGAATTTCAGATGAATGGTATCTCTTCCTTGCCCCTGTCCAGCAGTGAGAAAGGGATAATAGGGCAAGAGGTCCAGGAGATTGGACTGGAGGTGGCAGTAGTCAACGTGTGTGTCTGTCTGCTAAATGGTCATGTTGTTGCCCCAAAAGTGGGCTTCCATAGATTTGCCCAAGTTCCCTGGACAGCATGTTTAGGGCTTCCCCAAGGTAAAGGGTGCCATGGGATGTAACAGGCAGACTTCACTGACAGGAAGGAAAGTGATGGTGCCTCTGACATCCCAGCCACGCCTTCTGCAGTAGGCTCAGGAAAGGTCCGCATCCTTTGAGGGGCGCCAATGCCTGTGCCAGATGTGCTCCTAGTAGAGCAAGGACTCAGTCTGCCCTCCAGAAGGGATTCAGGACATATGGGCTCTGCTGACTGAACTCTATGGCCTAGAAGCAGCTTCAGCAGAGGGCACATATCAGTCAGTATGTATGTATGGGTGGTTAACTCACTAAGCCTGTACCTACTCAGTGCCTCCTATATGCACTGTGCCAACCACTGGGGCTTAGCACTATCTAATGGGAATAATAAACTTCAATTCACAGTCTTCAAGTTATAGCTAAAATAATAGCCATAAGCACTGGGGGCTCAGAGGGTGTCTGAGAACATAAGGATGTCACACTGAGAACCTAAGATTCAGCCAGATGAAGACAAGCCAGACAGGTGGTCCTGAGATGAACAGGTGCTTGGTGTGTAGCCCTGAGATGGACAGGTATGTGATGCATGTAGCAAAGCAGGCTTTGTGGAGTTCCTCCCTGGGGACAGAACATAACAACAGGAGGCTGGTGCACAGGAGCCCTTTGTACCTGGAGAGTTCCCCTGGGTGCCTGGCTCCAAAAGTTCCTGTCCTCTCAGCTGACTGAGAAATCTAGATCTTTGATTGTGTCCTTTTTTCCCCCAAGGCTGAGGCTTAGGCAGGGAATGCTTTGTCAGTTGTATGGAGGGGGGACCCAGGTGCTTAAAGGTACCAGGAAGTTCCCCTTTAAGTGGCCTGTATTGGGCATCCAGGTTGGAGCTTAAGTCTGATTGAAGATGTAGTGAAAATGTTTGGGTCGCTCTGTCTAAAATTTTTCCTGTATAGTGGTCCTGGGGTAGGTTGAGGGTCTTGGCAGGAACCACCTCCCTGAGTCAGGCTTTGGGTCCATAGCACTTAGAAGTGTTCCCTGGGAAAAGGGATAGGTCCTTTTCATCTGTCAGACTCCTCATGATCTAGAGATCAGCTACACTCAGCAGCCTGGGCCAGTGTTGGGTGGGTAGGATAGGCCCACGATGCTACTTGGGAAGATGAAGTGTTGTATCTCCCTAGGAAGTACAAGGCCTCTGGGCAGGTCCCAGTGCTATGATGGCAGCAACATCCAGATGGAAGGGCGGTATTGAGTGCTATCATTCTAATGCTTATCCTTGGCTTCTAGCCCTGGCCCAGTGTATCCAACCTGGCCAAGGATTTCATTGACCGCCTGCTAACAGTGGACCCTGGAGCCCGTATGACTGCACTACAGGCCCTGAGGCACCCGTGGGTGGTGAGCATGGCAGCTTCTTCATCCATGAAGAATCTGCATCGCTCCATCTCCCAGAACCTCCTCAAGCGCGCCTCCTCACGCTGCCAGAGCACCAAGTCTGCCCAGTCCACACGTTCCAGTCGCTCCACACGTTCCAACAAGTCACGACGTGTGCGGGAGCGGGAGCTGCGAGAACTCAACCTCCGCTATCAGCAACAGTACAATGGCTGAGCCACCAGCTGTGGCACAGATTTGACATGGTCCCAGACTGGCTGTGCTCTGCTGTGCCCTCTGGGTATGACATCCTCTGGAGATAGGCCTCATGGCTAGTGGTAGGTAGAGAATGTCTGGCCCTGGCCTTTTCTCTGTGCCTTTAGCAGCTCCTATCCTTATCATGGGCCTGGACCTGGTGTGATAAAGTAGAGGTGGCCCAGGAGGGTTGTGACTCCCCTGAAATGGGAGACTGGCATGGCACTGATACCGCTTTTGGTGGGCAGCTACTCCATATGAGTTGGGGGAAGGGACAGGACCTGGCCTTCACTGTCTTCCTCATCCTTTGGTACTTTCCCAGCTGAAGGGACCTGCAGTCCTGGGAGTGGAGGGTGTCCTATGGCCCAGGACCCTTTGCAGTAGCTACTTTTGACACCCCCTGTTCCTCTACAGAGCCTTCCTTCCTAGCTCCCCACATTCCATGCCATCCTGATCCTTAAGGTTATGCTCCAGTGGCTGGGGAGGTTGAGGCAGGAGGATCACAAGTTCAAAGCCAGCCTTCAGCAATTTAGTGAGGCCCTAAGCAACTCAGTGAAACCCTGCCTCTAAATAAAAAATATAAAAAAGGGCTGGGGATGTGGCTCAGTGGTTGAGTACCCTGGGTCAATCCTCCGTATCAAAAAAAAAAAAAAAAAAAAAAAAAGATAAAAATATTATGCTCCACTGAGAGACCTGGCTTTGGCCTTAGCTAGACTGCAGATCCCAGGTGTCTTGATTGAACCTAAGCAGCCCGTACCTCCCACCCAAGATCTTCCTTCATGATGTCACCAGGGACCCCTTCTAGCCCAAGTCTGCCAGGACCTTTGGTGGTAGGGCCATGGAATGAACCTTCGCCATGCTGATGGCCAACTTGAGAGGGGTCCTCCCCACCAAAGTCAGTGCCTTTTTTGCAGTGCCCACTATTGCTTCCCTCTCCCCCTTGGATGCCTATTCCATTCCCCAGGTGCCTCCTTCCCAACTGTTGGGGGTTAAAGGGAGCCCCACTGCTGCTACCCAGGGGATGGGGGCACCTGGGCCAAGGCAGACGGTTCTCCTTTAGGTTCCCATGGTCCTCTCTAGCTTCATCCTTTGGTACTACCCATTGCCTCATCCCTTCAGGTGCCACTGTACCCTCCTCTGCCACTTCATGAAGGCGCCATCTGGTGTCTGTTCTGGGTATGGGCAGTCTCTGGGTGATGAATGCACACCCTTCTTGCATAGATAACCAAATTCCTCTAAAAGGAAGTGGAAAGGAAGGAGCTGCTACATTGAGAGAGGGTCCTGGGCTGCTCAACTCCCTATCTGCTCAGCTTCTCCCTGGAACTTAGCCATACTGTGTGACCTGCTTCTGAACCCTGGGTGCCTAGGGTACTGACTGACCTTGCTGTGAGAGCTGGCCTTGACCCACCCACCCTGTGTCAACTTCCTTTTACAGTATTAACCTTCCAGTCTAGGCCCTGCTGAGTCTCAGGCTGGAGGGAGCCCTTGTGGGAAGTGGGTGGGGTTGGTGGGGGCTACTTTCTTAGAGGCCTGAGCCAGAACTGTGTCCATGGCTGTCATGATGTCTACCCCACTACCAACACAAACCAGGCTGGAACCCAAGCCCCCTTCCTCCACAGCTGCTTTCAGTGGGCAGGAAGGGTCAGAGGCCAGCTTTGGCCTTAGCTAGAGCCCCTGCCAGCAGGGAACATTTGACCCCCACTACTTAGCTCCTCCCTTTGGGTAGCTTTGGGCCAGGCCCTCCTCTCTCTACATATGCTGCCTCCAGAGGAAAACCAAACCAAAGAGACCACTCTGTGCCAAGTTGACTGTGCCTTACACACCCCCACTTTCTGTCCTGACTGCCCTCTGGACAGAAGGCAGTGGAAAGCCCAAGCCCCATGGCCTCAGAAATTCCCCCATTTCCATAAGTGTTTCTGGGGGCTGGAAGCCCTGAAGATTTATCTCCTCTTTTGCCCAGGGTAGACCTGAGACTAGGACAGATGGAGTATGGAGTTTTGAATCTTTGATAGGCCTTGCCTGGGCCTTTATACCATGGACCATGGATGGAGAATGTGCAGTTATTTATTTTGTGTACTCAGTTTGTAAATGTATCCTCTGTATTCAATAAACAGGCTGCCCTCCCCAGGGAAGGCTGCCCATTCATTCTGAAAGCTGTGGCCGTGTGCTGTGGAACCAAGGGCTTGCCCCAGAGGAGGAGGGGTGAGGTGTCCAACCTAGACTGGCTACAGTAGAAAGATCTTGATTCCCAGACCTTTCTGCTTCAGAGATAAAGGTTGGGATAGAACTAAAGAGCCTCTCCTTTTCCCAATGCCAGGAGGACAGACAAGAGCACAGAGGCTAGCGTCTTTTATTGGATTGAGATGGGGAGGGAGCCTGTGGTAGTCTCAGTTGTAGGCTATGACCTGGTTGATCCAGGTGTTGAACTTGCTAACTCGAGTGTACATGGCAGGTGCTTGCACATCACAGTTATTGGTGCCCCAGGAGACAACACCAATAAGCACCCACATGTTCCCCTTCTGGCAGACAAGAGGGCCTCCAGAGTCACCCTGAGAGGGAAAAGAGAAGTCAGTATGGCAAGTTGGGGAGGTATGCTGTGGGCCAGTGCAAAGGACATGGTGCTTGTGCTCACCTGGCACGAAGAAGCACCTGAGGCACCTGCACAGATCATGGAGTCAGTGATTCGTGAGCCCCAGTACTGCCGGCATTGGTTCACGGTGACCAGAGGTAGAACCACCTGCTGCAGACGTGCTGGTGTCACATTGCCTTTGGGCCAGGAAGGGGTGGTCAGGTTGGTCCAAGATGTTCACCCCGCTCCCCTCCAGTTCAGGCCCCGAGTTCCTACCGACGCCACTGAGGCGGCCCCAGCCAGTGGTGACACATGTGAGGCCTTCAGGCAGTGCCTCATTTGAGGAAGCCAGGCAGACTGGTGAGATGTAGGTTGTGTACCGCGCAGGTGAGGCGAGCTTCAAGAGTGTCAGGTCATTGTTCAGAGTGGTGGGGTTCCAGCTTGGGTGTGTAATGGCCTGTGGAGCAAGGAAGGGGCCATGTAGGGCTGAGATGGGCACAGATGCCTGAATTCTGTGCCTTAAGCAACTCACCTGTGACCCATTCTTCCTTTCCACACATACAGCACTTACCTTTGAGATGGACAACACCTGCACAGGCTCGGTGCTGGATGATCGGTCGTACTCACCCAGGACAGCAAAGTGGCGGCCAGGACTACAGTGAGAGATGGGTTGGGCAGATACTGGGAGTGCAGAGCAAAAGAGAGGCAGGACAGGTGGGGTGCAAGTACTCACCTGACATTGCAGTGGGCAGCAGTGACCACCCAGGACTGGCTGATGAGAGAGCCACCACAGAAGTGGAAGCCATTGCTGTCCTGGAGTCAGGGGTCAGAGTTGGAGGTGAGCTCAAGTTATATGTAGGCATGAAGCACCCAGGACCCTACCCTACCCTCACTCAGGGTGTGTATACCTGCAGGGAAACCTGCCAGGGCCAGGAGCCTGGCACAGCATTCTCCCCGTTGACAATCCTCTGACTGAAGCTCAGTGCTGGTTTAATGGCAGGAACTCCGCAGCCTGACCATCGGGTTGGTGAGGATCCACACCCCAGCCCACCTCTCCCTACCTCCTTCCCGTGGATGTCCCTGGGCTGTGTACTCCAGAGAGATCCAAATTAAGATGACTTGTTACTAGCCCTTCTTTCCCCTTCAGCACTTTCTGGGCCTCCGTAACTATTGTAGTTTAGCCGCCATCCAACCAATCCCCAAGTCCTGTCCATTCATATCTCTTCAACTTAGTCCCTCCTATTCTCTAACTCACCCCTGCCCTCCAGCCCAGGCCATTTTTCTCCTTGACCTCTGGTATAACCTCCTTCCTGGCACTCAGCCCCTCCAGGTGTAAACAGTTCATACCCCTCATGCAACCTGTGGACTGTTCCTAAGCTACACAACCAACTTTCACAACACAGCTTCCTAAGTCCTCCAAGGCTCGATTCAAGCTCCTGTCCCATTTGTGAGACAAGCTCCATCCCATTCTTGCCCCCTCCCAGCCCTGCAGACCCCTTCCTGCTCCTCTGCCCTGGCACATCCTTTTTCCTTTGCACACTTGCTGATCTGCTTCCCTTCTATTCAGCCTGGTCCCTGGACTGGCACCTAGAAGGTGAGTTGCTCCAACCTATTCAGTCAGGACTAGTCCTGGCCCACTTACCCCAGGAGAAGCCAAAGAGAATCAAGCCAAGGGTCAGGCTGAGTGGTAGCATTATGGTAGATGTGAAGTTGAGAACTGGGCCCAGCTTTATTTATGGGTATCCTTGTCCTTGAGCCAAAGTCCTAGGCCTGAGACCAGGCCAGCTGTGCAGGCTCAGCCCCCTCCTATGCTCCACTTAGGACTCTCTTTAGGCCAAGGTCCCCTGACCCAGTCCTGGACTTATCAGAGAGATCCCCAGGTGTGAGACTCTCACCTCCACCTCCGAAAACCTGGCCTCTGATTGGCTGCCTGAAGCACCGCAAGCATTGGGCACTGGGTACAAGGACATATGGTTAATCCAGATCTATAATGTCAACCTGGTGGCTGGTACCAGGGAAGACTCCCAGGGCTGTCAGGAGCACTAGGCTTTCAGAGAAGTCTGCTCAGAATCCAGGAGTGTTCTGAGTGGAAGAGGGAATGGCCAGCTGTGGACAGGGAATGAGGTTCTGCAAGTTGCAAATCCTAAAAGATGCCATCAGGGATTCCTTGTCAGTTTGTAACAGGAGTCATGGTGACTCTCCCACCAGCATGAGATGGAGTAGGACACAAACCCTCATGTGTCTGACTCTGAAACCAAATTCTTGTTAAATGTGAACTGAATCCTTGGTTAGCAAACCCTGAACTGAGGTTGTAGGTCGAAGGGTGATAACCATCAACTCTCTGACAGCTTCCAGACCCTGGGGCTGTCATGGTGTCTATGTCCCATTTATTACTGAGCTCCAAAGAGAAAACTCCCCTGTGCAGAGTTGTAACAGATTAAGTTGACTGGTCTCCTTCCAGAGATGTGAGGGCTTTGACTGAATCATTTTGACCTCAGTCCAAAAATGAATAAATGGATGGATAGAGGGATGGATGAATAAGACAGGTGACCAGCAAATACAACAAAATACTGATTATCAAATCTGTGGTAGGCATATGGGTATTCAGTGTACAGTTTATTCAATTTTCTTGACCCATTTAATTTTTTCCATAAACAAATTTGGGGAGGGGAGCATAATCAGGGCCCGGGAATGTCTAGCATGGAGTAGAACCTCCCTAGAGGTGGGCAGACTCTTAACAGTTCTGAAACCCCAGTGGAGCTCAGCTACTTTGAGGGCAGGATGCTCCTGCCAGCACTCAGCTTGTGGGCCTGGCATACAGTGGGTACTTAACAAAACGTTTCTTGGATAAATGTGTCATCTCTTGCCACATACATCCCGTGACCCCTGTCAACCCAGAACACTTGGAGTTGATCTTCCTATACACATCTTTGTATTAGTGGTTCAGGTGTGCCTGGTCATTTTAGGGGTGTCTCAGGTGCAAGGCTTAGGAGCACCTGATGAGAACTAGTTCCTGGAGGGAGTAGATCCTGTTTTTGTTTTGTTTTTATTTTGTTTTCGCAGTGCTGGGGCTTGAACTCAGGGCCTCACGCATGCTAAGTAAGTGCTTTTACCACTGTGCCATATTCCCAGCCCCGAGGGAGTAGTTCCTATATTAGCACTTTAGCTCTCATTCAGTCCAGGGTGGACCTAAAGACATGTGGGCTTTGTCCTTGTTTCACTGATGAGCCAAGGATAGGCTCTGGGTATGTTGTCCATGAGGTCTTGTTTTACAACAATCCCCAGGAGCACTAGGCACAATGGTGTACACCTATAATACCAGTGACTCAGAAGGCTGATGGAAGACGATCCCCAGTTGAAGATCAGCTTAGTGAGACCCTGTCTCAAAATAAAAGGCTGGGGATGAAGTTCAGTGGTAGAGCATCCCTGGGTTCAATCCCCAGTGAAGAAAGGGCAAAAGCAAGGTGGGAGTAGTGGGGGAGCCTTTGCAATGTGAACTAAGAAGGAAAATTGGAGGACAGAAAGGATGGGAGCTTTCCCCTCAAGGCTGCAAGGTTGGCCAGGGTTGGGGTTCTGGAGAAGTAGATGCCTGAGGTGATGGATGATTAAGCCAGGCACTGGAGCTATGGGAGGTAGTGGCTCCTGCAGGGATACCTTAGCCAGATCCCTGCTGGTTTCCTGTCCCACTCCACCCAAGAAGACATAGCCATCTGTTTAGTCTGTTTAGATGTTTTTATTTTCTGGGTTTATTCCCCCTTGTTCTTAAATCTACACCCCAGGCAACTTCATTCCACCTCCATGGCCTGCACAGTTTCTTCCAAGAGCTCCACATTCAATGGCTTCACTGTCTGTGTCAGAATGGCTGTGGTTCCAGGTGCAAAGCGGTAACCATCGGACCTGGGAGGGAGGAGTTAGAGCCTTTGAGCATGTGGTTTGTCCTTTTCTTGCAGCCCCCTTTTTACATACCCTGCTACTGCCCCATCCTCCCCTGTGGCTCCACCTTCCCTGCTCCTACCTCTTCACAGGCTCTGTGGGTGAGCTCAGTGTCCGCAGCAGCTTGGCGCCTGATGCGGTGATCACACATGCATCCACGCTGCCCCCAGAGCCCAAGTCTCCCAGGATCCCTGCAGTAACAGCTTCCACCAGCAGCCCCTGTGCAGCCTCTAGCTATGGTGATATGTTTGTGAGGCCTAATGGACCCTCTGGTGTTACCTCAGGCTCCAGCCCAGGGACTTTGTTAGATTTAAAGCCCAGATCAGACCATTTGTGCACACCCAAACTCCCCTCTCCTCCTCTGCCCCAAACTCCCATTCTCTGGCCTCTGCCTCCCTCTCTCCCAAGATCCAGGATCCCTCCACCCACTGTCCTCTGCACAAACTTCTCAGAGTTGCCTACACTTGTAGCGCTCTTCCATCAGTCTGCCCACCCACCCAATGTTCGCCCCCCAGTCGCATTTCTCTCTGGGCCTTAGCCGCCTCTGAAATGACAGTCACCCACTTCCCTCCCACTCTAAAGTCCAGACTTCGGACCTCATATAGGACCCTACCAGGTTCTTCCTCTTCCCTTGGGCTCCTAATGATCCTCTGTGAGCTTTAACTTCTCCCTGCAGTCCAAGCTTTGGTACTATCAGGACCACACTGCTCTACCTTCACTCCACTGCCTCTACTCAGTCCTTGCCTTCTCTGAGAAGTCCTCCCTGACTGGGCCAAATTCCCTCTGGGTTCCCCCAGCCCCTGGGTGTACTTCCCACCAGTGGCCGTGTAGTGGAGGGCAGAGATCGCTCACCGTCATGTTTGGTTGGAACCGGTCCTCCAGCACCGCCAAGGCCGCGTCCTGCCCGGAGCCTGGGGGCGGAAGGGGCTTCTGAGTGAAGTCTGCTGCGGTCGCCCCCTCCAGGGACAAACGTGTGGCCAGGGTCGCAGGGGCGGGAGGTTCATGGGGAAAAGACAGAAGCACTCACCCAGAGCGGTAAAGGGCAGTCGGCTGTAGGAACCGTGGGGGTGCACGCCATACAGTTGCGGTCCTGTCAGGTCTACTCCGCCCACGATCAGCGATGCGCCCACGTGGCCCCGGTACCTATTAGCCGATAGGTCTGATTAGCTGCAAACAGGATCCAGGGCCCAGCACTTATGACGCCGCCCATGGATCTGACCCGCCTCCTCCCGTGGCCTGTCCACCGGATAGCGCCTCCTGTGACTCTAGGGCCAGTCTCTTCCGGCCTCTTGGCACTTCGCAGCCCCGCCCTTTCTCTGGTCCCACCTCCTGTCAGCTAGTTCTGACAACCTCCTCATTCGAGTCCCGCCCCGCACCGGAAGAGAGTCTGGCGTAGGACGCGAGTGACCGTGGCCACGCGAGGCTCGCGGCCCGTGGACAGCGCGTGTAGCTCCATGTTGGATGCTGCCATCCGTGTGGTCATTTCCGCGTCCGCGGCTACTCCAGCTCCACAGCAACTGAGGGCGAAGGGAGGGTCAGTGTGGACAGAGCTAGGACGTGCGGGGACTGGGGTGAGAGCGAAGAGCTATTTTCTTGCGTGCTGGAACTGGGCTGGGGGAGTCTCACTAGATTTTGGGGGCGATGAAGTGGATCTTCTCGCAGTTCTTGTCTGCCACAACCGAATCGTTAGTGGCCCTGGTATCCGCTCCCAGGATGACCCCGTCCTGCGGGGAAGGAGGGGTCGTGCTCAGTGCCTACCTGTTCCCCTCTATCTCACTGCCCCTCTACCCACCCTTCAGTCACACTCTCGTGCTCACTCGGAACACAAGGCCTGCGATGGTGGTACCGGTCTTGCGTGCATGCGGGACCCGGAGCCCGGGAAGGACGCGTTCCAAGGATGCATTTCTGGAAATAGAGGGAAGTGAACTAGGTGTCGGTTCCAGTACTATTGCCCCTGTCCCATCTTCCAGGACAAGCCTGGATCTAACCTCCCAACTCACGCTCTCCAACCCCCACCTCCTCCCGGAAAAAACACCCACAGGGAAGCGCAGGCCGCTTGGAACTAAGCCTCCCCATTCACCTCTGGCAGTTTTCAAAAGAGAAGCCCCCCCGCGGCTCCAGCGCCGGCTTCAGCATCTTGTGGCAGGCAGGGCGGATTGGGAGCAGGGGTCGATGGGTCGTTCGGGTGAGTGGGACCAAGGGGAGTAGAAAGTCTTCAGCCTCTGCTTCTGTGGGGCTCCACGGCTGAAGCTGACGCTTCCCGCTTTCGCTTTCGCCGCTACCCGCCTAAAGAAGCTGCTGGCCGAGTTCATATTTTCTTTCACTTTCACCTTCACTTCTGGTCCTAGGTAGCTTGAGGAGAGGGCATCCCTTGGGAGGCTTCCTGGATCCTCTGTTCCAGTAGAGGGCAGCCCCTCCCCTCTGGCTATTGTTCAACTCCTCCACCCTCTTCCAACCTGATATCCCCAGCAATCTTACTCTAACCCTTCTCTAGCCTCAGGTGCCAATGCTCTAAAGCTGTCAAAGAGGAGGCCAGGTCTCTGTTTGCATTGTTACTGGCTTCCCAATAGGTCAGGCCCCACTAACTTTTGTCTTTTGTCAAAGTTATTCTCCCAGTTCCTGCCTTTGCCCCCTGAAAACCTCAAACACTGAGACTCAATCCTCAGCTACAGTGACCCTGGTCCTCCCATCTCTCTCAACAGGGGCACTATGGGCTGGGGTTGTAGCTCTGTGGTAGTACTTGCCTTGCATGGACCCCTGCTCCAAAAAATAAAAAGGTGTGGTAGGGTCACTGTGGCTGTCTAGTGGCCTGAAGTCCCTAGGTGGTCAACCCTTGTTATTTTGCTGCCCACTTTTATTGAACATACCTTTCATTACTAGATTCAGCTAGCTAGCATCCTCTCTGATTACCCCACAAATCCCTTCTCCTCCCTCAGACTATGCTCCAGCCTGTGTGGTGGGGGTCTTTTCTAGCTTGGAATTGTTTCCCTGTTAAAACCCTTCAGCAACTGCACAGTGCTCTTAAAGTGGTTCATGTTACCCATCTCACTCTGACCTGTGACCTCACCACAGTAGGCACTGTCCTCTGGGATGCCTTCCTGACTCACAAGACTCTTGCTGCTACCTAAACTCTCACAGCCTTTGACTACACCAGTAATAGGGCTGAAAGTGTTGCCTAATGTGCAACACCCTGGGTTTTACCCCTAACATCACACACACACAAATGTATTCAGTGAAATGATCTGATTGATTAATAGCTGTCACTTCACCACTTTTTTTTTTTTTTTTTTTGATGCCAGGGATTGAATCCAGGGCCTTACACTCTTACTACTGAACTGTACCCCTAAGCCCCCTTATTTTAAACTCTTGTACATCTGTCATCCACCCTGCACTCAAAAGGCCATCTCACCTTTCAGCACTGGGATAGCTGAGGTCATCCTTTCCCTGCATCTCTATCCTGTAGCTGTGAGTACAGCTGGCTGTAGTTCCCATGCACAACACAAAGGCCAGGTACAGGGCAGGCTGCCTGAGCAGCTCAACCAGAATGGTAAGCTGCACATCTCTGTCCAGTTGTCTCAGGCCTTAGCAAAGCCCATCTTGCCTCATGCTCCACTGAGCACTGGGTCTGTGCCTGGTGATGCATGAATCAGTTTGGGGACCTTCGTAGTACCTCCCCCTTAACCCACAGCATACAGGGCTACAGCAGCAACAGTTTTTATTCAGGGGGCAAGGGCTCTGGGCTGGCAGGCAGGGGTGCAGGGGTGCCACGGCGGTAAGCACCTAGCAGGATGGCATTGATATGCTCTAGTGTCTGGTTGCTGAAGACCATGTTGAGGTGCTGTGTCCCGTGTAGGGGCAGCAGGTGTACAGGCTGTGGTTGGCGGCCCTGCCAATGGCCACAGAGCTCTGTGCTACGTGTGGCAACTGTGTCATCGCCGTCCTCATAGAGCACATTCACAGGGTCCGTGTAGGGGAAGCCATGGTCATAGATGTAGGTACGGGGCGTGGGCAGGCCCACACCATACAGACAGTATACTTCCACACCAGGTGCTGGGAGTCCCGCTAGCAGGTCACGTGACTGTAGCCACATGTACCAGCCTTCCTCAAAGCGCAGGTCTGCAAAGAAGCGTTGGAAGTCGCGGCCTGTGTAGTTGAAGCTCGGTGTGGAAATAAATACATGGTCCTCAGGCCACACCTGGCTGGAGGGAAACATCCAAGGGGAAGTCGTTGTTATGCGCTGCTCTTCTCTCAGCTTGATGCTGGACATGAGCGGGATGCCCTGGTTGTCACCTGTAGACAAGGAGCAAGGTGCAATAGGAAGCTGGGCTTGGCTACTTCTGGCCCACATTCTACCCCCAGTCTAAGCCTAGCAGTTTGTTCAAGTTTGCTCCTGCCCCATCAAGACCTGGACTTCTAGTTATAGAAAGGATAGACCTGATATTCAGTAGATACTCAATGTGTGTTTATTAAATGAGAGGTCATGATGGTATCTCTAAGACACATGTAGGGCTTCAAAGGGTTGGGGAGCTTTCTGAGGATGTGGTATGTGGGGTTCTGGCTGGTCTCCCTTAGGCCCTAAGTGGGGCTCATACTACATAGTAATCACTGGATTGTGTTCTAGGAAAGATAAAATGAGATGATGCCTGTTTTGCCCTTTAGTGTAATCAGATGAGTGTGCCCAGGGGGAAGGCCACACCTGCCAATGCCCAGCATACAGTGGGTACTCAACAAGTAGGAGTTGTTTTAGCTCTGGGTCCTTGAGCTCCTCAATGAAAAGCAGGAAGGGCTCCTAGGTCTGGCCCCTGCTGTGGAAGATCTGTCTTCAGTAAGGCAGATCCTTGGGCACAGAGGCTCCAGGAATTAGAAGGTAGTTGAAAGTTAGGCAGGCCCTGGGGTCATGCACAAGATAGGTACCTTGTGTTGAATCAGATTTCTGGGGTTCACCTTCCTGTTTACTTCCCCCTTGGCAACACTGGCATCAACTCTGGAAAGAGCCATCCTAATTATGGTCCTGCCAGGGTCACTATTCACAGGGAACTAATGACAGCAGGGCCCAGGGGCAACAGACAGTACTTCCAAGTGCCATTATGAGCAGAACTGGAGCAAACCAGCTCCATTCCACCCTATCTACTATAGCACACAGGTGATCAGAAGCCCCCTCACCTGAGGCCAAGACCAGCATGGGCTTGACAGAGCCGCCCCATGGAGCCCCAAGAGAGATGAAACCATCAATGAAGCGGTCTTTCCAGGACTGGGGTTGACGCAGCAAGAAATAAAGCAAATGAAGGCAGCCAAGGCTGTGCCCAATGAGGAAGACGGGCTTCCCATAAGCAGCGTGCATCTCTTCCACCAGCCCAGCCAGCTTCTGGTAGTACTCCTCCTGCTGGCCTGCAGGTGGGTGAATGGGTCAGGGCAGTTGGGATCAGGGTCCACACCTGCCCAGCCCCAAGCCCATCACCAGCAGACACTCACTGGGCTCCAGCCGCCAGTCATAGGGGGCAGCCCGCACTGTCTCATCCCGCACGTACCCGTTGTTGACCAGATTCTGTACCAGTGTGTGCATATAACCTGTGGGGAAGCAGCAGCATTGGGGGCTCTGGCTGTGACAACTGTAACCCAGCCCTGCTGGCCCACCACAGCCTAGAGTCCCTGACTTTTCTCCCAGTACACACACCTGCTAGCTTGTTGCTGTCCAAGTACTCAACAGAGTAGGTCTTGCCAAAGCCAGGGACACGGATCTGTACACCAGGGGCATTGGACACACGTCCAGAGCTGCGATTGTAGACAACCCTGAGGGCAGTGGGGACATTCAGCAGACTGAAGCCAAGGGGCAGTGTTTATAAGCTAGGCAGAGGGCATGGCACATACCTGGTATTATCAATCCAGCAGTCTACCCCAAGGGGTAGAAACATATTGAGATCCAGCCAGATGGTAAAGAAGTCCTCTGTCTTGCGATAGCACATCCAATTCACCACATCCGGTTTATCCAGCTTGGCTTCAAGCTGATTCCCCAGGCAGCCAGGCACTGCAGGCACCAGCTCTCACTCTGGACTCCTTGACTTCCCCCCATGAACCCATCCCCAGACCAGCCCCATCCCTATCTCCCACATCTTCAACCACCAGGCACCAATGATACTTATCAGCTGATCACACACATCCCCACTGTCCCCCCAGCAGCCAAAAGCCCAGGCTCCCCTCAGGCAGGGAAGATGCAGGAGCCAAGGCCACTGACCCCTGCCCCTGCTAAGTAAACATCCAGCCTGGCTTTCCATTATTGCCAAAGTCCAAGTGAGAACAAATAGGTATGGGGTAGCGGGGGCTGGGCCTAGAGTAGTGGGCAGGCTTTCAGGGGCCTCTCCTTTACTCCTACCCTGGACTGGGCATCTTGTCCTTGGTAGGATGGGGGCTAAGGAAGGAGTGATGGGGCTTGACTCAGGCTCTAGTGTGGCTGCAACTGACCACACCTTGTAATGTCCTGGCCAAGACCTCAGTCCGGACAGCTCCGCCCCATCTCGGAGTAAATAACTCAGAGACACAGAACACTGTGGTGGGGAGAGGAGGAATTTCTCTGCAGGACAAGCCTTTGGCCCCTCCCCACACTGAGGCAGGTATCAGGGCTAATGCAGGGGCAGGAGGGCCTTGGCACTGTCTGCTGCCAGGGTTTGGGGCCCAGGCTTCCCACGCTGGCCTGGTGCATCAAGGGCCTGACGGGGGCTTACCGAGGATGATGGGCCGAGTGTGGTTACTGAGCTCAGCCTTGGGCGTGGTGTGCGGGGGGAAGAGCACATTGAGGAGCCAGAAGGGGGCGGCAGGGGGGAGCAGCAGCCCCAGCAGCAGCAGCACCCACTGCCATGGGGAGCCTGGCGGCCCCATTCCAGCCCAGTGCCTACTGCCAGATGAGGTAGTGCTGGGCAGGCCTTATCTGGTATGTGGGTGGGCGGGGCCCCAGGGCTGGTGGGAGGGACGGCCTGGCCAATGGGGGTGGCCAGTGATTGCTATTGCTGGGAAGGGCCCTAGCCTCAGGGAGCCGGCTCTGGGCCTGGGTTCATTTCCGCCTTCTTCCCTTGGCACCAGGGGAAACAGAGTGGGGCAGCGGGAGGCCCAGAAGTACACAATGTTTTATTGAAGAAAGTTAGGCCTCAGCTTGGCCAGCTCCATTCCACTCGGCTTGATGGGGGTCCCTGCCCACAGTAGCCTGAGCCAGATCTTCCTGCAAGCAGGATGAGCTCAACCACTGCCCTTGCTGCCCTTCCCCTTCTCCCTAATGGTGATGTTCAAACAATAAATATACAATAAATAGTGCTCCTGTGCTGGGCTGGGTCTTTAAAACCCACATCAGGTCCCCACAGTCTTCTTTAGTCAGGGCAGCCCTACTGGGGTACTGGAGAGGAAAGTCCCCAAACCTCCCAGGGTCCCACAAGACCTGAGATCCATCTCCGTTGCCAGGCCCAGACCAGGTTTCCCAGGAGACCTAGCAAAGTCGGCCTAAGGCAAGGCTGGGCAAAGCAGAACTGGCATTACGTGCTCAGGTGGGGATATTGCTTTGGACACCCCCACTCTAGGCCATAAGACCACACTGGGCTCAGGAATAGATGGTAATGACTTCACGACCACCACCACGCACCAACAGCACCCGTTCAAGGCCCTCAGTCAGCACTTCAAGGAACTCCATGTCTGTAGGCATCAGGTCAAGGAGGCAGCAGCAGGACCAAGGGGCAACCAGGGCCACCCTCACCCAGGGGCACCCAAGGAGAAAAACTTCTGGCCTGATCTCACACTTTGTCCACCTCCCCATGGCCTGCCTCTCCACAAAGGGATACAGTTCTCATCACCTTCACTGTTCTTGGGTGGGCCAGGCATGTTCAGTAGGACTAGGCGGGCATCATGGGAGCGTGTGACGATGACTTCATTGAGCTTCACAGCAGTGTGCATACGCCGCACATTGGATTGGTCCCTGCCACAAGGAACCAGAATCTAGCAAAGGGGGCCTCTGTCCCTGCCCACCCAACACAACTTGTCTGTCCTACAATGCCTCTACCCAGGGTCCAACAAATCTTGGTCCATATTTGCTGCACTCACGGCTTAATGTGCACCAGCTCCCGGAAGTTGTCAGGGGCATGGCTGGGGTCCCAGGGCTCAGTCATGTACTTGTCCCGGGTCCATGTCATCTGGATCTTGTCGGCCCCTGCAGCAGACTCATCTTCCTCATCTGAGTATAGGCTCTCTAGTCGCAGGGCTGAATGCCGGTCCTTGACTAGTTGGGCCTGAGGACAGAGGAGATGGCCTGGGCACCCTGGGAAATGGAGGTCCCGACTGGCCTGACGTGACTACCCTGCCTCCAGGAAATGGGCACTGGCTTTGGTGGGGCTAGGGTGAGTCAGTCTGATGCCCCCATCTGATGGTGTCTCCAAAGGTCTGACCCTACCACCCACCCCCAGCCTGAACCAAGGCAGCCACTGACTTCACGCTCCCGCTCAGTCTTGGTCAGCCTCATCTGTCGCAGCATCTGGGACCGCTGCTCCATCATCAGCGTGCGCTCGTAGGTATATGCAGAGATGTCACTATTATGCTGGGGAGAGAGGAGGTTGTGAGGATGACGTTACATGGCACTCGGTATCTTCAAGGCCAGGATGGGGTAGCCAACTCACCATCTCCACCACCTCTACCTCTGCCTCAAGGCGGAGGTGGTATAAGAAGATGGCCAGATCCTTCTTCATCTGGATGCTGTTGTCATCCATCTGGGCGACTGTGAAGATGCGCATCCGGCACTTTCTCCAAACCTACGGCAATGGATCATGAGGGTGGTTCAGCTCATGCAGTCCTCCAAGGGCACAGCCACTCCCACCCATGCCCATTCACCTGGCCCACCTTATGCTGGCGCAGCAGGAAGGGCAAAAGCATGAGCATGCCACCATCATGCACAATCCACCACACATCGATGTGGCCCTCCAGGTAGCGCTCATGGTTGCTGGGATAGAAGGCAATGTTCTTGGGCACAAGCAGGGCCAAGTGGGCAGCTGTGGTGCAGCGTACAGTGTCTGGGGAAAAGGAGCACTGGTGACCACCAGCTTGTGGCCCTCAAGCCTCTGCTACCTCATGACCCTGGCCCCTGGCCCACCTGGGCCAGCCCAGGTGCTGGCCCTTCACATACCAATAAAGGTCTTCCAGGCACGTGGGTCCTCACTCTGTCGCCAACCATAGGGCCAGCCCAGCACCACAGTGTTATGCCTCATGCCACCAAGGCCACAAGACTGGATGAGGTGAGCCAGCCCCTCACGCACCTTGCTGGCCACCACTACCTGACAGAAGCCTTTCACTTTCTCAATCTCCATCATGTTCTTGATTGTCTGTGGGGAACACAGCAGTGTTAGGAGGTAAGGCCACCAGCTTCCCTCTGTTGGGCAAACTTCCAGGGTCCTAGGGCACATAACTAGGGGAGGTGGGGAGGTCCTGGAGCAAGCTACCCAACCAGAGGCAATATTTTCAAAATGGGACAACTGTATTCCCTTGTTCAACCTTGAAGGGGCAGCAGTGTTTGTCCACCTGGCTGGCCAAGCTAGCCAGGCTTGGTCCCCTCCTTTACTTGCAGCCCAGATACCACTGGTCTGGCTGTTCTTCCCCACCCTCTGCAGGCACCTGCTCAGCAGCCTGGGCCTCGCCATAGCTCTCCAAGAAGCTGCCCTGGATGACGGAGCCAACAATCGTCAGGCCCTTGCCGGCCTTAAGCTGAGAGGCAAAGGTGAGGAGCCGTGGGTACTTCACATGAAGGTCCTCATCCAGTTTTAGAAGCACCAGGAGCTGAGGTCTGCAGTGGCCAGATGGGGAGGCAATTTAAGACCAGGGCCAGGCCTTTTCAGGGCAACCCTTCTCTTCATCTTCCCTTCTTAGAACATGGGCTCTCACTAGTTTGAGTAGTATGGATCCAAGGGTTCAATAAGCAGGAGGGCATCCTCAGCAACCCAAGGAGGGGGAAGCAGGACTAGGGGTGGGGAGCCAGCACTTCTTGATGCCCCTTTCCTCACAGTACTCCCTAGGAACCTTGAAATGGCCCTTGCCAGACTGGGCATGAACTCACCGCCAGTTCTTGGTATGAGGAGGCCCCTCTTCCAACCTCAACAGCGCATAGCGGGCAGCACTCAGGGATAGGCCTCGGATCCCATCACCCCATTCCTTCTCAGCCCTGCAGATGCCAAAAACTGGTGAGCTCCGGGTCCCACCCACAGAATTTTATTTTTTGGTAGTGCTGGTGCTGGGAATTGAACCCAGGACATCATGCTTGCTAAGCAAGTACTCTACCACTGAGCTATACCACCCAGCTACACCCCAGTCCCTCACCAGGGATTTCTGTCTATATGAATGTGGGATGGAGAGGGGTTAGGCCCTAAGTCAAAGCCTTCCAGTCCTATCACTCATGGTAGATATCAAATGTGGCCCAGCTCCCCCAACAACTCACATTCAGACCATCCCACTTGCTCAGCCAGGCACCCTCAGTCATATAGATTTTTTGACAGGCCCTTCACTCACCCTTGGTACTCGATGTACTTGTAGATCATACCCGCGATGAGCATGGCAACCAGAGCATAGTACCAGGAGGAGACAAACATAAGGGCCAGGCAGAGGCTCATGCCCAGGAAGGACAGTGCCCTAAGCCAGTGTGAGGAGAGAGAATCAGGGCAAGATTGATAGGGTCCTAGGTCTTAGCCCATCCCATGCCCTGGTAGCCCTGTGAAGTCCCAAGTCACAATCTAGGTACAAAAACTAGGTCAAGACCCCTACCCTTCCCCCTCCTTTCCTGTAGTGTTTCATCAAGAGCAAACTCAAAACTCATCCAGAATGACATTCTTGGACTCCCCAATACCTCCTATGTCAGGGACTAGGTTCAAAGGTCTAGCTGGCATTTACCAATGATAGTATTTGAACCGGGGCCGCCAGTTGGGGGTCCTCAGGAGTGTCTGCACAGCACAGGCCAGGTTCACAAACAGGTAACACATCAGAAAGAACCTGCAGCACAGGGAGGTGGTTGGTACACAGCAGCTTCCTTGGTATCTCCAGGTGCCTCATGTCTGTCTGGGCTTGGATCAGAAACTGGGTCACATCTTTTCTTTCACTTTATGGACAGTCAGGTCCTCCCATCCCCAAAAGACCCACTCCTGCAGCCTCATGCAGATAGGACTACTATGGAGAAGGTGTCCTTGGAGCCAGGTTGTCAGGAGACACACAGCTGGCCTTGCCCATGTCCATATCATAGATTTCCTAAGTAACAAAAAGAGGCATTTTCTTTCTTTGAGAAGCTATACCTGTTAAAACAATTAGGAGGGCAAGGGAGCCCATATCCTTGTAGCCAGCCTTGCCCACGTCAGGAGAGAATGGACAAGTGTTCCCTGGCAGAGTGGCTGGAAGGGGATGAGGGCCCTACAATATCAAGTAGAGAGTTGGGATAGTGTGGTGTCAGGAATGCTGAGGAAATTCAGTGTTGAAGATTGGCTGGCTGATACTCAGGTCTCTGGCCTGGATGACCAGTTGGATAAGAAGCTATCACACATGTGGGGAAGACAAACAGATCAAGAGATGACAAGGACCAAGTAAATGCACTGGATTAGACACCTGAGAGAAGCTGCAGTGGGGGTGGGAATCTTGGACCTGGGCAAGGCTGGTAATATGAGCCCTTCCAGGAAGGCAGCCAAGCAGAGAGGGCTAAGGGGAGGGGCACCAACTACCCTCAGCTGATGGAGAGTAATGGCAGGCAGAAAGCAGGAAGACTCCTGTGTGGGGTGCTAGGGGCAGGGGATTCCATGAGGGGTAAGTCCCATCAAGAGCTGCTAGCAAGTACAACATAATAAAGGCTGGGCAGTTTCCTCTGCTTTGGGCAAAAGGGGTCACCACTCAAGATGTCTGTGCCAACAGCAGTTTGAGGTGTGAGGGGGGATCGAGCTGGGGGCATAGGAGAGCCCAGGTACAGCAGGCCTGGCTGCAGCCAGGGTGGAGGCTATTTGCAGGGAAGGAAGCCCTGTCAAGTCTACGGATTGAGGAATGAAGGACAGGCCCTTCAAAGGAACAAAGCCCATCAGCTATGGAGCAGAATGTGTGACGACCCAACATGGGTAGAGTAACTAAGCAAGTTCTGCCTCAGGAATTCCTGGAAATCTCCATGTGCAGATCACACCTGCACAGCACTGGCACAAATGTAGATTCATTTGGGTTAGGGCTAAAATTGTAACAAAAAGCATTTGTCCAGGTACTTCGAGAATATTAAAAGCAAACAACTTTGAGCTGGGCGCAGGGGAGTACACCTGTAATCCCAGCTACTCAGGAAGCTGAGGCAAGGAGGGTCATAAGTTTAAGGTCAGCCTGAGCAATTTAATGAGATACTGTGTCAAACTAAAATATAAATAAATAAAAGGTGCTGGAGATGTGGTTCAGTGGTAGAGCACCCTGGGGATTAATCCCCAGTACAGCAAAAAACTCAAAGCAAACAACTTTGAAAATGATGAATGGGGGAGTGATGGCTTCATCAAGCCTCAAAGAACCAGGTGCTTCTCTGTCCAGGGTTGGGGGGTCTGCTGGATTCCTGTTCTGGGGAGTCCCAACAGTGGGGCGTGGAGCCTGTTGGTCTCTTTACAGCTTCTGTGCAGGTGCCACGCTATCTCCTGAATGCAGGGGTAGGTTGAGACCTGCCAAGTAACATCTCCCCCACACACCTGGCACACAGCTGCATTCTCAACCAGACAGGATCATAGGGAGGTGCTGGGGTCCCCTGCTGAAAGTTACTGGGCTTCAGAAAGCTTTTACTAAGACCATTCCTCTGCCCTGCCCCCAGCTCACATGGATAGAATGGGGGCCACCATGTCGAGGGAGGCGATGAGGATGCCCAGCTCAGCAATGAGTGCAGTCAGGAGTAGTGCCCACGTCGGTTCACCATTTGCTTTCCCATGGCCAAACACCTGCAGGCACCAGAAAGGGAGTTGCTCCTGCCACCCTCTCCTACACTTAGGGCCCCAAGCCACAGCCCTTTCTCTGGGGCACAGGCCATCCCCATGCCCATCCCTATGGGAGGTCACAAGTTTCCCCTGACTCTACCACTCCAGGCCTCTCTGCTTTCATGAGGATTCTGGGTCTCAGCAGCTCTGCCAACAGCAAGAGGGGCCAGGGCAGCTTTCAGCAGCTCCTTAGGGATGGCCACCTGGCTGTGGGGCCCCTGGGCACACTATGCTGCATCCAAATTCCCTAACTCTTTCCCTAGCCAGTGCTAAGTCCAGAAGCACATGAGGGAGATAGAGAAGGACTCACCCGGAGGAAGGGGATGATGTTGTCCTTGGCAATGGCCTGTAATAGACGAGGTGCCCCAGTGAGGCTCTGGAGGCCAGCGCCACAAGTTGAGAAGAAAGAGCCAACAACAATGACCCAGGGCGAAGGCCAGGCCAATGTGCCCACCACCAGGTTTCTGTTGACACCGTCGCCATACCTGCAAGGGCCAGGCTCAGACCATGTTCTAGGTAAGGAGTCCCCCAAACCCCTGGTGGGGCTGCCCAGAGCGAGGAATATCAGGAGCTTAGCAGGACAGAGCTCTGGCCTTCAGTGGAGAAGGCCAACTGCCAGCCCCTATCCTGTGTCCTTGACCCTCATCCCAGCCCTGACCCTGATGTTGCCATCCTCTCAAAACTAAGTCCTGGAGGGGCTTGACTCACTTGGTGGCATAGACCACCCCTGGCAACCCACAGCCTGAGGAAATGTCTGGGACCATGTACAGGGGCTGGCATGAGGGCAGGCAAAAGCTGAGCCATCGCTATGGGGAGGGGCGCAGTTCACTCACTTGTCTCGAAGCACTACACCCTCAATGCAGGCGCCGAAGAGAACCACACTGCTGAAGTCTGCACAGAGTCAAGGAAGCTAGGCCTCCATGACACTGTGACCAGGCTCATCCCCACACAGGACCCTAGGAGTGCTTGCCCCAGCCACTGCCTGCAGACAGCTGAGGGTACTGTGGTATGCGCATGTGTCCCCCCAACGTGTGCATGTGTGTGAGGTGAGGGATGTGCGATTTGTGTGTAGTGTCTATGCACGCCAAGTGGCAAGTGCCTCCTGACCCCATCCCCACCTGTTTCAGGCATGGGAAAGGATACACACAAGCGAGGTTGTAACGATGGCCAGAATGGTCCCCACTGGGATGGATTTCTGGGCATCCCGGAGGTCCCCGGAGCGGTTTGAGCCAGCCATGATGCCTCCAAAAACAGATGAGACTCCCTCAGGGGCTCCCCAGGATTGGATTGGTGGCAGGGAGGGGTGGGTGGGCAAAAGGGGCTCACCTGTTACAGAGGGGAAGAAGATGCCAACCAGCACAGTGAAGGATGTGGCGATATCAGCCACCACATACAGGGGCAGGCTCTCCTTCAGGCCAAGGGTGTCTGTGGAGGGCAGACCATGCTTCTCCACGAACTCGCCCTTCTCCAGGTAGGCACTCCACAGGTTTTCTGCGGAGGCAGCAGCATCACCACCACAGCCCCATGGACCTCCCCAGATTAGTTTGGGGCAGACCAGCCAGAGGTTGGGGACTTTGGGTACAGCTTCAGCCCCATGGCTACATTGTCTACCATAGGGCTGCTCTGGTTGCAGGGAGGAAGCTATCCAAGCAAGAAGTCTGATAAACAAAGGTTGCTGAAACCATCATCAACCAGAGCCCCACCACCGCCTGCATTCCTGACAGAGGCCCTTTATGGCCCCTGTGGGAACATCCCCAGGTGGCATCAGGGGCTGGTGGCCAGAGGAAGAGGGGCTGCCAGGACTTTCCAGGGGCTTCTGCAGGCCTGGGATGCTGGCCAATCTCCATTCACCAGAGACTCAGCTGCCAGGAGCCAGGCTGAGAGGACACTGCTGAGCTGGGAAGGCAGCCAGACCTTCCCCCCCCAATCCTGAGCAGGCCACACAAGGACAGCTCTGTGCTCTGCTCCCCTGCTCAGCCTGTGGGCTCAGGGACAAGAACATGGGAGGGAGGACCCACCCTGGAGCACACCAGCAGCTGCCCCGGGAATGCCAGGGATCTCCGTCACATTGTTGAGCAGGAAGTATGGGTCACAGGAGTCAGTGGTAAGGTTGGGGCTGTGGCAGAAGAAACTCCACAGCCGGGTGGCTACTGTCTCATTGTCCAACACAACCGTCTTGGCGCAGACATCAAACTGGTCCCGGGACAGGGTCCTGTTACCCAGCATGCATACTCTGCAGGGATGGAAGTATCGCCACCTGCTGAGCTGGAGGACCCAGTCCATTCCCACCCTGCAGTCTTGGGGATCCAGGGCATTGAAGGCTGTGTACTTGGAAGGGATGACAAGGTAATGTCTGGACAAAAATCTGAGTTACTTACGGAAACACAGGAGGGTCAAATATGGACTTGATGCCCCCAGCATAGATAGAGAAGATGGAGATGATCACACAAGCCAGGAAGAGTGAGGCAAATTTGTTCACGTACTTGACACCAACAAATACCACCAGTGTCATGAAAGTCAGAAAAATGGTCCCATATACTCGCATATTATTCAAGGTGGCGCTTGACGTGTCATGAGAGCCTGATGGGTAAAAAATGGCAGCTGGTGGAGCAATGTAGGTCTGAAACAAGAAGATGGATTACAGAGGGTTCAGTCTTCCTATTTGGAGAGTGAAACCTGTCATTTTGGTTTTCTTTTTAAAAGTATATCTAAAAGAAGTCAGTCACAAAGGCCCACTCTATCATATGATTCTGATTATACAAAATGTCCAGAAAAGGCAAATCCAGAGACAGAAAACAAATTAGTGGTTGCTGAGGGCTGGGGGTTGGGGAAAATGGAGAATGATGACTGATGGGTTTTTTGGGGGGGTGATAAAATGTTCTAAAATTGTGGTGATGGTTGCATCCCTGTGAATATACTGAAAAGCAATGCACTATACACTTCCTCTGGGTAATGCATTGTATGTTTTGTGGATTATATCTCAATAAAGTCATTTTTTAAAAAAGAAAGAATCCAAGACACAGGCACCAACCTGAATAGTGGAAGAGCCAAAGTGGAACAGTTTGAACAAAAAAATAAATGGTAGTATTGAATTTTAACCAATAACCCAGAGAACAAAATAAACATCCAAAAGTCCATATAATTACATGGCTGAATAAATAAACAAACTGGGGGGAAGGGACACATTTCCTTACAGAAGAATTGCAAATTATAAATGTAGAAGAAATGTGAGAAATGGATAAAAAAACCCAGATGAGCTAGGCACAAGGTTCACACTACGAGCAGAGGACTGGAAGGTGGGAGCAGTCAGGGAAGTCTCTCTAAATCTCGTCTATGCTTTGCATCCCTAGGGAGAGCACCTGTCATTCTGCTGTTCACAGACCCTATAATTCTGCTTCTACTGGCCCAGACAGTTCAGAGGAGAGTGGGAAGCTAAGCCTAGTACAGCACCCTGGATTGCTTTCTACAGTCTCCAGAAAGCTTCCTGTGGCTGCTCACTCTGACTTAGGGATGAGGAGAAGCTGAATCTAAAGGGCCCGGGCATAGAGCTCTAGGAGAGATTGAACTGGCCAGAGCCAACTAAGCCCAGCAAATAGTTGGTTCATCTGTGTCACCACCCAAGATCTGTCATTCAGCTAAATGCAACAGTTGGTTGGCAGCCTGCCAGGCTGAAACAGTGCCCAGATAGGTGACACATTCAGGCCAAAGTGAAGACAATCAGGCCAATTTCTTGCCTGACCCAGACTCACATGAAAATAAAAGGGAAACAGGCCTGACCAAAGAGTCTTCTCTCTTGATGCCTCCCATGGTATGATCCCAGGCCCTGGCCAGAGGTGAGGGGAGCATAAAGAGCTGGGCCTTCTGTGTGGAGTCCAAGGAAAGTATTTGGACATGACTATTGTTGATCAGGGTTTAGCCTGACTCACCAGCAAGATCTCAATGGCCCCCAGGATATACATGGCTGCTGCAAATGTTGTTCCCAGGTAGAAGCACAGGCCCACAGCGCCTCCAAATTCTGGACCCAGTGAGCGGGAGATCATGAAATAAGAGCCTCCAGCTACAACAGAGAGTGTGCACAAATCAAGGTTAGTGCTTTTGAAGGGGGTCTTCCTCATGATAAGCCCTCACAACCACCCAGAAGGACAGGACTGCTTTTGCCACTCACAGATCAGGGTAGGATTAGTGTCTTTTCAGGTTTTTTGCCCCTGTGGCCCTGCACATGACTGCTACCATTTGAGTGTCCATGGTTAATCCTCTGGCCCTGCATCTGCTTCTTACAGTCTAACACCCTTGGCAAGACTGACAGAATCAACACCAGGCCCCAGGGTGATGAAGGTGGAGAGACAAGGGTGATGCCACGTTGCTGACTGCTATTGATAAAACCTCTCTGATGAAGGTCTGGGAATAGGAATCAAGAAAATTGAAAAAGGGTCAATTTCTTTCATACTCTAAGATTTTGCTAAGGGAACTGTCAGGGATATGAACAGAGACTGGTGTTCAAGGCTGTTGACAAAAACAGTACAACAGTGAAAAAGTAGAATCCCCAGGTAGGAGACTAATCACATAAATTGGGTTATAGCCTACTATAGTGAATTAAACCTTGTTAAAAAAATCAAAACCCATTTTCCAACATACATATGTGTGCGTACATATCTATATATACAGCAGAAAGAAATTATATATGTGTACATGTGTGTGTATGTATGTGTATATATATGGGAGGGAGAGGGAGAAAGAAAGATATTAATACTTTATAAGACCCTAAGATCATATGCTGAAAGGCTAACAGCAATGGACTCAGCATGGTGGGGTATGGACACTTTCTGTTTTTCTGCCCTTTCAAACCATCTTATGGTGAACAAATATTGTTCATTTTTGGGAAGGGTGTATTACTTTTATACTAACAAAACACGACGGCAGTCTCAAACTCTGTTAAGCTCCTAAGTGGAAAAGTAAGGGACTGCAACCACACCAGAGAACTGTTTAAGGGTAGAGGAGAATGAGGGTTCCAGTCAGATCAAGGCAGATTCTGGGCCCCATTCCCTTACCCACCTGGAACCACACCGTTGGTGGCGATGGCACTCATGGAGATAGCTGTCAGCAGTGTCTGTGGAAAGGAGGGCTTGGATGAGCAGCTCAGATGGGTGGGATCTGTGGGGTGACCATGGTCCCTGCCCAGTCCATCCCTAACCCACTAGGCTACTCACACAGCAGCAGCAGATGAGGACAATGAGGAGGGCCTGTAGTACCCCGGCTGTACCCACCATCCAGGTCAGCCGCAGGAAGAGGATGACCCCAAAGATATTCTGCAGGCAGGGCAGGTACACCCCCATGAGGGTGCCCATGCTGGGTGCCTATGTGGGCAGGAGAGGAGGTGGCACACAGCATCAGAGGGGCCCAGATGCACCATGGAAGGTAGCCTCTAGTCACTCAGGCATCCCTTACCTACTGTGGGGTACCCAAGTGCCCCAGTGTATAACGCCAGACCACCCCCAGCCCCAGAGGTGGGGGAATAGTTAAAATGTCTCTATTAGCTTTTTGTTTTGGGTACTGGGAATTGAAACCAGCAGCATTTAAGCTGAGCTACACCCCCAGCCCCTCCCCTACCCCGCTTTTAAATTTTTTTTTTTTAAGTTGTAGATAGACACAATACCTTTATTTTATTTACTAATTTTACGTAGTTCTGAGGATTGAACCCAGTGCCTCATATGTGCTAGGCAGGTGCTCTACCACTGAGCTACAACCCCAGCCCTTCCAGCCCCTTTTTATTTGAGATAAGAGTCTCACTAAGTTGCTTAGGACCTCTCCAAGTTTCTGAGGCTGGCCCTGAACTTGTGATCCTCCTGCTTCAGCCTCCCAAATTTACAGGTGTGCAACACCATGCCCATCTCTATTAACTTTTACATAGGAAGACAGTCCAGACTGAGAAGGTTTAAAACCTGATTCTTTATAAAACCCCTCATGTGAGCTTTTGAACCTAAATTCTCCTCAAGGTACTGCTTTTTCCCCCTCCTTTCTTTGGCTAATTGACTGCAAAGAGGGGTCTGTCTCAGGTCCTCACCTCTCTGAACAGGCCCCAAATCACTTAAGTCAAAGTCTAAGAAGTTTTCCCTGTTGCTACCTCACTCGAATCCCCGCACTTTAACCAGATGAACATGGAGTCCTGCCCTTCTACATCCCTGTTGTCCAGAGATGGTCTTCCTTGTCTCAGTCTTAGTCCCCTCATGCAATACAAGTGGGGTACTGAGGTGGTACCCCTCCACACTTGCCCACCTCTCCATACCCTGGCCCACTCTGCAGCCAGAGTGGGTCTCTGACAACCAAGCACAACATCATCATCCCTGTTGAAAACCCTCTGTGTCATTCTATAATACAGTGTGTGGTGTAGATTCCTTGGCTTGAGCCACCAGATGTACCCCATCACCTCCTCTGTCATTCCCAGCCCCATGCTACATGGCTTTTCCTGAGCCTCTGAACCTGCACATGTGCTAGGTTCTGCTGGGGAGGGTTGGCCTTGCCTCACAGCCTAGAAAACTCTTCACTGAAACCATCAGAAGTTTAACTGTCACATCTTCCAGAAAGTTCCCCCAGGCTGGGTGGAGTTGGTGATCCTTCTGCAGTCCCTTAGCATCTGATATGCCTTTCTATGATAATGGTCACTACAGGTCACATTACTGACTGTTTTAGTATGTCTCATTATCATACTGGGGTAGACTTGATTTGTTTACTGTTCTATCACCAGCAGGCCCTGCAGGTTCCCCAAAGGTACTCCTAAACTCTGGGACAGCTTAGAAGCCACTGGGACATCCTACTGGGAAAATCCTGGAGAGGGAGTAGAGATCAGGCTATGGGCAGGTGAGGAAGGTCTAACAGAACCAGCAGGATTTCTCAACTCTTTAAGACCAGGGTATGGGCCAGTCAGGAGGTCAGGGCAGAGGCTGCACAGACGCTGTAAGCAGAGGCAGAGCTGGGGCAGCCAAGGGCAGTGGGTCCCTGAGAGCATCCACCTGAGCCCCAGCAAAGCCTCCTCTACCCAGAACTGAGGTGAGGAGAGAGCTACATGTCAGAGGAAACCTCCTGAAGGGTCCTGTCTTGGGACAGGATCTGTGTGCAGGCTAAAGGAACTCAGGAGGATCTAGGACAAAACAAAAGCTTCCTTCACACTATCCTGCACAGTGTAGTACAGGTGAAAGACACTTCATCGGGGCTCTGTCCAAGTCCTTCACAAAGGATACCACCCATTTTGGATAGTGGCAGCAAGAACTCCCTGTCCTACCCCCATCCTAGGCTGAGTCACTCTGAGAAAAGGGCAGTGTGGGAAAGGGCAGGGCCGGAAATGCTTTCTGCATCCCCAAATAACCTCTGGCAGCCTCCGAAGGTCACTGGGCCAGAGCCAGAGTGGCTGCCAGAGAAAGGCTGCCTTTGGGTCTTGGCATTGTCTGGTTGGAGGCCCACCCTTCCTGCTTCAAGTCTTCTTTTCTGAGACCCTTGCTCAGAGCTGCTCTGGGTGAGACTCATGGCTCCCTAGCTTCCTACTGACTCCCTATATACTTGATTAGACTCCTTCCTCCATGGAAAAGCTACTAGGGCTGGGATCCTGAGTTTCCCTTTCACATCTTCACCCAAAGGTCAGGTAAGATGGGCGACTAAGCTGAGGCTGAACTCTAGTACACTCAGAGGCTCCCCATTAGCCCAAGGGAGCACAGACCTTCGTCAATTCAGGCTTCCCTCCCACACTTCCGCTGAGATGTGCGCTAGCCTTTCCTGGGGGCCTTTTACTATCAGTCACCCAGCTCCCTGAGTCAGCCTCAGTGAACAGGGATGAGGCTCTTACCCAAGGATCCTGCCACCCACTGTAGGCAACAATTAGAAGTTAAAATCCCTCCTGCAAGGCTATGGAGTTCTCTGCTACCTTTAGTCTAGATATGCCAGTAAAATCACAACCAGATGAAGAGGTGGGGGTCAGTTCTGTGCAATCAAGATATCAGCTACGTTCTCAGAAGGGTGTGCTTGTTTGTCTGCTGGAAGGGTTGTTTCAGCTTGGTGACCCCCTCTCTCCTGGACCCACCCCAGCAAGGCCCAAATCTCAGGAGCAAGTCTGAGCCTGGTGACCTGGCTTATCCCAACTTGGAGTTCCTTTTGTTTCAGCTGACCTCTGAAGAGAACAGTATAACCAGGACTAGAACCCAGCTCCTTCCAAACACACAGAGGAGCTAAGCAAAGATACAAAAATCATCCTAAAGAGAGAAGAGGGCTGAAGGACCAGAAGCACCTTACAAGGAAGCACCAGGCTCCATCACACATTCATGCCTGCACAACCTAGTGCTCAAGCAGTTCAGGGGCTATTGGAAGCCTCTACCACTGGAGCCCTGGGTCAACATGGTTAGGGGCAAAGACAGTATGTCACTTGTTTTAGGTTGTATAGCCCCCAGGGACAACCAGGTTCCTGGCTATCTACCCTGAAGTGATACCAGTGATCTGGTATTTCACAATCATATACTTCACAGTAAATCCACAAACACTTCTCCCAGCATTATGCACTAATCTTAGGCAAGTTACTTAAGGCCTTGTCACTCAGTTTCCTCATCTGAGAAATGAAGATAAAAGTGGGAGGGAAACCAGGCTTAGGGAGTCAGGAGGCTGGCCCAAAGGACTGGATGAGCAATGGGTAGGGCTCAGAGGAGCTAAAAAAAGAATGAATGATGATCATGACTTGTCTCACAGGTTTTTTGTTTTTCTTTCCTAGTGCTGGGGATTGAACCCAGTGCCTCATGCATGCTAGGTAAGTGCTCTATCAATTGAGCCACATCCCAACTCCTCCCTCCCTTTGTTCTCTCCCTTTCTCACCCTCTCTCTCTCCCTTCCTTCTTTTCCAGACAGGGAATTGCTACTTCTTGCCTTAGTCTCCCATTTAACTGGGACTACAGATTATAGGTTTCCATCTCATGACTGTGTTGTGAGTATAACAGTTGAGAAGATGGGGTCACTCTTAGAGGTTGCATGCAGAGAGCTGTTGTTCCCACCGTCATTTCTCTCTTTTTTGCAGTGCTGATGAAATTCTGGGCCTCATCCACTCTAAGCAAGAACTCTTGCTACACCTCCAGTCCTACACCTACACCTCCAGTCCACCCACTGTCGTTTCTTCCTCCTTTTTTTTTTTTTGGTACCAGAGATTGAACTCAGGGGCACTAGGTCACTGAGCCACATTCTGAACCCCACTTTGTATTGTATTTAGAGACAGGGTCTCGCTGAGTTGCTTAGTGCCTCAATTTTGCTGAGGCTGGCTTTGAACTCATGATCCTCCTGCCTCAGCCTTCTAAGCCACTGGGATTACAGGTGTATGCCACTGCACACAGCTCATTTCCTTCTTTTTTAATTATTACTATTTTTTTTTTTTTGCTTCTGGGGATTGAATCCAGAAGTGCTTAACCACTGAGTCCACTAAGCCACATCCCCAGTCCTTTTTTTTTTTTTTTAAGCTGTAGGAGGACACAATACCTTTATTTTATTTTTATGTGGTGCTGAGGATCAAACCCAGGGGCTCATGCATGCTAGGTGAGCACTCTTACCACTGAGCCACAACCCGAGCCCAGTCCTTTTTTTATTTTTTATTTTTAGGCAGGGTCTCTCACTAAGTTGTTTAGAGCCTCTCTAAGTTGCTGAGACTAGCCTTGAACTTTTGATCCTCCTTCATCAGCTTCCCCAGTCATTGGGATTACAGTAGTGCACCCCTGTACCCAGCTTCACCCACTTTCATTTCTGAGGGGCCCCTGGCCCTCTACTCCCTTCAGGAGTTCCTCCTTAGCCCACCTCTTAAAGCTCCTATGAGCCCAAGGCACTCAGTGCCCACCCTCATATTCACCTCACCTGGTATCCACTTCCCCTGGTGTGTGCATAACACATGGGAAAACAGTAAATTTTGTGGTGTTCTGTCTGTCATCTCAGGTGTCGCCCCTCTGCTGACCCTGACTGGCTCACCTTGGCTGCTCTCCGACGGGGGCCTTCCCCGCTCTCAGCCTCCTCATGCTCCTTGGCGCCCTGGGTGAGGTTGGTGTAGCTGACAAGCTTGCCCAGAAGAGATGACACCTTTGGGCGAATGTCCAGTTCCTCCTGTAAACAGAGCCACGGGGCAAGATGGCAATGGGCCAGGCCAGCACCGGGATACCTATATGTAGCCAGCAGCCTGGACTCTGGCTCTATGCCAAGCCCTGAGGCAGGACTGGGCCTGATCCCAGCTCCTGCTGGGGGAAACCCAAGCTAGCCAACTGAGCAGGTGTGGGCACCACACCCCAGCACGCGGCACTGAAAGGCCCAGCCCAGTGGCTGCTTCTCTCTGCCCCACCTTGGCTGCAATCACTGCCAGCCCATTTGTGAAAACCACCCGCCTCAGGGGAGAGAAAGAAGGGCAGGCACAGTTGGCAGGCAGGCAAATTGCACACTTCACCCTGTCTGCTCTGTTTGGCCACCTCCCGGCTATGGCTGAGCCTCTGGGATTCACATCTATTCTGAACTGTCCACAAAAAAGCCACTTTAGTAACCTCAGGGAACCAAGGAAGCCAAAAGAAGGAGGTCTGGAACAACTGAAGTCTGTTATCTGACCTTCCTGGATGGTCTTACCCCAGGATCTGGTTCCTGTGACTGACATACCTCAATCCCCAAAGTGGGATGTTGGGCCACTATTCTCAAAGTGAAGCCAGGTCAAAGGCTTCACTGTAGAACATTGCTGCTCTCTCAGGAGGTACCACGGGCCCAGGACCCCCAAATACCACCAGGGTCTAGGTTTTCCCTCCCCTTGCAGCATTCTCAGTGCTATCTCTCCACCTGCCTCTTACCCATATTTAGCCTTTCACTGTCTGATGGCCCTTTTCTGACCCTGTGCATATGGAGGTTGGTTGGGGGTGAGAAGTAAAGATAAAGGCCCTTTGGACATGCGGAAATTGAGAAGCCTACACTGTTCAGTCATGCGGCATCTGAATGTGTGGGTCAGTTTAGGAGCCTAAACCAAGTCTTAAATCCAGATCTTACCTTTCAGCTTGAGTATGGAAAGGATAAAATACAAGTTCAGACACAAACTTGGGAAACTTTCAGGGAGGTGTCAACTGAGGTTGCAGATGTGGAGGGCAAGGGAAAATTCAGGGAAAAGGACCAGGCTTCAGTGAACTAGGGGGGGGGCAGAGTTGGAAGAGTCAACCAGGAAAGGATGCAGAGTTCATGGGAGAGCCCATGGGAAGAGCACTAGAAGAGTAGGGAAAAGAGGAAATTTTGAAGGGGTGGTCACCTTGCTGAGGCGGGGCTGGAAGGAAGGTTAAGGTGAACAGCCCAGGAGATGGCAATGGGGGCAGGGTTGCAAATGGCCTCTGGGAAAGCAGTTTCAGTTTGAAGGGCCACAGGAACCACGATCTGACTACAGGGAGCAAGATGGACAAAGGGAGAGCAAAGGAAGAGTCACCATCCAGTCTGCCCACTTAGCTGAGAGGTCCCCTGTCTGTCTACCAGCCTTCCACACTTGTGGCCCAGAATGGCTCCTCAACTACCTCAAACAGTGCCAGGTTCCTGTCATAGTAGTCACTTCCTCTGGAAGCCTCCAAGGGGCAAAGAAAAGGGCTGCTCTCTCTGTGGTTGCCCTGTCCTGTGGAGAGAGAGGGAAAGAAACCCAGTTAGGGGCTGCCTCCTGAGCATGCAGTCTGTACCCCTCCCTACAAGGCCAGTCCCCAAAACATCCTTTCTGTAAAACACTTTGGAGGCTACAGTGTTAAGAGGCTAAGCATCAACTTCTCCATCACACCTATCGGCCTCCTTTAAGAGCCAGAGTAACCCTGGAGCAGTCAGTAATCAAAACCGAGCCCATCATTCCCTGTAGCAGAGAGTACAGGTGTGAAAGCCCCAGTGCAAGGCGAGGGGTGGGGCCTGTTGGGAGGGCGGGTCCTGGTCTCGGCCCACCCTCACATAACCCCCAACCCCTTTCCAGGCCTATCTGGAGCACCCAGAGTGCCCCATGCCAAGGGCTCGGTGTCGTCAGGCATCACCCGGGTACTGCTCTCCACATAGATGAAGTCGCACAGAGCGTCTCCTGCTGCCATGGCCAGCAAGTAGCCTGCTAGCTACCCCACCATGCCCCGCGCGTGAGGGGGTGCCCGGGAGGGCAGCCCAGGGCATGCTGGGAGGCGGCGCAAGCACTAGGCTGTGCAGGAAGAAGTGGGAGTCACTTGTCTACGGTCATCTATGAAAGTCAGTCTGGCGGGTGGGTGTTGGATTGAACAGGGTCGAAAAATGGGAGTGTACTTGGGTGTGTAGTACATACCCGGTTACTCGGAGGCTGTGGCGGGAGGATTGGGAGTTCAAGGTCAGCCTTGGCAACTTAATGTCTCGAAAAAAGGGGGGGGGGGGCTGAGGATATATATAGCTCAGTGGTAGAGCACCCCTAGGTTCAATCCCTAGTACTAATGAATGAATGTATGAATGGGGATGTAGTTTAGTGGTAGTGCACCCCTGGGTTCAATTCTCAGTACTGCAAAAAGGAAAAAGAGGAAAGAAGGAAGATAGAAGCATGGATGGTTGGCAGCAGGTCCCAGTGCATTAGCCCCTCGGTCTGCAGATTCCTACGCTTGCATTAAAACAGGTGAGAGGCCCACTCCAGCTTCCACCCACCCCTCAGGCTGGTGAGACTGAGCTTCAGCTCCAAGGAAACCTGGCAGATTAGCAACCAAAATGCTAATTTTAAATTAATTAATTAATTAATTTTTTGGTAAGGCTATCTCAATTCCTAAATCTTGCCTGCTTTTTCTGACCTCCCATCATTCATACTCTTCCCTGTTCTATATTTGTCCCTGTGAGCCTTCATGGGTGACATTCCCAGCTTTCCAACAAGCAGGCAGAAGACACTAAGTACTTCTTTTCTAGATGCCAAGTGTCCCTCCACCCCAAGGAAGCCTGGGCAGCTGCAACACTGACTCAGTTCTCACAATAAATGGGCTGCAGACATTTGGGTTCAGAGAAACCACCATGGTGTTTGCTGGCAGGAGCATGCAGTTTTGTTTTTGTTTTGGTACTGGGGATTAATCCCAGGGGCACTCTACCACTGAGTTACATCCCCAGTCCTTTTAATTTTTCATTATTGGGACAGGGTCTTGCTAAGTTGCCCAGGTTGCCTTCGAACTTGTGATCCTCCTGCCTCAGCCTCCTGAGTAGCTGGGATACTCGTGTGCACCACCATGCCCTGCAGTAGTGTGCAGTTTTGAGTGTAATTGGGTTGGCATGGGTGTCCCCAGATGGAGGCGGTAACAGAAGTGCTATTACCAACCTAGACTAGTTGTGTGATTGGGCCATGCACTGGTGAAGACTGCCAATGTTTTCTGTTTAAATAGGTCACAATTCATTTCTCATCTACAGCTGAGAGTGTGGACTAATGCATCCTCCTCCATCTGAAACATCCTTGTGATATCAGTGTGTGGTTTAACTTGCCTTCCCCAAGCCCACAACCACTTAGCAAGGGCTGCATTATGGATTCTTTATCATTCAAGGACACTGATAGGTCAAGTGTGCCCATGATAATTTCTGAGGCAAAGTCAGTTCTGCATTTCCCTAGCATTCAAAAGCAGTATATTTCCCTCATCCAGCAACCTGAACTAGTTAAGTGGGCCAAACAGATCAGTCCCATGTTCAATGATTGCATGTAGATCAATGCCAATGGCACAGTAGACAAAGGCAGCCAGAAAATCATCCCACCAAGGCATATTAAAGCCCAGTGGGGTCATGTAGCCCCTCAGACATCCTCACACTCTATGGCATTTGCAGTAACTTTGATGCTTACACAGGATCAGGAGTCACAAGAAGAATCTGAAAACCTAGTAACACTGCCCTTTAAATTGACAGCTGTCCAGTGAGAAACCTCTGAAAATTTTAAAATTACTTTTTCTTTTGGTACCAGGGATTGAACCCAGGAGCACTTACTTAACCACTGAGCCACATCCCCTGTTCTTTTTTATTTTTTATTTTGAGACAGGGTCTCACTAAGTTGCTTAGGGTCTCACTAAGTTGCTGAGGTTTTTTGAGGCTAAGAAAAAAAAAAAAAAAAAGGTCTTAGCTGGACACAGTGGTGCACACCTATAATCCCAGCAACTTGGGAGACCTGGTCAGTCTCAGCAACTTAGTAAGGTCTTCAGCAACTTAGCGAGACCCTATCTCAAAATAAAAACTATAAAGGGCTGAAGATGTGGCTCAGTGGTAATGCACCCCTGGGTTAAAGTCCTGATACTTAAAAAAAAAAAAAGGATCTTGCCTGAATAAATCAGATTCATTTTGTCAGAAAATGGTAACTAAACTATACAGCTCAACTTACTTCCCATTCTGCAAACTAAATTTACTTTTTAGATATAGTCACCACCTGTCTAATCTCATAATTCTTGCCCCTTTCCTTTTCTGGGGATGCATTTTTATTGCATATTTCTTCTGATTCTTTGGTGGAAGTAGATTAGAAATAAATTATAAGTTATTCTAAATCCATGTACTACAGCCTGCCCCACCACTGTTGTCTGAAAACATGTTTAGTATCCAGAAAATATAAAGAGTTCAGCACTGTATTTCAGGACCCCAAAATGCCTGTAGATGGTCCTCCAAGACCCAGTTGATGCCTTGTTCCTTCAGTCATTGTTCCAGAGTGGTTCAGAGCCCTTGCAAGAGTTGCCTCTATTCTTACAGCAACATTCCAGTAGATGTGATTTACTCCCTTTTAATGACAAGGAGGGTAAGGCTCAGAGAGGTCCAAAGGCAAGGTCATTCAGGGAAGAGGGTCAGACCTGGATCCCGGGTCTGCTAGAGCCAGGTGAGGGCTCGGCTGCAGGTTCCCTGTTCCTACTCTAGGCCCCAGTCCATCCAGGGTACACCCCAAGGTATAGCATGATTCTTGAAGGTAGAGAAGAGTTCTGGAATATGCAATTTGGCCAGGGTTTGAATATCATGTCCTCTGGGTGCTCAGATGGCCAGAAGCCTGTTTTGGATTCCTGGCCCCTCCCATGTATGACCCAGTCAGAATGATCCTCTGTGCTGACTTGTCCACTGTGCCTTGTCCTATTCTACGTACAGATAGTAACACTTACTTTTCCAACTACCCAGAGGCATCAGAAAAGGGACTGTCTGCTGCCAGACACTCAGCGAGTACTTGTCGGAGTTTCCCAAAGCCTGTTTAGGGACAGCTCTCATGAATTGTGAGAATGTGAGAGGGTCTAAGCAGGAGTTGGATGTCTGTACTGCCCTCAGATTCAAGCTGCCCATTCTGGCCTCAGCTATTCCAAAAATTCCAGGGCACGTCTGGGCATGCCTGCCAGGCCCAAGCTGCTCACACACCACCTGAGACCCCCCAGTATGGCCAGGAGCTGGGGCCTGCCTGTGAGGGGCACAGGTATTCCCACCAATAACTGTATAGACACCAGTGGTAGGTAAGGATCCAAGTAGCCTTCCTGATCCCTGTGCACAAAGGTATCTGCCTGAAGTGCCCTTTCTAGGACTTCCCCAGCCCCTGCCCATTGGCTGGCTGACCCCTCAGAGTAGAGGGTGGGTCTTCAGTTAGGGGTCCCAGGAGATAGATCTCAGTTTGACTGGTTTTCAGCCCTCTGAACTTTGGCAGTCCCCACCAAGAAGGATCAAAATCACTCACCGGGGTTCAGGGTGTCCCCCATGCTGCAGACACAGCCAAGGTCTGGCTGAAAAGGAACAAGAGGAGGAGGAAAAGGAAAGGAGGCAGTGGGAGGAGCTGGTCTTGCTTGGAGGGATCTGGCTGGATGAGGCTAAGGCAGGCAGAGGCTAAGCCAGCACTGCTGCCCCCTGAACCAGGGATGCAGCCTAGCCCAGTCTCCAGGGACAGAGGTCTTTCCAGGCCCAGGGGAGCAGGAATGCTGCCTCCTTATCTGACCCTCTGAACAAGACTAGGGACAGACAAGGAAATGGCAAAGGGTACTCACACAGCTGTCAAGCCTGAAAAACCTTCACAATGTCCAACAGCCCATCCCTCTGTCCTGTGCCACCTCCACACATGGCAGTCAGGTAATACAAACACACAGCCACTCACATCAGGCATGGACCACCTCAATCATATCACCATCACAGACAGATCAGAGGTCAAGATCATATCATTTGACACATCTCAATGAAACGAATTTCCTAAATGTCTCCATTATGATCAGTCCCAGACATCACAGACATTTGTCATCAGTCATATCACCATCCTCAGCACCAACAATCCTGCAGGATACAGTGGCCATTAGAATGCCCTGACCTGACCCCTGCCTGCAACTTGATACCCACAGCTGTATACTTGCACAGTGCCACATGCATATGCCAGTACACAGACATAAGTTCCCAGCAGGAATCCAAGAGTGGGCCCTGGCAAGGACAGTCCAGGAGTGATGAGTCTTCTGGGACAGGAGATGGAGAAAGGGCAAGAGAAGAGGTAGGAACCTGGAAGAAAGAAGGAGGAGCTCACCTCCAGGACCAGCCCTAACACCCAGGTTCAGAGTTAAGGTGATAGAATCTCCCCTGGGGAGTTAAATCCCCATCCCCTGCAAATTACATAACCTCTCCACACTTTCCTTCACTCCTTCCTCAGTACGAGTAACAGCATCTGTCCCAAGAGAAGGTAGGGAGAATTAAACGAGTCGATTCATGTTAAGTGCCTAGACAAGCCTGGCCCCGTGTGAGTGCTCCCCAGATGCCCACTGTACCTACAGACCTAGGTCAGGGCAACAGGGACGACTTACAGACAGATACCCATAGGCCCCTTCAGAAGGCACACCTTCTCTCCTGGAGGGCCAGAGAGTAGGAAGACACAGGAAGGGGAGGTTAAGGAAGGAGGGAGTCACGGGGGCAAAGGCGACTAAAGGATGGGGGTGGTTTACAGAGGTGAAGGGGCTGCAATTGGGGCTTTGGCTGTGCTTCCAGAGGAAAGGACACAGACCCGTGCTCGGCGGTATCCGGGGCCGGGCGGCCTGCTCGCTGGCCTCTACGGGCGGCCACGTCTGCAGCCCCCGCCCGCGGCTCGCAGGGGAGGAGCTGGAGTAGGGAGGGCGACCCGGCCCGCTCGCCCCGGGCAGAGGAAAATCGTGTCTGCACGCGCCGAGCGGGGAGTGGCGGCGGCGCAGAGAAAGAAAAGTTAAGCCTGCATCGACGTATGCGCGCCAAGTCCCGCTGCACCGGCGGGAGCCGGCCCCGCGTGGCCGCCCCGCTACCCAGCCAAGGCTCCCGCCGGGTGCGCCCTCACCGTCCGAGTCCTCCCTCTCGGCGCGCTCCCCGTAGTCCACCCAACTCAGACCCTCGAGGTTGTCATAGTCGCCGCGCCGCGGCCCGTCCACGGGCACCACGGTGAAGTGAGGCATCGCGCGCACCCGGCCTGCCGCGCCCGCCGACCCCGCCGCAGGCCGGCTGTCCCCGCCGCTCCAGGCCGGCGTGCCCCGCCCGCTCACATTCCTCCCCGCTGCGCTCACTTCCTCCGCCCGCCCCCCGGGCCGCCCCTCCGGGGCGGGGAGCAGGAGGGGCTCGGGCCGACTCCTCCCAGAGGGGAACCTGGGTGGCAAGGGGTTTCTGCGCAGGGAGTACTCCCTTGAGAAAGGGCCCGATTCCTGTGTGACTTTGGGTGAAAGGCTGCCCTCTCTGAGTTCCACCTACTGTACTTGTAAAACAGGGGAAAGGCGCGTTCACCTCTTGGGGACTTTCTGAGGGCTAGGTGAGATGGGGCGCGGGGTGCACTGGCCCTGAGCCCTGGACCCAGGGAGCATCATTTCTGATACTTAGAGAAGGGTATGGGTAGGCAGGACGGGCCAGCCTCAGGGACCAGCTCAAACCTGCCCAGAGCCTCCTGACACCCCTTGATAACACACTCCCCATTTCCGTCCTCTATTTCCCGCTGTCCCGCATCCCTGGAAGTCAAACCCTAGCGAAGGTCTGGTCCCTGCTCTGTGCTCCTTAGCTACTGTCTCTCCTGTTGGAGCCTTCCGGGGATTGTGGGTCCGGAGGCCGCAACCTCCTCCGTAGGAAGGACCACCAGCTGGTCCCCGACCCATGTGCCACTTTGGGACAGCACACTGGGTGATTAGTCAAGTTCTTTCATTTTAATTTTCACCTCCTTTACCACAGTCACTTACTTATTTGCTTCTTTTTTATTTTTTCCACTTTCTACTCCACTTTTTCAGATAACTTACCCAGTTGGCTTTACTTTAGCACCTTTATCTTTCTGGGCCCTCCTGTCCACTTGCACCCTTCCCCTTCTATCAGAAAAACCCAGGGCCCATCTTCCTTGTCTATCTCCATTCTTCTCCCTTCTGTGTCCCTAAGAACATCTACCAACCTCAGGCCCTGCGCCCTCTGACCACCGCCTCCCTTCCAGCTCTGGGGCAGAATCTGAGTCTCCTAGCCTTGCAGGGCGACCCCGGATCCGACCGCTACTAACTCTTCCCGCATGCCCCCGCGAGTGGCGCCTGTCGACTTGACCTCAGCTACCTTCCAACTGGACTCTCCCCACGGCTCACTCCTCTCCTGCCCTTTCAGCTGCTGCGGGTGGAAGAACCCCTTCTGCAGAGAAAGCCCTTCGCTCTTAGCCTACAAGGCCCTCCTCTAACCATCCCGCCCACCTCTCCCGAAGCGTCTCACGCCCCGCCATCCTCCTGCCGCGCATCAGCCCTTCAAAGGCTCACCTGCTGGCTCAAGGGTCTCTAGGCATCACCTGCTGTTCACTCTAAGGGACTGCCTCTCTAGCCTCTGCCCCCACCTCACTGGCCAAACTCCTCCTTACCTACCTCCCCCCACCCCCAGGGTTTTTCAAGATACTCCCTAGGGGTTAATCAGCTACTCCCTGCACCCTCCTCCTACTGGGTTCCCCTGGGGCACCTTCCCATCATAGTACCCACTGCAGAAATGTGTTGGTGGGATACTTTTTTGAGGGGATTGAACCCAGGGCCATGTGCTTGCCAAGCAAACACTGTACCAACTGAGCTATATCCCCAGCCCCGGTGGGATCCTTTTATTAATGTTAGTCGTGCCAACTAGACTATGGACTTCCCAAGGACAGGACCCTGTCAGTCCCATCACCCTTGGATCCCCAGGACCTGGTCCCAACTCTTGTGTGTGTGTTAGTTACTAGGGAGTCAACCCAGGGGTGCTCCACCCCTGAGTTACATCCCTAAATGTTTTTTTTTATTTTTTAATTTTGAGACAGGATCTCACTAAGTAGCCCAGGCTGGCCTCAAACTTGCAATTCCCTGCTTCAGCCTCCTGAGAAGCTGAGAGTAGCTGAGATTATGGATGTGAACCACCATCCTTGATTCCCCAACTCTTTTTTTTTTTTTTTTTTTTTTTTTTGCGGTGCTGGGGATTGAACCCAGGGCCTTGTGCTTGCGAGGCAAGCACTCTACCAACTGAGCTATCTCCCCAGCCCCCCCAACTCATTTTTTTTTTGAGTAAAAAAAAAAAGATTAGGTAGCCAGTCCTGGTGTCCCACACTTGTAATCCCAGAGACTTGGGAGGCTGAGTCAGGAGGATCACAGGTTCTAAGCCAGCCTTAGCAACTTAGCAAGGCTGTATGCAAACTAGTGAGACCCTGTTCCAAAATAAAAAATAAGGACTGGGGATATGGCTCAGTGGTTAAGTGCCCTTGGGTTCAATCCCTGGTTAAAAAAAAATGAATAGGTGCCCCCTTGTCCTCCCTAATATTCTACAAAGGTTTCCAGTAGCTCCCATTCTGTCCCACACACCTGCAGCCTCAGAGTGGGGTCAGGTGCTGTGTGGGGCAGACAGGCCACTATAGCCCAACCAATAACCTTAGAGGGAGGGCTGGGGAGATAGCTCAGTCAGTAGAGAGCTTGCCTCGCAAGCATAAGGCCCTGGGTTTGATCCCCAGCACCACAAAAAATAAATAAATAAATAAATAAATAAATAAAAAATAACCTTAGAGGGGACTTTGGGGAATTCTGAGATGGTAACAACTTCCTCCATATCACTGACTGACCAAGCAGCCCACACTATCAGAGTCCTCACAGGAAAAATTACTTCACAGGCAAATTCTAAAGATATTTGAACAGCTAGGTACAGTGGTATATGCCTGCAATCCCAGTTAGTAGGGAGACTGAGGCAGGAGGATTAAAATGTTGAGCCTGGCCTAGGAAGACCCTGTCTCAAAATTTAAAAATAAAATAAAAAGGAGTGGGATGTAGCCAAGTGGTAGAGTAATTCTAGGTTCAGTTCCCAGTCCCCCTCCTCCTGAAAAAAAAAAAAAAAGACATTTGAGGAGTACAGACATTTCAAGAAAACATGTATCAGGGAGATTACTGGAATATGTAGATAAAAAAATTTAAATTAGTCCAGATGCTATAGAGCATGCCTATAATCCCAGTGGCAAGGGAGACTGAGAAGGAAGGATCACAAGTTCAAGGCCAGCCTCAGCAACTTAGTGAAGCCCTAAGCAACTTAGTGAGACCCTATCTCAAAATAAAAACAAAAAAGGGCTGGAGATGTGCTCAGTGGCAAAGCACACCTGTGTTCAATCCCCAGTACCAAATTTTTTAAAATTAGCATAATAGACATAGTTAAAAAGATAAGAGAATATTAGTAACATGAAACAAAACATAAAAGGAGCATGCAGAAATACAAGCTATGCAAAATAGCATTTTCATGAAGGTGCAGTTGTAGTTCAGTGTTAGAGCGCTTGCCTAGCTTATGTAAGGCACTGGGCTCAATCCTCAGCACCATATAAACATAAGTAAATAAAATAAAGGTACTGTGTCCTTATACAACTAAAAAAAATAGCATTATTTCAATGATCAATCTACATACAAATCACCTCAAGACATGTTGACTTAAAACAACATCAACAGGGGCTGGGATTGTGGCTCAGTGGTAGAGAGCTTGCCTAGCATGTATGAGGCCCTGGGTTCGATTCTCGGCACCGCATATAAATAAAAGAATAAAATAAAGGTCCATCAACAACTAAAAAAATATTTAAAAAAAAAAAAACATCAACAATAGTTAGCACTGGAGGTGTAGCTCAGTGGTAGAGGCTATGTGTGAAGACCTGGGTGCAACGTCCAGCACCAAAAAATAAATAAGTAAACAAAATCAGAGGACCTTATCTGAAAAAGCTAACTGTCTTTACAAATAATTTCTTCCACTAATATCAAACAAGGTCCTGTTTATAAAAGGTACCAGCTTCTGTCTGTAATCCCAGCAATTTGGGAGGCTGAGGCAGGAGGATCACAAGTTTGAGTCCTCAGTAGTACAGCAAGACCCTGACTCAAAATAAAAAAATAAAAAGGACTGGGGATGTAGCTCAGTGATAAAGGGCTCCTGGGTTCAATCCCCAGTATCAAATTAAACCAAACAAAACAATAAAAAATAAATAATATTAGTTTCTAAAACAAATTGAACCTTTCAGAGGGAGAGGGTAATCCACCCACAGTCACACTCCATGATGAACTGAAACTAATCTCAATTCCTTTGTGACATTCTCTGGGCTCAGGTTTTCAGCACAAGAAAGAGTCCAGTGAGCTGCCTCTGCCCTTCTTGAGGAACAAGCCTGGAGGTGAGTGGGAATCCCTCACCTTGAGTAGCTGGATGTAGGCCACAGGACCCCTCACCAACCAAGAAACTGCCTGACCCTATGTCCATCATGAAGAAGAAAGGACACACGTGGCTCCATGTCTCCAATGTTTATTCTCACCGTGTTCTGGGGCCTGGATAACTAGGACTGGGACCTTGTGGAACTTTGCACAGTGATTTCTGGGGGTCCTGGTCAGGTTACCAGAGCCACAGGATGAGGACTGGGAAGAGAGCAATAGCCACAAGGCCTGGAATTGGATGTGCAGAAGCTTTTGAGGGCTTCTGCAGGGACTGACTACTTGGCCACTTGGTCTTCTCCTGGTGTGTAGTCGTGTGTATATTCTGAGGCTGAGGAAGGAGGTAGGTGTGGCAGGACCTGCTCAGCTGCCTGTTTTGAAACTCAGCTTCCACAGGGCTCTGTGCACTGCTTTCCTCTCTGACCTAGGGTGAGAGAGTCAGCAGCCAGGTACCCCCACAGTAGCCTCCTCACCTGTTCAAATCACTGAACCAATCATCCTACTGTCCAGCTCAGCATACCTGTTCTACTTGTCTGAAGACACGCAGTAGATTTTCTCGAAGGACACCTTGAAGCTCTTTCTCACTCCAACCCCGTCTCAACAACTCTTCTATTAGCACCGGGTATGTGGACACATCCTCCAGACCTTGAGGAAACCTGTGTCGCCACCTACCAATCAGCTATGGGACCTTGGCCTTAGTCCTGGTCTAGGGCCTGCTGTCCCACTAGCCCTAGTCACATATGATTAAAGTTGAAGGTCAAGCTCTTCCAGCTAGTGAATGCAACTTTAGAAGTGCCTTCAGGACTGGGGTTCTGTAGCTCTAGTGGCCAAGATCTGCTGGATTTGGAGTAGAGAATCTGATGGCATAAGGGAGTACTTAACAAGTGTCACCACCTGGAATGGGTCCACTGGGCCACAGGAAGCACAGGACGAACCTAGGAAACAGGTCCTGGAAGTGGGGAGATGTCAGGTGGGCTGGAAGACCAGATCCTGAAGGATGGGAGGACCCAGGATGGGGAATTAAATCTGAAGAACTCCCTTCTGTACCCCAGCCCAGGCCAAGTCCAGGGGAAGAACTCACCGGCCAGACCCATCATAATTTCCGCCAATCCCAATGAACTCCGATCCAATGACTTTCCTGATGTGATCAAAGTGATCTAAAAGTTGGAGGTTGATAATGGGAAGCTTAGGCTGGAGTTGGAAACTAGGACCAGTCCTGATTTGAGGAAGCTTTGACTCTGTCATGGCAGCTGACCCCACAGAGCACATGGTCAGTTGAAAGTCCTGAAATGGCTATAGGCCAAACAGTGGGCCTGGAGCAGACCTGAGAGCCACCACTTTGGCCTTCTTCCTACCTCTGGGTTCCTTGAGAACCCAGTGGGGGCTCTGCCTGTCCTGCTTGGAGATGTGGGGAACAAGAGAGGATTGAGAGTAAAAGTGAGCAGCACTGACAGTGGGGACATGAGTTTGCTGCCCCTGGGTTGTTGGTTGTTTGCTGCCATTGGCCAACATGTGCTAGACTGCTGGATCTTTCCTGAGAGACCCCACATCCACAGTCCAAGGCAGAGTTGCAAGGAGTCAAGGTAGAGCTCACCTGCCACGGTAGACACGTTAGCTAACAGGTTGCACTGTAGCACCCCCATGGACAGGGTTACCATCACGATGCCACCATTCTTCTTCTACAGGGATAAACGAAGGGACACTCAGTTCAGTTCCTTTGGCATGATGGCACGCCTCCCATGCTGTGAAGGCCCTGGTAGGACAGCATTCTGCCCTGGCTTCAGGAGTTGTCAGGGACTTCCCATTTCTGGATTTGTGGGTCCCTGGGTGTAACTGATTTGTTCTTGGGTTTCAGAGATGAAGGAGGGTTAATCAGCCTTGGGTACAAGGGTGTATGAGACCTGGACCAGCAACTTTTTTGTTCAGGGTCAAGAATCTTTAGATGAAGCATCCCTTTAGATGAAGCCCTAGGCATGAGGGCGGGGTGGCCACTCACCAGAAGCTGTAGCGTATCATCAGGAACATTCAGCAAATTGTTGCACACAGTCCTGGCGGCTGAGTGGGAGAAGATCACAGGAGCCCGCGACACCTCTAGGGTCCGCCTCACCAAGGTGTCTGAGGCATAGGACAAGTCTATCATCATGCCTAAGCGGTTCATTTCCTCTACCACTTTCTGCAGGAACAAGGGGTTTAGGGGAGGGAAGGATGGGGTGTCAGGTACAGAGGTGTGTATACAAATCTGCAGGGAATGGGTGGGATAGGGTATGGAACAAGAGTCCTCACCTCACCAAAGCTTGTCAAACCGCTGACGTTGGTGTAGAAGTGGTATCGGAACTTGGTGGAACTCTCTGCCCTATAGGACAGCCAAGGGAGGACAATCTAGCTGGTCATACCTTGACCATCAGAATGGATGCCCTCTGTCTATCCATCTATCCTACCTCCAGAACAGGTGAGGACCCAGGACCTGCAGGAAGTATAGCCTCCCTCTGTGGACTTCTTTATCCTCATCTCTGGTCAGGCCCATCCCAGGAATGAATCAGTTTTCCCATCATTCCACCCTGACCAGGCACAGTGCTTACCAGGGTGTACTGCAAATAAAGGTGAGCGTCAGGTAGCGAACTCCCAGCAGATAGAAAGTGCGCAACACAGAGAGGCTGCTGTCCAGTGAGTGGCCACCCTCCACACCAATAAGGCAAGCCAGCTTTTGAGTGTTGTTCAGACCTAGAAAAGGGTGGAGAGTCAAGTGTTCAGAGTCCAGGGACAATCACTGGAGTAAGCCCTAGACTATCCCCACATCCACCAACCCACCTTCAGCTGAGGTTACAAACTCCAGTTCAGAATAGGAGGCACACATGCGGCGAATGACATCAATCTGCTCCAGGGTATGGCGTATGGCATTCCGGTCCTGGGTCTGGCATGGGACGTAGGCTGACCAGAACTGGGGGTAGTGCAGTGGGTACAGAATGAGGCCAGGATGGTCTCCAACCACCTAGGCCTGCCTAAGCCTCCACAGCACCCATTTGGCCAGTGACTCCAAGTGAGGCACCACATGACCCCTTGGTACTTCGATGACTAATAAGCTATCTGCCAATGACTAAACTGGACTCATGACACATCATGGACTACTTCCCATGTATATAAATGTCCCAGGCCAATCTACCATATCCTTTGTGGTTCTAGCAACCCCCACACTCACCAGGGATTTTCTAGTCATTTCCTACATGTCTCCACAGAACCTGGGCACCCATGCAGCTTATCTGTCTTGGCCTCCATACTCCCCAACATCCACCTTATGGCTCACTGCATGCCCATGTACCAGTCCCTGAAGCCTGGCCAACCAGTTTTCTGCAGTCCCAACATTCTCCAGAAGCCATGCTGGTACTCTGAGTGTCCCTGTGGTACCTGAGCACCCACAAGGCCTTCTCTAAGCCTGTCCAGGCTGGTCTGGCCACGGCTGAAATTGTGCAGATTCACATCTTGCAGCCTGTTCTGGAAAAGCTGTCTCAGGAGCAGTGGTAGGTCATTGTGGCTGGTAGGGTCAAAAGAGATCAGAATGGAGACATGGCCTCCTGGTCAAGAAGGACATCGCAACACTCTTGTGTCTATGCTCCCTCGCTCAGTTCCATCACACATACAATATGGAGACCCCTGAGGTCTGGTCGGAGAGAGTAATGGGGTAATAGGGTAGAGGGCACCCACCCCAATGGAGAAAGATGGAGGAGAGAGAGCATCCAGAGGTGGTGTGCGGGGCTCCTCCCTAGCCCTGCATGCTCAGAACCCTACCCTGCCTAGTGGTGTGCTCAGCCCCTAGTCACTCCCACGCAGGCACCTACATACCCATCCACAAGCCGGAAGCCACTCATCAGGGTCCTCGCACGTTCTCGCAGGCTGGGAACACTGAGGGTGCCCGGTGTGGTTGGGGAGACAGGAGTGGTTGGGGCACTGGGAGTGCCCGAGGTGGTTGAGGCGCTGGGGGTGCCCAGCGTGGTCTGGGCGTGGATTAATGGCTGTGGAGGCAGCAGAAGCAGCAAGAGCAGGAACGGCAGACATAGCAGAGGCGGCTGGTGGGGACCCTCGCAGCCAAGGGGCAACATGATGCGTGGAATGGACGGCGGAAGGGGTGAACGAACGAGATTCACCTGGGAGGGGCAAGCGAAGGGCAGGAGGCAAAGGCGGAGTACCGACCGTGGATTCAAGTGACGCAGCCCGGCTTGGAGGTCTCTGCTCTGCCACCCACGCGCTGGGATCCTCTATGCCGCGAAGCAGAGTCGCCAGGGGGCACCACAGCGCTCTCTCCCCAACTAGGAGGGCGCCCCCAAGGGCTTGGCGGGCCTCCACTGGCGACCCGCGGTGGGTTCCCTCCGCTGCTGCCCGTGGCTCAGGGACTGCAAAACGTGAAGAAAGGCTGTCGGGGAACTGGGTAGGGACCCAGGAATATACCTAACTTCAGTTCTAGCCAGGGCCACGTGGAGGCTCAGCTACCTGATGTGCCTTGTCCTTGTGGGTCAAATATTCCAAGGAAGGGGGCGGGGGAACATCATCACCCTAGGTACATGTATGATTGCACAAATGGTGCGACTCTACTTCGTGTACAACCAGAGAAACAACAGTTGTACCCCATTCGTGTACAATGAATCAAAATAAATAAATAAATAAAAATATTCTATAGAATTCTATGCTGCTGCTCCGAAAAGTGAATTGGATCCGTGTGGTGGTTTGCTGTATTGGGGACAGAACCCGGGACCTCACATGTGCTGGTCTCTACCACTGAGTTACTTATATCCCTAGTCCTGGATCTGTATGTTTTCACTGTATTCTCTATAGATTGTAAAATCGAAAATGAAGCTGGACGCGGTGGCACAGGCCTGTAATCCCAGTGACTCGGGAGGCTGAGGTAGGAGGATCAGGAATTCAAAGCCAACCTCAGCAATTTGGCAAGGCCCTGTCTCTAAATAAAATTTATAAAAGGGACTGGGGATGTGGTTCAGTGATTAAGCGCTGGTCCTAAATGAATTTAAGAACAATTCTTATGGGAGACCATATTATTATAGCATTTAGGGTTGAATTTTGTTTCTGTACAAAAAATTTTTGTTTGTGAACTCAGTGGTGCTCTACATCCCCTTTTTTATTTTGTTTTGAAATAGGGTCTTGCTAAATTATGATACTGGCCTGGAACTTGAAATCCTCCTGCCTCAGCCTCCTAGTAGTTGGGATTATGGACACGTGCCACTGCACCAGTTTATTTTCCTTCATTTTTGAAGAATATTTTTATTATTTATTTATTTATTTATTTATTTATTTATTTACAGTACTGGGGATTGAACCCAGGGCCTTGCACTTGTGAGGCAAGCACTCTACCAACTGAGCTATATCCCCAGCCCTAAAGAATATTTTTATATAGAATTGAACACAAATAATTACTTTCATTTGCTGTATTAAAGATAGTTTACTGTATGTGGGCTTCCATTCTTTTTTTTTTTAATTAAAATCTTTTTTATTTTTACAGACTGCATTTTGATTCATTGTACACAAATGGGGTACAACTTTTCATTTCTACGGTTGTATGCAATGTAGATTCACACCATTCATGTAATCATACATATACATAGGGTAATACTGTCTGTTTCATTCTGCTATCTTTCTGTCCCCCACTCCCTTCCACCCCATTTTCCTCTACACCATCCAAAGTTCCTTCATTCTTCTCTTCCCACCACCATCCCCCTTGTTATATATTGTCATGCACTTATCAGAGAAAACATTCGGCCTTTGGTTTTTTGGGCTTGGCCTATTTCACTTAGCATGATATTTTTCAACTTCATCCATTTACCAGCAAATGCCATAATTTTATTGACTTCCATTATTTCTGTTGCAAATTCAGTTATCAAGATTTTATTTTATTTATTTATTTGTTTGTTTGTTTATTTATTTATTTATTTTGCAGTATTAGGGATTGAACCCATGCATGCTAGGCAAGGGCTGCACCACAGTCACTTTTATTTTTGCTCCTCGAGTTAATGTGATTAAAAAAACAAAAAAGACTGCTTTTTTCTGTTTCTTTTTGTGGTACTGGGGATTGAACCCAGGAGACTCCAATCACTGAGGTACATCCTCAGCCCTTTTTTAGTTTTTATTTTGAGACAGTGTCTCACTAAGTTGCCAAGACCGATCTCAAACTTGGATCTTCCTGCCTCAGCCTCCAGAGTCACTGGGATTACAGGTGTGCCCTGCCATGCCCAGCTAAATGACTACTTTTTTCTTTCTTTCCTGATAATGGGGATTGAACCCAGGCTTAACCACTGAAACACATACCCAGCCTTTTTTATTTAGAGTCTGTTTTATTTAGAGATAGGGTTTTGCTGAATTGCTTAGGGCCTCTCTAAGTTGCTAAGGTTGGCTTTGAACTTGTCATCCTCCTGCCTCAGCCTCCTGAGTTGCTGGGCTTAAAGGTGTGGACCACTACACCTGACTAAAATGACTACTTTTTTTTGTTCTAATTAGTTAATATATGAAAAAATGCATTTTGACACATTATACATAAAAGGAGTTTAACTTCTCATTCTTCTGGTTGTACCTGATGTGGAATTACATATATGGTGATAATGTCTGATTCATTCTACTATCCTTCTTACCCCATGCCCCCTCCCCTCCCTTCACTCCCCTCTGTCTAATCCAGAGTACCTCTATTCTTCCCTAGCCCACACCTGCTTATTGTGAATTAGCATTCACAAATCAGAGAAAACATTTGACCTTTGGTTCTTTAGCATTGGCTTATTTCTCTTAGCATCACATTCTCCAACTCCATCCATTTACTGGCAAATGCCATAATTTCATTCTTCTTTAAGGCTGAGTAATATTCCATTGTGTACCTATACCACATTTTATTTATCCATTCTTTTGAAGAACACCTACATTGGTTCCATAGTTTAGCTATTGTGAATTGAGCTGCTCTGAACATTGATGTGGCTGCATCACTGTAGTATGCTGATTTTATGTCCTTTGGGTATAGGCCGAGGAGTGGGATAACTGGGTCAAAAGGTGGTTGCATTCTAAGTTTTCTGAGGAAAACTGCTTTCCATAGTGGTTGCACCAATTTGCAGAGTATGAGTGTACCTTTTTCCCCACATCCTGGTCAACATTTATTGTTGCTTGTATTCTTTATTTTTAATACTTTCTAAAGTTGTTGATGGACCTTTATTTTTATTTATTTATATGCAGTGTTGAGAATCAAACCCAGTGCCTAACACATGCTAGGCAAGTGCTCTACCACTGAGCTACAACCCAAACCCTAGCTTGTATTTTTGATAATTGCTATTCTGACTGGAATGAGATGAAATCTCAGTGTAGTTTTGATTTGCATTTCTCTAATTGCTAGAGATGTTGAACATTTTTTCATATATTTGTTGATCAATTGTATTTCTTCTTCTTTGAAGTGTCTGTTCAGTTCCTTGAAGTTTGACTCTGAAATGTGGTTTGGGGGTCATTATACATAGTGCTACTATAAATATAAATTCATATGTCTTTTGGGGAATATATTTATGCTTTCCTACTGAGTATATATCTGGAGCAAAATTGCTCATACAAACAGAGAAACAAGATGTATCCCATTTGTTTACAATAAAAATGAATAAAAAAAGAAAATAATAACTGCAAATATTTGAAAAAAATTGCTCAATCATAAGGTCTACATAGGCTACTAGCATTATTTTTATTAGTTACTCTCTATTATCATCATGCTATTTATTATTAGTTGTTAGTATTAGCTTTTTTTTTCTTTTAAGTTTTTGTTTGTTTGTTTTTGTGGTGCTGGGGATTGAACCTAGGGCTTTGTGCATGTGAGGCAAGCACTCTACCAACTGAGCTGTATCCCCAGCCCTATTCTTTTATTATTAATACCTTTATTTTATTTATTTTATGTGGTGCTGAGGATGGAACCCAGTGCTTCACACGTGCTAGGTGAGTGCTCTACCACTGAGCCACAACTCCAGTTCAGTATTAACTCTTTTTTTTTTCTCAGTACTGGGGATCGAACTCAGGGCCTTGTGCTTGCGAGGCAAGCACTCTACCAGCTGAGCTATCTCCTCAGCCCCAGTATTAACTCTTAATATTAACTCTTATTATTATAGTTGCTATTAGTTACCATTGAAGGCCTGGGGCTTCAGGGAGTAGATGCCTAAGAAGCTTGTGCCTCTTGGAGAGGAAATCTGTGAAGTCTGGGGGCTCTGTCCAAAGAGGAACAAATATATCATTCATGATCCAGGCAGGTTCTTTTCTTGAGAATCTGAAGCAGAATTTCCCGAGAGATCCCCTAGGGGTGGTCAGTGGATTTGCATGTGGATAGAGATGATCTACTCCGAGGAAACCTGGAATAGGGTCTACTCTCCTGAGCCAGATCCACCCACTGTCTAGTACTGAACTCAACCCCCTCAGTCACCTCAGGTTACTACCAGCAGGCATACCTTGAGCAACTGGTGGCTGAAATGCAGGGTCCCCCACCGATCACCAGCTTTGGGAGTCAGTGCCTCTGGACTCCACCATAGAGGACACTCACATGCGATTTCATGTCCAAAACATTTATTTCCAGGAAATGTTTGTGCCTGCCCAAAGAGTGGGGGTGCTCTGGGATGTCCAAGCTGTTAGAGTAAAATCTGGCAGGACTAATGGGGTCCCTGGAGCCACAGAATGAACACTGGGAAGGCGGCAACAACGGTGCGACCTGGGACCTTGTAGGAGGAAGATTTTGAGAGTGACCACTTGCGTGATAATTTAGATGTTCGACGTGTGGGGACTTTGGTTAGTTTCTCGTCTGGAACCTGGTATTGTTTCTGATGCAGTCGCGAGAGGACAGAGCGGCACGGGTTGCCCAGCTGCTCTTCTGGGATCCTATCCTCCAGGGGGCTTTGCCACTTGTTTTCCTCCCGTACCTAGAGATGGCAGTTGGTGGTCAGTCAGCAATTTCCCCAGACTCCCCTTATACATTTGCTCAGAACCCTGGACCACTCCTCGCCCAGCTCAGCATACCTGTTCCACTTCTTCAAAGACCCGTAGCAGATTTCCTCGAAGAACACCTTGAAGCTCTTCCTCACTCCAGCCACGATTCAGCAACTCCTCTATCAGCAGTGGATATGTGGACACGTCCTCCAGCCCCTGAGGGAATCTGCGTGGCCACCAGCAGACAGGCCTCAGATTGGTATCCTGATGCAGACTCAGAACCCTTGCCCTGTGTGTCCTAGGTCACTGCACCCCAGCTCTTATTAGATATCTCCAAGACTTGGTGATAGTGATTTGCCCTGATCTTCATCCTTCAGAGGAATATTTGAATATTTGCCAAAACCTATTGAACTTTGTGATTAAGATCTGCATAGCTGGGAGCAGTGGTACCCGCTTGTAATCCCAGAGGCTCAGGAGGCTGAGGCAGTAGGATTGTGAGTTCAAAGCCAGCTTCAGCAACAGCGAGGTGCTAAGCAACTCAGTGAAACCCTGTCTCTATATAAAAAACAAAATAGGGCTGGGGATGTGGCTCAATGACCGAGTGCCCCTGAGTTCAATCCCCAGTACCAAAAAAAGAAAAAGATCTGTATGATTTGGGCTGGGGTTGAGCTCATCAGTAGAACACTTACCTAGCATGTGTGAGGCACTGGGTTCAATTCTCAGCACCACATAAAAATAAATAAATAAAATAAAGGTTTATCTACAACTAAAAAAAATTCAAAAAAGATCTGCAAATGTCCCCTCCATTTAAAAAGAAGAAAAACTTCTCACAACTGGGCAGAGAAGATGGCCGGCCCATGCCAGACCTTGCTGATAATCTGCACAGAGGGAATGAATCTGCAGGGGCTGGGGGTGGGTGCGTGTGCTGGGTAGATGAGCTGTCTGGAAGTTTAGCCAAATATGATACCTTAGAATAGGGTCATTGGGCTGAAAATAGACAGTGGGGCACAGGAAGTAGACCCAGGGAATGAAGAGTGGGTAGATGTGAGGTAGGCAAGGACTAGAGGCCATGAGGAACATGATGTGGTAGGCATGGTGACTGTAAAGGTCCCACTGCTTTCAGGCAACCACAGATAAACCACTGGGAAGTACTCACTGTCTGGCACCATCATAGTCTCCACCAATCCCAATGAACTTGGATCCAATGACTGCCTTAATGTGGTCGAAGTGATCTGGGGAGATAGAGTCAGCAGTGTGGGGCTTCCAGGGCAGGGGTGCCCATGGAGGTAGACTCTGATGATTTCTCTTTTTGTTTTCTGTAGCTTGTACCATGCATGCCACCTGAAGGCCCTGAGATTTGACTTGAACTGATCGCAGGTGGTTCTAGACTAGACTTCAGGTTTTGAGTAAAGTCATTTGGGCCATTTCCCATCTAGATTCACCCTCCCTCCAGTCTCCTTAAGAACCTGTTAGAAGCATCTTTCCTAAGTATGAGAAAGGGACAAAGACACATGACAAAGACCTCAGAGACCTAAGCAGAGGCAGGAACAGGGGTTTTGGTATCCCTGCAGATGTGCAGATGGGGGGTCTATGTCTGACCACCTCCCTTACATCCATCAGCATATCAGTGTAGGCTCAGCATATCAGTATGAACTCTGTGGTTCTGCAAAGCATCAAGGCGAACATCGGGGGATTTTTAGCCAAACCACTGGGGCCATGCTGAGGCATCTTCAAAGCTGCAGGTCCAAATCAGAGCTGTTTAGAGAAACTGGGCTGTATAGAGTGTGATATCACACCTGCAATCCCAGAAACTCTGCAGGCTGAGGCAGAGGAATGCAAGTTTAAGGTCATCCTCAGCAACTTAGCGAGACCCTGTCTAAAAAATAAAAAAGAACTGGGGCTGCAGCTCAGTGGTAAAGTATTCAGGGATTCTATCCCCAGCACACATAAAAAAGAGAGCCTGAGGGGGCTGGGGGTTTACTCACCTGCTACAGTAGACACGTTGGCTAACAGGTTGCACTTCAGCACACCTACAGAAAAGGTCACCATCACAATGCCACCATTCTTCTTCTGCAAGGATGGTCAAATGGACACTCAGTTTGACCCCTGGCACAACAGTGTGACTGTCTACCCTCTAGGCCCCTGTGAGGGAGATGTTCAGCTCTGGCTTCAGGAACCAGAGGAGACTTCACCTCTCTGGGTTTTTGTGAACAGGGGAATCTCAGCCCTGGTTTGGGTGGACATTTCTTGGCTCTGAGGTCAAGGGGTCAAGGAATATTTATGATCTAAAGGTCCTCCACCCCTATTCAAGAGTCAGGAATATGGACTATGGGTTTGTGGTTCAGCCTGGGGTCTGAGGAACCCAAGGGAGCAAGGATTCAGGTTCAAGGGCTCCTGGTTCAAACCGCTTGCCAGGTGGTTTCTCACCAGAAGCTGCAGGATATCATCAGGAACATTCCGATCACTCTTGCACACACCCCTGGCAGCAGAGTGGGAGAAGATCACAGGTGCCTGTGACACTTCCAGAGCCCTCCGGACCACAGCATCAGAGGTATGAGACAAGTCTACCATCATACCCAGGCGATTCATTTCTGCTACCACCTTCTGCAGGGACAGGTAGGGAGAAAAGTGTCAAGGGTGCATGTGTGCCTGCATTTATCTGTAGGGAAAGATGGGGCCTGTACATTTATGTGGGGTGGAGTATGAACTGGGGTCCTCACCTCACCAAAGCTGGTCAGACCGCTGACATTGCTGTAGAAGGAGTGCGTGTCCTTAGATGAGCTCTCTGCCCTGCAGGATTACCAGGAGATAGACTGACTGGTGGTCACAAGAACCTAGAACCTCTACTAAACCCTCTACCCTTGCAACCCCCTGGAGAAAAAGCAAGGACCCAAGATGGCTTATACCTGGCAGAGGGAGAGCCCTACTAAGGTCTATTCTTGCTCTGTGAACCCCACAACACCAGCTCCCCTCCCTATTCCAGAGTCACTGCCAGATCCTAGGGGTAAAGTTTGCTCTGGGCTCTTGGTGTGACCTGGGGCAGATGGACCTCTACCATCTGTACTGTGCTCACCAGGGTGTGTTGCAGGTGTGGGTGAGCGTGAGGTAGCGTACTCCCAGTACATAGAAAGTACGCAAGATGGAGAGGCTGCTGTCCAGTGAGTGGCCACCCTCCACACCAATGAGGCAGGCCAATTTCCTGGTGTCGTTTAGGGCTGGGGGCAGAGAGATCAGATGATTACTTTCAGGAGTTAAAGTAGCTCAATCAGGTTCCTAACAACACCTACCACTTCGCCTACCTTTCACAGAGGTCACAAGCTCCAGCTCAGAATAGGAAGCACACATGTGATGAATGAGGTCAATCTGCTCCAGGGTGAGGCGCACAGCATCCTGGTCCTGGGTCTGGCATGGAACGTAGGCTGACCAGAACTGGGGGGAAGGTCAGGGGTTGGTTTGGGCAAGGGCTACTTTGGAGCTCTTTGAGCCTCCATGAACTGTTCCTCTGTCCTTCTGTGGTATCTTCATACCCACCAAGTTGGCTCACAGTAGCTCCTGTGGACCCAGCGTCCACATGATAGCACTTATTTTTTTCCCCTGGTACTGGAGATTGAACCCAGGGAATCTTTAGCATTAAGCTACATTCTCATTCCTTTTTACTTTTTATTTTGAGACAAGGTCTCTCCAAGTTGCTCAGGCTGACCTTGAACTTATGATCTTCCTGCCTTAGCCTCCTAAGTAGCTGGAATGACAGGTGTACAACACTCCACCCAGCTTCATGGCATTTCTTGATTTGCTATAGGAACTGAGTACCCACATAACTAACTTGGGATCTGTGGGGCTGCCTCTCCTCCCCAAAGTCCCAAAAGCCATGCTGTGGTACCCCGAGTGTCCCTTTGATACCTGAGCACCCACAAGGCCATCTCTAAGCCTGTCCAGGCTGGTCTGGCCATTGCTGAAATTATGCAGGTTGACATCCTCTAGTCCATTCGGGTGAAACTGCCTCAGGATCAGGGGAAGGTCGTTGTGGCTGGAGGGACATCAAGGTAGAGTCAGGTCAAGGATGAATGGGTGGTCCCCTTAGGCTTCCAGGCAAGGCAGCTGATATGGGACCGGGGCCTTCACCCTACCAGACTATATTGAAATCCCTTGAGGCCTGGGCTGGGGGTTCCCCACCAGAGTGGGAGTGATAAAGGAGGGCAGGGCACGCGGGATGGTTGGAGAGAGGGCATCCACAGAAAGTGTGAGGGGGCCTCCTCGCTAACCTTGCATGCTTGGAACCCTTCCCTGCCTCAGGGTGCGCTCTGCCAGACTCGTCCCCACGCGGTACCTACTTACCCGTCCACAAGCGGGTAGTCCCGCATTAGGGCCAGTGCGCGCTCTCGCAGGCCGGGGGTGCTGGGGGTGACTGGCATGGTCCCAGAGCCGGGGATGCCTGAAGTGGTCGGGATATCGGTGGTACCGGGAGTGGTCTCGGTGCCGGTTACAGAATTTGGCGGCAGCAGCAGCAGCAGCAGTAGGGACAGAAAAAACAAACGCAGCTGAGGCCACAGGCAGAGCACGCGGGGACCCTCGAGGCCCGCGGGCTGCATGTTGTGCAGGGCAGAGGCGACCATCTCAAGAGCCTGAAAGGGGCAGAAGGCGACGATGGAGTCCCGACTCTCGAATCAGGCCAACCAGCGTCGCGGCCTCGCGAGGAGTGAGGTTTAAGTCAAGAGACCTTGCGACAGCCACGCGGAGTGTCGCCAAACCGCGTAGCACAGCCGCCAGGGGCCTCCACCGCCTTCCCGCTCTGCCGTCTCCCCTCCCCCCAACATCCCCGGCAAAGGGCGCCCCCGCGGGCTAGGAGGACCCGTGCGACAGTTCACCTACTTGTCCCCCATCGCTGTCTTCCTTGGTCCCTCCCCCTGCCTGACATTGCACTCCTCCCAGGGGTCGACCCGAAGGCTCAACAGCACTCCCCACTGCCGCTAGGGCTTACTCTCCAAGAAGGAGAGTCTGGGGTGCTTGTCCCAGAGTGGCTCCACTGAGACCTTTGGAGTCCGCAGCATACCAGCGACTGCCTGCACCCTTCCCAGGGCACCTGGAAGGCTGCCTGTGTCTCCGTGACCACAGTACTCTGGGCTCTGGATTTCCAATGCTGGGCCAGTTAGGTGGTGTGAAGGGAAGGAGGGAGTCTCTAGAAGTGAGGTCTCTTGATTCAAGATAGAGTTCCTGCCCCTCACCTTTCTTCCCTACCTGTCATAACCCCAGGTCCATCCCCTGGGAACTCTAGCCAGCAACTGAGAACTATCAGGAACACCCCTCCCTGTTATCCTCATGCAACTTCAGGAAAGGGCTTCCTGGAAGGAGAATTTGTACCTGCCCAGGACTCATATGGAGGTACAGTTGGGATGAGGACTAAGTAAGCATCTGTGGTGGATCAGAGACTCAGTCAGCTATTTGGGTGGAAGGAAATGAAGTAATTTCCAGGGCAGCAGAGCCTCCACCCCAGCACCTTCCTTCAAGAGCTGCTGGCTGACCTGCTGGTCAGGATCCCTCCTACCTCAATGCAGAAGTCAGATGAGAAGCATGAGTTCTAAGGGAAGGCCTGGCACAAGGGATCTGGGTCTACACTAGTTTTATCTTGAGGTTTTAGTGTTTTTGCTCTACCAGAAACCTCAAAGGCTTAGTTCACTTCCTTCCCTGGTAGGCCCCACCCTATTCCTAGCCTGGTTCCTCATCAGGGCTTCTTCCTCCAGGAAGCCTCCAGTCATATATATGTACAGGTGCGTGGGCGTGCATGACACGCACACACACACACACACATGCCCCAGGGTGTGCACTCTTGTTGAAGTCCCACCACTTGAGAGCTGTGTCCAAACTCCATCCCCAAAGACTTTCTGTTCCTACCCCTCAGACTCTAAAGATTCTGCTTTAAACACTGACACCCCCTGGAGTTGCTCCATTTTTGGAAACTTCCTCAGGTAGGCAAGACTGATCAGTGCATGAGGACTTGATGCAAGAAGGCCCTCTAAAAAGGAAATGAGCTTGTCCTCTGTTGTAGAATCCCAAATAAAGTGAGAGTAGTATATGAAAAAAAAAAAAAAAAAGGAAATGAGCAAACTTTCCCAAAGGGCTAGAGATCCCAAGCTACCAGGATGAAGTATTCCCAAGGTGGAGGTATTTTAGGTACTGTGCACTTGATGTTGCCCAGTGCCTACTGTCTAGGAGGAAGGTCAATCAATGATATGGTGACTGACTCCAGAGCTGATCCTACGTGTTATCTCTGTTGCCTCCTCACCATCTCCCACTTAACCATTCATGGCATTTCCTAATCTTGCTGGCTCATAGGACATGGTGGTGCATGCTTGTAGTTGTACCAACTTAGGAAGCTAAGGCAGGAGGATGGCAAGTTTGATGCCAGCCTCTGCAACTTAGCAAGATTCCATCTCAAATTAAAAATATAAAGGGCTGGGGTATAGCTCAGTGGTAGGGAGCCCCTGTGTTCAATCCCCAGCACACACCTCCCACACACAAACACACACATCCTGATGGCTCAACATTGAAACATCTCCCAAGTGTCCCTTCTCTGTACTTTCTCCTTTTCCCCCAGTAGAGACCATTTTTATCTCTCTCTTCCTCTTGGTCTCCTTGCTTCAAGTTCATTTCCCACAGAAAAGTCATACCACTTCTTTTATTTTCTTTCCTTTCTCTCCTCCTCCTCCTCCTCCTCCTCCTTTTTCATTTTTTTTGGTACCAGCAATTGAATCCAGTGGTACTTGATCACTGAGCCACATCCCAAGCCCATATATATATATGAGACTGTAGTTCAGTAGTAGAGCACATGCTTAATCCTGGGTTCCATCCCAGCACCAATAACAAACAAACAAACAAAAAATGGTCATCCTCCTGCCTAAAGTTCTTTACAGTTTCCCATTGCTCTTAGAATATATAAAAATATTTTATTTGGCTTTCAAATCCTGGGGAGTCACCTCCCACCAACCTTTCCAAACTCAGCAAATAGCACAAACCCTTTGCCTTCTCAACTCTGACTGTCAGTCAGTCATACTGCCTTCTACCACAGGGCCTTGGCACACACCGTACTCTCAGCCTCCAACTGAGAGGGGCTATTGAGGCAGGCCCAGAGAGGAAATTTTGTTACTAGGAAGGGATAAGTGAGCAACTTTCCCTCTAATTGCTCACCCGTACTGCGTTAAAACAAACAAGACCTGCAGACAAGGCAGCGGCAGAAGCAGGTTTCTCCTTCAACTTCTTGTTGTAGCAGAGCTAAGCACCCCTCCTGATTTCCAGTATATTGCAAGAATGTGCTGGGAAGGCCAGGCATGGTGGCAACACACCTGTAATCCCACTGACGAGGGGTAGAGAGGAGGGTGTGGGCAGGAGGATCACAGGTTCTAGGCCAGCCTCAACAAATGAGCAAGGCCCTAAGCTATTTAGCAAGACCAGGTCTCAAAAATAACAAATATAAAGGATGGGGAGGGCTGGAGTTGTAGCTCAGCAGTAGAGTGCTTGCCTAGCACAAGTGAGGCACTGGGTTCAAACCTCAGCACCACATAATAATAAATAATAATAAATAAATAAATAAAAATAAAGGTATTGTGTTCATCTATATCTGAGAAAATGGGGGGGCTGGGGATGTGGTTCAGTGGCAAAGTGTCCCTGAGCTAAATCCCTGGTACCAATAAATAAACAAATAAATTAATAAATGAAAATAGCTCTTCTCTCTTTTTCTCTCTGCTTTGTGATCACGCAGAGCACAGTTTCTTTTGCCATGTGCTTCCACCATGATGTTCTGCATCCCACAGGACCAAAGTGAACAGCCAAGTGACCATGAACTGAAACCTCTGAAACCATGAACCAAAATAAATATCGTCTTGTTTTTAGATAACTTTCTGCAGTATCTTGTCACAGCAACAAAAAGCTAGCTAACACAACCCCTTAGGGTCACATGGAAATCTATGTCTATTGAATCTATTCTACCTGTCGGTAGTACTAACATTCAGAACTGGGTGTAAGGGGTGGGTGTCGTGCCTCATACTTGTAATCCAACTGGCTCAGGAGGCTGAGGCAGGAGGATGGCCAGTTCAAAGCCAGCCTCAGCAACTTAGCAAGACCTTGTCTCAAAATTAAAAAAAAATTAAAAAATGAGCTGGGATGTGGCTTAGTGGTATAGTACCCCTGGGTTCAATCCGCGGTACCAAATAATAATAATAAATAAGAATAAGAATAACAAATAAAAGGGGCTGTGTAAAAATAAATAAAAGGGTATAGCTTGGTGGTAGAGTGCCCCTGGGTTTAATACCCAGTACAAAAAAAAAATATTCTGGGAAGTTAAACTCAGGCTGAGTTATAGGTGCATAGGCCACTTAACAAGCTCAGATGCAGAGGTGGGTAGGAATGGGGGCTTACTTGCTATCCAGTGTTGTCCAGATGATGGTCATTGACATTCAAGGACCCCAAGGTCCTGGTCCTGGAGTCTCATGCTGCCCCTGCCTCTTCCTTCTTATTCCTCTTGATCTGATTCCATAATAACTAACAAACTCCCAAGAAACAACAGTCTTACAAACTAGAAGACAGCTTAGTGGTTGCAGACACATATCCTCCAATCACAAAGCTGAGATCACCCTTCCTGAAGTGACGGCACATTTTTCTTCCTCAAAAGGCAGTCAGTATTTATCCTGCAAGAAGTATCATAACCATGAACACATCTTCATTTCCTGCTTCCACCCACCCTTCTCCCCAACCCCCTCCTTTCTATCCTGTACCCTCACCAGCCTCTCTGTCCAACAGTCCTAGGCTGCTTTTTGAGGGAGATAACTATTGACTCAGGTCCGCTCTGTATCACTGACTCCTGTTACAGATGGGCACCGCCTGATTTCAGACAATACTGAGGATCTGAATACAAGGCCCCCAGGGTAAAGTCATGTGGTGCCTGATAGGCTGAAAGCATGTGATTGGGCTGCTTCTGGAGATCAGATGTGAGCAACACGTGGGCTTGGAGCCTATGTCCTCAGATTGGTTAACATACTGTCCTGCCTTCTTGAGATATCACCATCACCAGGCGGTGTGGCTTCCAGAGTGCAGGAGCTGCTTCCAGCAAGATCCTCAGGGTGGTGCTTGGACTCAGGTGATCCCCCTGAACTATATATGATCATCAGTTGCCTGGCTCTTGCAGAGGTCTGCCAAATCCAAACCCTCTATGGTGACCTGCCTTCTGAACAAATAAGGACATGGGAAAGCCTCTCCACTCTCTGCTGAGGGTTTGGTGGGAACTCTCCTTCCTCCTCGCAGTCTTCCTCCTCCTCCCGGCTTTCCTCCTCCTCACAGCAGTCTGTGGAGGGTGTTTGCCTTCTGCTGATCTGTCAGATGAACTGAGCACTCTGTGACCAGCACCACTCTATGCTGGCATCTCCACCATGCATCACCAGCAAGTGTGCCAATGACTTCATTGCTCTTGGCACTCAGGAAGCTGCTGCATCCCCTTCATTCATGGAACAAGGGCACATGATAATGGTGATGATGAGAGCAGCTGAGGAGACGGTCCCCACAGGTGTGCTACCACTCTGACATATTCTAACCTATATGAACCTCAAACTCCCCCACAAGGTAGTTCTTTCTCTCTGTCCTTCTCTCTCTGTCTCTCTCTTACTGATAGAGGGGATTGCACACAGAGATGCTTTACCTCTAAGCTGCATCCCCAATACTTTTTAAACTTCAAAAATAATTTTTAGTTGTAGATGGACACAATAGATTTATATTATTAATTTTTTTACGTGGTGCTGATGATTGAACCCAGTGCCTCACATGTGCTAGGCAAGCACTCTATTACTGAGCTACAATCACAGCCACCCCACCAACTCTTTTTAATTTTAATTTTGAGACAGGGTCTTACTAAGTTGTTGAGGGCGAACTTGAACTTACATATTCATCTACCTCAGCCTCCTACGTGGCTGGGACTGCAGGCCACTACAAACACTGCAGCAATACAAACAGTAAGGTAGACTTTTAGCAGCCTCATTGTCTAGGTGGGAAAGGTGAGCTGTGGGCAGGCAGAGAAACAAGTGATGCCCTCCTGGCCAGGAAAGGTGGGTTCCCTTAAGTCCCCCCACTTCTGCTCCTTTCAGCAGGAAAGCCTCAGTTTCCTTGCATCCATCTGTTTGTTCAGACATCCTCTGCTGGTCAGCACTGGTGCTGTTCATATGCTGGGGCATTCGATAGCTGACGGGAGAAGTGTGCAGTCACATGTGCTGGCATAAGCAAACATGGGTTGCAGGGGCACCAGTCCTGGGAGCCATTCTGACCAAAGAAACATCTGCACAGCGTGTATGATCTGACATTTATCCTCAAGTTCAGACTTGCCATCTCTTTGGCTCAGTGTGGCCACCTCAGGTGTGAGGTTGTCAGAGGTGCTTTTGTAATAGTACGTAGTTAGCTGGCACTTGCCACCACAGAAGGCCTGCCTCCTTCCCTTCCATGGTTGCCACAAGCCCTCACTGATTCCAAGTGGGACTGAACATCCAGCTGTACTTGAGAAGCCCTTATTTATTTTTTTAAGAGGAAATGGCAAACATATAAAATGAAAGCAGAGAGAAGGGCTTGGAGTGTAGCTCAGTAGTAGAAGAGGTGGAGTGCGTGTGTAGATGTGCAGGTCCTGGGTTGAATACCGAAAACCACAGGAAAAAAAAAAAAGAAAACCCAACAACAAGAACAAAAAACTACAATACATTTATGACTCAAAAAAAAATGAATACATTTTCATGAATCAAGTTCAAATATCCCCACTAGTCCAATATTTAAAAATAGTTTTGAATTAGAATTTTAACAGGTATGTTATGGTGCAATCTCTAGGATCCTCTTTCCTCTTTTATCTTTCCTATAATTTGTTTGTTGAAAAAACATCATGGCCTTGTCCTTAGAGTATTTAAAAAAAATATTATTAGTTGTATTTGGACCGTTATTTGTTTATATGTGGTGCTGAGAATCGAACCCAGTGCCTCACAATGCTAGTCTAGCACTGCAGACTGAGCCACACTCCTAGCCCCTGAGATTTTTTTCAGTTTCTCACTTTCCTGATTGCATCCCACGGTGTCATTGAACACGTTCCTCTACCCCTTGTTTTTCCTATAAACTGGTATCTGTTAGAAGATTTTATTTATTTCTTTAGAGATAGGGTCTTGTTATGTTGCTCAGGCTGGCCTCCAAATTATGGGCTGATCTGGGGCAGGTCTGGGACACAGGCCTAACCTTGTGCTATTCCTTCTCTGTGGACTGCCCCACCCCCCTTCTCCAGGACCAACTGTCCCCTTAACTGCTGAGGTAGACATTCCGCTGGTAACTGCCAGCACTTTACTGCCAAGGCTCATAGCAGGCAGAGTGATCTTTCTAGTATCTTCATCAGATTTCTTCACCACCCTGTGCAAATCTATCCTCTAATTTCCCCTCACACCTAAAACAAGAGCCACACTCCTCACTATTGCTGATGTGGCCCACTGGAGTCCCACTCACACCCACTTCTCCAACCACAACTTTCCTGCTTCTCAAGCTTTCCTTCCTGGCCACACTAGCCTTTCTCCTGCTCCTGCAGTCAGTCAGTCTCTGTTCTACCTCAGGGTCTTTACCTGTGCTCTTTGGTCCAGGAATGCTCTCTCTTCAGCTCCTCCCCTGACTCTCTCACTTGCATCTCTGCAGAAATGCTCTCTCTTTAAAGAAGTCTTCTCTGATTCTCTGATATAATGTAGTATTCATCACTCCATGCTGTTATTTTCCTTTTTGTAGACAATGTAACTTTAAAACATATTTAGATGTTGATGGGCATTTATTATATTTATATGTCCTGCTGAAACTGCTGAAAATCAAACCCAGTACCCCACACATGCTAGGCAAGCACTGTACCACTGAGCCACAAACCAGGCCTCCTTTTATTTTCCTTTATACCAATCATGGATGACTTGAATTTTTAAAAATTTTGTTTATTGCTGGGGGTGAAACACAGGAACTTGCACACACTAGGCAAGCACTCTTATCACTGAGCTACAACCCAGGCCCCTGACGTTGTATCATATCCTTATCTCACCCTTTGTTGGTGGTGCTTGATAAGAGGAGCTGGGTTCATCTCACTCAATAATATCTTCGAAACACCTAGCACAGTACTTGGGAAAAGTGGTACTAAAAAAATACCTATTGAATAAATGGGTAGCTGGATGGGTGGACCGCAGATGGGCCAGTGTCATCTTCTCATTCTGGCCCCTCTTCTCTCACACACACGTAAACCACTTACACATGGAAGCACTCATCAGATGTTCATTTTGGTTCTGGGAATGGAGCCCCATTAGCCTCATGCACACTAAAGCACATGCTTTCCAAGAGCTACACCCTCAGTCTGTGGCTCTCATTTGTTGATGAAGTGTCCTGGGTCTTGACCTAGTTCAGCTAGGCATCACTGAAGAAGTTATCAGTTAGAAACTGTATCCGAGAGTCCCTTTTGAAGGCAGAAGGCCTGAGAAGACCAGGTCTCCATGTAGGAATGCACTTCAAGGGAAATGGGGGGCTTGAAGGCTGACCTTGGACAAGCTGAAATTCAAGTCAAACACTGTTACAGAGGAATTTGTTGAGGAGTGTGGGGTGTCTTGGGGCCCTAAGGGGCTGGGAGTAAAGGAGCATGTGGGGCTCAGGGAGAGGGAGGCATTGCTGCCTTTCCCCACGCCATTCCTGCTGCAGGTAGCTACTGTGCCTGCAGAGACCACAGGCAGGAGGCTCACTGGATAAACACTGCTTTGAGTTTCAGGAAGCCTTCCCCTCCTGGATTGTGCTGATGTTTCTGTCAGTGACTCAGGGTGGATCTTATGGGTGGATCAGGTCCCTGCTAGGTCACTTTCCCTCTCTTTTCACTTGCCTCTTCACGATCCTACAGAGCGCAGTTCTTTTCTGTGCAAGGTGGGACTGCAGAGGATTGAACAGGGGAATGCCAGGTCTTCTTGAAGGCCGGCTTCAGCCATGGCATGTTCCAATGAGTCTCTCTTTTCAGACTCTAGTTTTCTGAGCTTCCTTGCCTGTGTCCTATTGATTAGGAGGGGGCCCCCTGGCTGAGAAAGGCTCCTGCAGATTTACTCAGGTTCTGTCTCCAGTAGGGCAGTGGGGATCACTTCAGAAGATGGATTAGCTGAACACATTTAGTGAAGACTAGTTTAAAAAATTCACTTATTACATACAGAATCCTAGGTTGATATAGTTAATATGTATAAGGGAAAATAGATTTGAGCAACTGTATTGTGACAGAGGGAATTTTAGGTTCCAGTATGAGGCTTGCCTAGCTCCAGCGTGCTCTGCTTCCTGCAGGGTTCTGGGAGGGCTGGGAGGCATTTCAACTGCTATTTCCCTCCTTTGTGAGGCTTAAATGTTAAGCACCAACTGGCAACCATGAGTGAATGGATGAAGAAAAGCCCCTTCAAATGGGAAGACGACATTTACAAGGAAGTCAGAGTGAAGCCAGTGAGAAGGAGGAGTATAAAGGATGGCTTTTAAATTCGAATCCAGTCTCCGCCAAGCTCTGAAGACAGCAGTAAAAGCTGCAGTATTTGCTCATGGCAAGCTAAAGCAAGGTCCCAGCTGTGACAGCACTGAAAGCCATTTGAAACCACCTTCAGTGATTCCCTCAAATTTTTATGTTTGAATGACTTTGTAGTTAACACAACAGCAACAATACAATTTTTATGTCTGTAAAATAAATATAGGAATTTTAAGTGAAAAAAAAAAAAAAAAAAAGATGCATTAGTTGTCCCAGATAGTTGAATGTTTGTCCTCTGCACAGAAAGGCTCAGCCAGCAAGCTTCTGTGTCATTGGTCTCTTGTCACTCTGGTTTAAGACACAAATTTTGGGGCTAGGGCAACCCAGGGCCTTTTCCACCTCTGATGGAGCATGGTGTTACTTGGGAGCCCTTCTGGCTTTCTCCTTTGGCTTCTCTGTTTTGGCCTTGGCTGGAAGTGGCCAAGGGAGCGTCCCCATAGAGCTGGTAGCCACCAACCAGGCAGTATGTCTCCCCATGCCAGCCCACCTGGGTTTCGCCACACCTTGGTATAGGACATGGTAGTATGCAGGTGTAGGAGGAGACGTGGGAGGCACCGCTGCTGGAAGGAAACCCAGAACCAGACACTTCTGCTTTATACAATCTGCCACCAGCACTTCCCTCTCCTGTTCCTTCCTGTTCTGACTGAAGCCCTCTTATCAACTTGGCATCCGAAACACAGCCTTTGCCTGTCACCTCTACAAATGCTTTGCTATCTCCTCAAGGGATTTTTTCTCTAAAAGTACTTGAGTTCTGTGGAGCCCATGGAAGCAGCAGGAGAACAGGATTTGTTCCCCATTCCAGAGAGAACAGTCAAACTGCAAAATGATTACAAAGATCACTCCCTCAGTCTCTCCCTTCTACCACGAGACAAATTTCTTAAGGTCTGTTATTTCTGAGGCTTTAATGGAAATAATTTTCATGGTTTGGAATAAATGGTCTAATATGAATTGGTATAAAGCCCCTCTGCCCTTAGCAGATCCTGTTTGGATCCACTGATACAGCATGTGTCAACCACACTGAGTTCTAGCCCTGTGTTTATACATTTTTCCTAATGCCTTTTTTTTTTTTTGAAATGGCGTTTTGGTATGTTGCGCCACACGGTCCTGAACTCTTGAGCTGAAGCAATCCTCCTGCCTCAGCCTCCTCAGTAGCTGGCACATTGGTTGCATACCACTGTGTCCAACCCTACCACTTCCTGCGGGCCATATGCTGGGGCAGAAGGATCCAGAGATCCAGATCCAAATTCTGGGTACCAAGTTGAGGCCCAATAGCCTTTTCACATTCACTTCCTGAGATGCCATTTCTTCATACCTCAGGTCTCAGTTAGCATTTCCTCTCTCCACCTGGCCTTTGTTTTCTTCTCAATGGCATGACACCTTTTCATCAGTGGATCAGGCTGGGATATGTGTGAGGGGTCCCATGTGTGTATCCCTGACAGTGTGGTAAAGGTTTCTGTGTCTGAAGATGAGGTTGATGAGAGGCCAAGAGCTCTTCCTCAAAGTGCTCCATCATTTGATAATGAAAGCACAGCACGCTTTTGTAAGCATCTTATGAAGGAAGGATGTGGAGAAAGCCTCCTTTCTGATTTGGTGATGGGACTCTCACCTTTTGGCTGAGGTTTCACTCTGTTCCCCACCCAGATCCTTGAGCCCATCTCCTGGGCTCAGGTGATCCTCCCACCTCAGCCCCAAGTAGCTGGGACCGTAGATGAGTAGCAGTGTACTGGGCTCTGAAGGAAGCATCTGGGGAGTCTGAAGGGGAGGGCTGGATTGACAGAGATCAGAACCTTTGTTAACACTTGCCCTGAGCAGTGAGCACAAGCACTGTGGGTCTCTGAGGGAGCAACAGATGTTTGGTCTCACTAAAGGCCAGGGAAGTCCTAAGGTGTGATGAGCCAGCCCAGAAGGAACGTGTGGCAGTCCAGTGAGGTTGTGTATTTACCAAGGGCTGCATTACAGATGCCTGGCCTAGGCCTACCTGCCGCACTGGTCCCCCAGGACACGGAAGACAAGTTAGACTGGATATAAAATGTCCAGTCAGACATTCTCTCTCGAGCAGCCAGACTCTCTGGTGTCTTGTAGAGAACTGGTAGGTAAGTTTCCTAGCTACCCTGCCATGGAAACTGTGACTTGTGATGTCCTCACGATGCACTGAGGTCACAGAAGGAATGGGTGACTTGAGGGATAGGCGTCAGACCCCTGGTGTTTTATGGAAAACAGGGTGAAAGTAGAGAACTCTACCTGGGCCTTCGCCTGGCCTCCCCACCCATATCCTAGACAAATAACCACTGTCAGTGGAGCACAGCTTGGGTTTGGGATAGCCCATGACCACAGGGGACCAAGATTCTGAGAAACCCAAATTCTCAAACTGATGAGACAGTCATGATTAAACACAGAGTTTAATGGGCTAGTTTGCATGGCCCTGACCCTAAGCATGTAACTGTTAGAGAGGAAGAGATCTGAATGTATTAGGTCAGGGAATGTTTCTTGCAAGTGGGTCTGAAGTTTAGATTTGAACTTGTGTACAGAATAAAAGCAAAGCCAGGCCATTCTTGATCTCTTTCTGCCCCAAAGATAAATCCTTTGATGAGATGGAGATGTGTCTCAATGATAAGTTTTTGCCAAATATACATGAAGTTCTTGGTTTGACTCTGGTCAAAACACACATACATACACACACACACACACACACACACACACACGGAAAAAAATTCTTTGCACCTCTCCTTTTACAAGTGAGGTCTCAAAAGGAGACTAAGGGACCTACCCAAGATATGCAGAGGTGTTCTGTTCAACAGTAGGGTTTCAAATTGTTGGAGGTCCAGATGTATAGCTGAGAGGATGAATTTGTCACATTTCTAGGTGATGGACAGCCTTCCGGCTGTTAGAGGTTCTCCAAAGAAGAATGCAGGTCTCCAGTGACTTTACAAAGTAAAAATGATAGGCATATTTTAGCATAAAAATTAAAAATGTTTATGACCTACTAACATAATACAAAATTACATTATATTTTCACTACCCTTTCATCAAAAGGAAACCAACCATGTGTGGTCATGCAGGCCTGTAATCCCAATCATTCAGGAGGCCTAGGAAGGAGGACCACAAGTTTGAGGCCAGTCTCATCATCACAGCAAGACCCTCTTTGAAAATAAAAATAAAAAGGGCTGAGGATGTACCTTTTTACATCCTTGGGTTGTAAAAAGGTGAAGCACCCCTGGGTTCAAACTTTGGAACTGTAAAACAAAACAAAACAGAATAAAACAAAACAACAAAAAACAATAGGTTTGGGATGTAGCTTAGTGGTAGAGAGCTTGCCATCCACATTATTGCAAAAAAAGAAAATAAACTCAACTGAATATTTGTCCTACTCATGGCAGTTGGGAGTATGCATTATCGGAACACAATGAGGTCTGCCACAATGATGATTATTGTGATGGCAGCCCATGAAAACTTTATTTATTGCTAGAAATGACAACATGAATAAAACCAAAATCTATTTTATTCTTCACATTTTATGTGAAAGAGTATGCTGCTTTGGTCCAATGCTCCATTACTCCAATACTGGCCAGTACCTCATCTTTCAAATCACTAGCAGCTCACCAGGCCCTGAGAGGTATTAAAGGCAGCCTAGGTGACAAATGTATTCACCCACACAGGATACCAAGAAAGATCCCTAATCCAGAATCACATTTGACTGAGCCAGAATCAAGATTCCTGAGGCAAAGGCTCTCTCACAGAGGATGCCAGTCCTGGAAGGCTTCTCCTTCTACGAGCTGCCAGTTCAATCTTCTGCACTAGGCTCACATCCCACGGGTGGGTCACAAAGCTGACAACTGCACCTGGCACCTGACTTCCAAGCCGGCCCACCCTCCCTGCTCTGTGGATGTAATCTTGCAGGGTGAGGGGAAAATCATAATTGACAACCAGCTCCACATGGGTGCTGTCTAGGCCCCGAGAGGCTATGTCTGTGCAGAGTAGTATGTCTTGGGATCCCTTCTGGAAGCACTGGAAGATACCTGCCCTCATCGAGGCTGGCATTTGTCCCTGAAGCCTTAGGTGTTTGATTTTGTGGTCATCCAGAATATATCCCAGCCAGTTAACAGTGCTGGAGCTGTTACAGAACACCAGGACAGTTCCTGTGGCTGCAGGTTTCTCTTCTTTGTCACGCTGCTTGAGGATCTGTAGCAACTGTGCCACCTTCTCTTCTCCCTTCAGCCTCAGAAATGTTTGTCTGACATGAGGCATGACGCAGTGGAGCTGTGAAGTGGTGATGGTGGTGAGAGATCCTGGGCTCCCCACTTTACTCAGCAACTGGCTCACACCTTCAGGAAATGTGGCTCCAACCAGCACTAACTGAGCTTTGGGATTAAAGGGGTCTTCTAAGTCAGCTGGGTCTTGGGCTATATGGCTCTTTTCCAAGATGTAGACCACCAGGTCTAGGAAGCTTTCTTCCAGCAGCGTGTCTGCCTCATCCAACACCATGAAAGAGAGTTGCTCCAGGCTAATCAGTTGACTCTTCAGGGCCTTCCACAGAGCCCCCGGAGTGGCAACTAGAACATGTGCTGAAGGTTGTTTGGACAGTTTCAGCCTAATTTTACGCATGCCATGGCCTACCCCTAGCTCCTGCACTTGCAGGCCCAAGGAGCTGCCCAGTGATTGGGCCACAGCCTGTACCTGTTCCGCTAATTCTCGGGAAGGCACAAGGACCAGACCCCTGGGAGCAGGTACACGGTGGATGTCCAGAACCAGACGACCAAGGATCCGTTGCAGCAGTGGAAGTAGATAGCTTAGAGTCTTGCCACTGCCAGTTTCCGCGGCGCAAAGGAGGTGGTGGCCGCGAAGCAGCGGGGGTATGGTGCGTGACTGCACAGTGGTGGGTCGAACGACTTCAGGAGCAGCATCGTGCAGTGCGCGCAGCACTCGGGACTCCAGACCCAGGTCCGCGAAGCTGTCCTGGGACGAGAGGTGTCGCAGCGCTGGCACGTCCAGTTGTGCGCGCTCGATGGAGAAATAGTCCCCATGCGCGCGCCGATGTCTCCAGCCACGCGAGGCGAGCGTTGCGCACTCCCAACGTCCCAGCGTGAGGCGCGCTGGCTGGTTCAACTCGGGCCGTCTGGCGGAGACGAGCAGTGGTCCCGGTCTCACTAACACTGGCCGCTTAGCACTCTGACACCCGCTCCGTCGCTGTGCCTGCCTCCGCTGTAAAGCCCGCGGAATTCGGACCACTGTCAGGGGTTCCTCGGGACCGCGGACCGACAGGATCCGGCGGGGCGCCTGCAGCAAGCGATCGGTAAGCAACAACAGCAACGTCGGCCGTGCCAGAGCCATGTTGCCCTTGCGGCTGGAGAGGCGCACTTCAGTGACGTCACGTATGCGCCGCTCCCTGGCATACGGTGGCTGGCGCAGATCAGTTCAGCCTGCGGAGCTGGCGGTCGTCAGAAAGTGGGCAAGGTCCCTGCAATTCAGTGACCGCTAGGTGTGCAGGTGTGAACAGCAATGGAGACATCCAGAACGAGACCAACCTTGGGGTGGGGAGAGCGCTGTAGGCAGGCCGGGGACCAAGCGGCAGTGGGGCCCTGGTCCTATGGACCATATGTGCTGGTGTCTCCTGGAGAGTGTGTGCCCATTCCTTGAGGTTCTGGTTTGTAGTCCTCATTGCCCCTCTTGAGGGCTTGTTCAGTGCCAGGATCCCCTTGTAAACTGTGAAGGTGAGGGATGCGGCGTCCTTTTCAGACATGTGGAACCTGCGGAAATACTGGTAATACGTGTTTTGCGAGCGTCTGAATGAATGGTCGGCCTTGGGGCTGAGACAAGGGTGTGGATTTCTAAATCTAGGCTCAATTCCCGCTCCACTCTGGCTCAGAACCCGCAGTACAAGATGGTGTCCTGAAGCTTATTTTTTCTCTGAAATGGTCTTGAGTCCTTCTTTCAAGCGGTGACATCTCCACATTAAAAAAAAAAAAAAAAAAAAAAAAAAAAAAAAAAAAAAAAAAAAAAGAGAGAGAGAGAGAAGAAAAGAAAAAAAGAAAAAAATTAAAGCCAAATTGCACTCTCCCCTTCCAACTTCTCATCCTGAACGCACCACTCTTTCAGCCGACTCACCTTCACTCTCAGATACCTTAATTTCCCAGAGTGTAGTGCTAAAGATGCAGTTACACTTCGGAAGTCATCACCTATGTGGCTTATGTTATATAGGCCTGGTCAGGAAGAATATTTGGCTGACACTTAGATATTGAAGTTGTAAAAAAAAAGAACTACACTGGTCATACTTCCTGAAAAGTTCTGAAAATGGGTGTCAGATTTTTGTAGTCTGAAGTTCTGGGGTGGGAGATAAGGTAAATGTTTGTGGATTGATTACATGGGAGGTTCTGAATAGCTGGAAAATGTGGTTTAGTGCCACCAATACAGGTGGCCCTTCCTAACCTCAGGATGCATTTCTGAAGATTCAATCAACTGTGGATTCAAAATATTCTGGGGAAAAATATATCTGGGACTAGGGAGATATGTCAGTTGGGAGAGCTCTTGCATATCAGGATGCCTTGGGTTCAGTAAACAAAACAAAATAAAAAACACCAAAACCAGACATAATTTGTCAGTATTGCACACTAAGAGACCTTTTGTTTTGGTCTGGAAATCTTGAACCAAGAACCTAACACATGATAGGCAAGCACTCTAGTACTACCAATCTACATCCTCTACCCTCTTTAAATTTCATGGTCTGACAGGGTCTTACTATGTTTCCCAGACTTGCCTTGAACTTGCAATCCTTCTATCTCAGCCTCCCAAATAGCTGGAATTATAGGTGTGTGACTCCCTGCTCAGCTTCTATACTACTTATTATGATTCTAAAAACTCAGAGCTCACTGTTTCTTATCTGAATCGCTCCTTGGATGTCTGACCTGATGAGTTTCATCCATTTCCATGTACTTTTGTTTCTCAGATATAAAACAAAGAATTGCTTTGCACCAAAGTAGATGAGATAATTGAAGGAATATCAGAAAAGAGCGGTACCTATGTATGTTTGTATGTGTATTTAAATTGTGTTCAACTATTCAGGGTAGGGTTAGCTGATTAGGTATGCATGTGCTTTCTCATTATGCTGGAGCCTTTATAATTACCTCAAAATCTCATAGGGGTTGGATTTTGTCTAAGTCTTTGCCTGCCCATTGTCCCTAATTTCTTGTCACATCCTCAGACAATGCCTAAAGTCCCTCTCTTTTTCTGGAGTACACAGCAGACATTGAGTAGCCTCTAATTGTCATTGAAATACATGTTTTATACTTAGTGCTTCAAAATAGAAAGTTGCACTTATTTTAAAAAAATAGTGAACTCCTAGGAGCAGGAGCTTGGTATGTTCCTTGGATCTCAGTCATTCATTCATGTATTCATTTTAGAAATATTTTCTCCTGGGTGTGATGGTGCACATCTGTAATCCCATTAGATTTGGGTGGATGTAGGAGGATCACAAGTTCAAGACCAGCCTTGGCAACACAGGAAGGCCCTGAGCAACTCAGAAAGACCCCGTCTCAAAATAAAATATAAAAAGGACTAGGGATGTGTGTCAGTCGTTAAGTACCCCTGGGTTCAAGGTTCAGTTGTCAGTACCAAAATAAATCAATAAATAGATAAATAAATAAGTAAAAAAAAAAAGATTTTCTGAGTGCTATGCATGTGTCAGGCACTGTTGGAAGAGTGAGTTGTCAACAACATTCCTGTTCTTGTTTATCTTCTTGCCTAAAAAAGTAATGATTACATTATTATTTTGGAGAAAACTTGTTTTAGTTATCTACCCCCCTACCTACCTACCAATTTTCGGTGCTGAGGATCCAACCCGAATTATTGTGCATGCTAAATTCTAGGCAACTGCTGTGTCCCTGAGACACTCTCCTAGTTCAGGTAGAGATGAGGTACTTTTGCAGATCACCAGTAGTTAGCTGATACTGTAAGCCATGTGAGTCAATAAGTTTACAAGGGAATAAGAAGGGAAGAGGGCCCAAGACTAAGTAGAAACCCTCATAAGTGAAGTTGACTTCTCAGCAGTGGACAGAGAGGCTGAGGGAAACAGGAGTGCTAGGTCAGGGAAGCCAAAGGGGAAGAAATTCAAGGAAGAGGGAGGACTCTACTGTGTCACTTGCTATGATTAAAAAAGATGTAGTCAGGTAAGTATCTAGTAGATTGAGTAACTTTCAGGTCATTGGTGTCTTTTGTCAGCATAGTGAGGCAGAGTGGCAGAGGTGGAAGCTGGACTGAAGGGGCCCAAGGAGTAGAAAGCAAGTGGAACCATATCAGTAAGTGAGCAGAGCACACTAGGAAAGCTTTGTGAGTTTTTAGAGGAGGCCATGATTGTTAGAATGAAGTACCAACAGTAGTTACCACTTAGATGTAGGATTTTGGTTTTCTTGTTGTTCTTGTTGGCTCTTCAGAGTATTTCTAGAATGTGAGCCCTTCTCACCACCTTCACTGCCGCTCCCTGGTCTGAACTTCCATCATCTCTCACACTGACTACTGAATTGCCTTCTAACTGGACTCCCTGTGATCACCCTTGTCCCCCACAGTTTGCTGTTATCAGAGCAGTCAGCATGATAGGTAAGAACATGTCAGCTGATGCCTCTCCTCCATTTAGAGCCCTTCACTGGCTCACCTACTCGCTCTTATCTTCTTACTGCGGTTATATCATGTATCTTACTTCCCTACTATCCCTTGTCTTTTCTGTGACCCAGTCATGTCCTCTTCCTTGCCATTCCTCCAACATATCAGATAAGGTCCTCCCTTAGGAGAATCACACACTGTTACTTCTGCTATGCATTGTTTCCTTAGCGTCCAACTTAGCTAACTCAAATCTTTCTTTCCTTCTTGTCTTCTGGGGCAGGGGTGGTTCCTCAGTGGTAGAGTACATACTTTGCATGTGTGAGGCACAGGTTTCAATCCCCAACATTCCCCACCATGCTTGTGTCAATTTCTCTATTAAAATTGCAACCCAGTCCCAGCTGGTTTTGAGTGTAGGCAGGAGGTCCGATAGTTCAAAGCCAGCATCAGCAACTTAATGATGCCCCAAACAACTTAAGGAGTGAGACCCTGTCTCAAAATGAAAAATTAAAAGGTGTTAGGTATCTCTGGGTGTAAACCGCAGTGCAAAAATTAAAAATAAATAAAACGAAATAAAACTACAACCCAGCCAAGAGTGGTGGCAACTACTTGCAGTCCCTGCTGCTTGGGAGTCTAAGGCATGAGGGTCACTTGAGTTAGGATTTGGAGACCAACCTGGGCAACATAATGAGACCCTGTCTCCAAACAAATATAGAAACAAAGTAAACAAGTAAAAATAAGATTTTTGCTTTTTTCTCTTCCAGGCCCTACCAGTTTTCCAATATGCTGTGTATTTATTTGTTTACTTGTTATGATTGTTGACTTTTGCCTGCTTTCTTCCAGCAGTGAGAAAGTCGTGCTCAGCAGACATTTTTTGTTGTTTTGTGGTCTAAAATATCCCAAGAGACTAGGACAGTGGCTGGCACAGATTAAGCCTTTAATGAATACTGGTTAGAGGAATGACTGAGTATACATACTTTGCATGATCAGACAAATGGAAAGCAAATGACACTATGGGTTGGAAGGAAGAAAGAAAAGTTTCCCTGGATAACAGAAGGGACTGTTTCCAGTTGAATTTGTGACCTTCCTTTCCTTTTCTTCAGGTGTAGCAGAGGAGGAATGATCGTGAATAGTGTCTCTCCGTTCTTCCACCACAAACTCATCTTAGCCCCTATGGTTCGGGTGGGCACTCGCCCAATGCGGCTGCTGGGCCTGGATTTTGGAGCTGACATCGTTTACTGTGAGGTAAGTGCTCCTGGTTTCCTGGGAGGGCTTTCCCACAGTGGAGCCTCCTCATTTGGATGCGGAAGTGTTCAGGAGTGGGGGAGGCAGAATGGAAACTCCCCGCACAGGTGTTTACTGAAGGTGGCAGGGGATGAACCGGCAACACCATTGAGCTCTGTGGGCCCTAGTGGAGGCCAGCAGCCTGGGGAGCGCAGAGGTGTCTGGGTTACTGAGATGGGTAGATGAGCATCAAGTTGGGCACTGCCCTGGCCCCCACAGGAGCCCCACAGGAGCATATGTTCAGTTCATCAGTGAATGGACTCAGAGGTTAGGAAGAGGAGAGGAAGGACCAGAAGCAGGCTGAGGAACCCGGACGAGGTTGGGTTTTGGTTGCCATCGGATTTTCTGGTGGTGTTAGCTGGTGGGGCAGTAGATACACTTGCTGAGCCCTCTGGAGAATACTGGGGTTCAGACCCAGGTTCAGAAAGATCTGTGAGAAAAACAGAATTAAAGGAGTAGCTGATGTTGGATGATGAGGGAATGTGAGCAGGCAGTGCTTCTCATTGAGCATGTTTCAGAGTCAACCTGGAGAGCTTCCCTTAGTCCTGATATGTTGTCCTACTGAGTGTGAAAAGTTTCAGATGCTCTTCAGTTATTCTGATCTTACCATCTTTTTTTTTTTTTTTTTTCCTGTCCTGCAGATGGAACCCAGAGCTCTGTGCACGCTAGGGCTCCACTGCTGAGCTACTTCTCATCTCCCATTCTTTTATTTAAAACCCATTGGGGGTGGGGTTGTGGCTCAGTGGCAGAGCACTTGCCTGGCATGTGTGAGGCACTGGGTTCAATTCTCAGCATCACATATACAGTAATAACAATAAAGGTCCATCAACAACTAAGAAAATATTTTAGAAAACCATTGGGGGTGGGGATAGGGATGGGATAACTGTGGCTGTAACTGGCAATAGGAGGAGTCTTTAGTGACGGGATCCTTCTGTGTCTTACCTGTGTCAGTGTCAATATCCTGATAGTGATATTGTGTTACAGTTAAGATGTGGTCATTGGGGAACCTGGGTGACGGTACCTCCTAGTTCAAGAGTCTCTCACCTTCCACAACTGCATGTGAAGCCCAGTTACCCTAAGATAAAGTGTGTAATTGGAGAGGAACCCACCGTGTAGAGAGAAGGGAGGGCCTGTGAGTGTACTTGGGGAAAACACCCTAATTCCTAGGTGTGTTTCTTGGAGGATAGGTGTCAATGTGAGAAGAAAAATGTGAGAAAATATGCAAATTAAAGAGTCTACTGTCAGGGATGCCACAGTCATGTGTGTGAACAACCTGAGACGGCAGAGAGATCAATTGTAAGAAGGCTGTTGGTGGTATTTGTGAGAATAAGGTGAGTGGGGACAGCTGCGGAGTTAAAGGCTTAAGGATGAACAGCAAACAAGGAGGGAGAAGAAGGACTGCCGGCCACCACAGCAGGGATTTAAGAGGTTAATTGGGAACAAGTACAGGCAGGTGGCTTGAGGTAAAGGAAGTAGGGTGAAGGGAGTTATTTAGAAAAGACTTGCGTGTTTGAGGAATAGAGGGAGAAGGAGAAGTGAGGGGCTGTAGGGGCGATGGGCCAGGCCAGCAGTGCAGTGGAGTCGGTTTGTTGTTTTCCTTTTCTCTTGGAGGGGATAGGGGTTTGTATATTTATTTTGTGGCAGTGCTGAGGGTGGAACCCAGGACCTTGCATATGCTGGGCAGGCATTCTGTGACTGAACTGTAGCCTCAGCCTAGGCCACAGGTTCTTTTTTTTTAAATTTTTGTTCTTTTCTTTATACAGGGGAGTAGAATATATTTTGGCATAACATACATCCATGGAGTATAACTTATTCTAATTAGGACCCTATTTTTATTTTAGGGGCCAGGACATTGATACTGGTGATTGAACTCAAGGGCACTGGACCAATGAGCCACATCCCCAGCCCTATTTTATATTTTATTTAGAGACAGGGCCTCACTGAGTTGCTTAGTGTCTCACAGTTGCTGAGACTGGCTTTGAACTCAGGGTTCTCCTGCCTCAGCCTCCCAAAATGCAGGGCTTACAGGCATGTGCCACCATACCTGGCAAGGATTTTATTCTTGTGGTAGTACATGATGAGGAGTTACCCTGATCTCTGTATTCAAATACGAGGCTAAGAAAGGTATGTCTGATTCATTCTACTGTCCTTCCTATTCCCTCCCCCTGCCTTTCGTTTGATTTCCTTTGTCTAATCCACTGGTTTTGTATCTTCCCCGCCCCACCCAATGTTGTTGTGGGTTAGCATCCACATATCAGAAAGAACATTTAGCTTTAGGTGTTTGGGTTATCTTATTTCACTTAGGATGATCATCTCCAGTTCTGTCCATTACCTAGCAAATGCCATAATTTCATTCTTCTTTATGGCTGAGTAATATTCCATTGTGCACATACACCACGTTTTCTTTATCCATTAATTTGTTGAAGTGCACCTAGCTTAACTATTGTGAATTGAGCTGCTCTAGAGAGTGATGTAGCTGCATCATCGTAGCATGCTGATTTTAAGTCCTTTTGGGATAGACCGAGGAGTGGGATAACCAGGTAAAATGGTGGTTAGATTCTAAGTGTTGTAAGCAATCTCCATACTACTTTCCATAGTGGTTGCACTAATTTGTAGTCCCACCAACAATATATGTGAGTACCTTTCTCCCCACATCCTGGGCAACATTCATTGTTACCTGTATTCAAGTTGCCATTCTGACTGGAGTGACATAGAACTGGAAGTGTAGTTTTAATTTACATTTCTCAATTTTGCTAGACATGTTGAACATTTTTTCATATAATTTTTCCTTTTGTATTTCTTCTTTTCTCAAGTGCCTTTTCAGATCCTTTGCCCATTTACTTACTGGGTTATTTGTTTTTTTTGCTTTCAAGTATTTTTAGCTCTTTGTATAACCTGGAATTAATGGTCTATCTGTGGTGCAGGGGGTAAAGATTTTCTCCCATTGCAAAGGCTCTCTGTTCACGTTCTTCATCATTTCTTTTGCAGTGAGGAAGTTTTTAGTTTGATAGCATACAGTTTCTTGATTCTTGCATGTACTTCCTGCACTTTAGGAGTCTTGTTTAGGAAGTTGGTTCCTAAGTGATCATGATGGGGGTTGGCCTAGTTTTTGTTCTAGTAGTACAGGGTCTCTGGTCTAATTCCTAGGTCCTTGAGCCGTTTTGAGATGGTTTTTGTGCACTGTGAGAGGTAGGGGTTCAATTTCATTCTACTACTTATGGATTTCCCATTATGCCAGCACCGTTTGTTGAAGAGGCTATCTTTTCTGCAGCGTATGTGTATGGTGCCTTTACCTCCTCAGAGGTTACTGTGTGTACAAGGGTTTGTCAATGTGTCTTCTTTCCCATTGGTCTTCATGTCTGATTTTGGGGCACAGATTTCTTGATAAGGAGGTGGGACCTGCCCTTATGTGAGATGGGCCAAGGAGGCTTGGGGGGAGTGATGGGTTGTGAGGGAAGCTTAGGGGTTATGTGCTGAGAGACTTGTAGGAAGCCAGTCTTTTGTTGGAAATGAGAGTGGCGAGAAGGATTTGGGAGTAGGGACTTGAGGAAAGTGAGAAGCTGTGGTCTTGTTCCATAGTCACTAAAAACTGGACCTTTGCCTGGCAGCTATGCTTGCTATGCAGTGCTAACTTGCAGCCTTATGGGAAGGAAACCTGAGAAGCCTGGTGGGGATTGGGATGCTGGTACCTGCAGCAGGGCAGGGGCTGAGCTTTCTAGGGTGCTGGCAAAGTGAGGTGGGAGGGAGGGTAGGAGGAATGGAGTACATGTTCTCTGGAGGTTTCAAGTGGGAGGCAGAAAGGAAGGTTTTTGAGTTCAGGATGACAGAGGCCTAAGCATGTTCCATGGCAAAGTTCTAGGGTTGATAAAATCGAGGAAAAGGCAGTGGAGCCTGCATTAATATATTCATCCCCCTTGTCTTTCAGTTTTTTTTAGCTCCCAGAAAGGGGACTTGTTTTCTCTGGGAGAGAGGTACAGTATAATACGAGGATGGAAGGAAGCCATGTCTGTCAGAGCACAGGGCCTGTAGGCAGCCATGTTTCTTTGACAGCCGTGGACCATCAGTTTGTGCTAGTGGTGGCCATGGAAGGGAAGCTGGGCAGTAAAAGCTGAGCTGCCTCTAGAAACAGACCTGTGTCATGAGGATCCAGATCCTCCATCAGCTAATTCCTTAGGAATTCTTAGGTTTGTTTTCAAGCCCTTTAGAAGTTAAGCACTTAGGATTTATGTGATGACTTCAATATGTGGCCTTTCTAATCGGGCAAAGCTTGGTTCTCCTAATAAATGTGCCTAGGTGTTTATTCCAGGGTTCTACTCAAGTTTGGAGCAGAGGAATGTAATTTAAACACTTCAGTATTTTTGATGTTCTTCTCTGTGAGAGAGTCGGGATAGCCTCTGAACGAACAAGGGGTTTCTGCTAGAGAAGACCTACTCTTGCCAGGCACTGTGGCGCATGCCTGTAATCGGTGTGGCTCGGGAGGCTGAGACAGGAGGGTTGAGGTTCAAAGCGAGCCTCAGAATCTTAGCAAGGCTCCTAAGCAACTCATGGAGACCCTGTCTCTAATAAAATATAATAAAGGGCTGGGGAAGTGACTCAGTGTTAAAGGGCCCGTGGGTTTAGGTTTTGGTATCAAAAATCAACAACATAAAAAAATGACTTAGTCCTTCCATGCAGTCTTACCTTCGAGGGACAGAAGAAAATAGGCAGTTATGTTCTTGCTTGGATATTTGGCTGGAAACTGGGGCCTTGAGACCTGGGCTTGGCATAATGTGGTGCTGGTGCCTCCTGGTGGTTGCAAAAGTTGCTCTGCAAGAAGGCTAACTCCTGCTTGCCTGTTCTTTGTGGGTGAGTTCTCATGAACCCAGATAGAGAGCCAGCTGTAGGATTAGGTAACGAAATTAGCCACGTACCTGGTACAGGACCTAGGGGAAGAGCAGGCTGCAGGCTCTTCCTTAGCCCGCTGAACCCTAAACACCTGGAAGATGAATCTTGTCAGAAGAGTTGAAAGAGCAGCAGTCCTTCTTCCCTAGGTTTACCCTTTAAATATTTTAGGAGTGCCCCAGAGGTCTCATTTCTATTCCTTTTTATATTAACAGAGGGACTCCAATGTCCCACCTGAGGAGACAGGTGTTAGAGTTAAACCTTTTAATAAGTGGGATCAGGAGAGAAGGCAGTGTGTTTTTAACAGATCCCCTGATATACTGATTATTAAAGTAATTCATTGCATTGCGTAGAACACAAGAAGGGTAGAAAATTGAGAAGAGGTCTGGGGTTGTGACTCACTGGTGTGGCACTTGCCTGTAGGTGTGTATGGGGCACTGGGTTCGATTCTCAGGATCCCATACAATAAATGAAAAAGAGGTTCATTGAGAACTAAAAATATAAAAAAATTGTGGTAAAAATTGTAAGGAGAACAAATTTGTGATGGCAAACACCAATAATCCCAGATCCTTGGGAAGCTGAGGCAGGAGGATCACAAATTTGGGGTCAGCCTCAGCAATGTTCCAGACCCTGTCTCCAAATAAAAAAGGAGAATGGAGTGGGCACGTAGCTGAAAGGTAGAGCAACACTGGAATCAGTTTCCGGTACTGTGGAGAGAAAAAGAAAAGGATAGGGAAATTGTTGATAATTTCCTTTTAACAGAAAGAGCACCTTTAGAAAGAAGGAGGAGGAGTACAAAGCATGACTTTTAATAGAGACCCAGTCTCTGGCAAACTCTGCAGATAGTATATGGTCTAGCAGTTCCTCACGGCATGCTTAACCAAGGCCCTGGGTGTGATATCATTGAACATCATTTGAAACATCCTCCAGTGCGTCCCTCAAATTGTTGTATGTTTGAATGACATCACAGTCAGTACACAGCAACAATAAACATTTTATTTCTCATAAATATAGTAATTACAAGCATGAAAAAGAGATGATGCGTTAGAAGTTTGTTCTCTCCACAGAGAGGCTCAGCCAGCAAACTTCTGTGGCCTTTGTCCCTTTCCAGTGTGCTTGGAGCGTCGAATTTTGGGTCCAGGGCAACCCAAGATTTTTTATGCCTCTGAGGGTGCATGGCGTTTCTTGGGAGCCCCTCTAGCTCTCTTATTGGGCTTCTCTGCTGGCTTCTCTTCCAACTTGTCTATTTTGGCCTTGGCTTGAGTGGCAAAGGGTCGTCCCCATAGAGCCGGTAGCCACCAACCAGGCAGTATGTCTCCCCATGCCAGCCCACCTGGGTTTCTCCACATCCTTGGTAGAGGACATGGTAGTATGCAGGTGTAGGAGGAGACGCGGGAGGCAGCGCTGCTGGAAGGAAACCCAGAACCCATCAGTCACTTCTGCCTTATGCACTTTGCCACCAGCACCACCCTCTCCTGTTCCTTCCTGTTCTGCCTGAAGCCCTCTTATCTGCTTGGCATCCCAAACACAGCCTTTACCTGTCGCCTCCCTGGATGTTTTCTGTCTCCTCAAGAGATGCTTTCTGTAAAGTACGTGAGTTCCTGGAGCCAATGGAAGCAGCAAGAGAACAGTCAGACCTCAAAATGTTCACAAACAGCACTCCCTCAATCTCCCCTTCTACAACTGAGACAAATTTCTATAAGTCTGTCTTTTCTGAGGCTTCAATGGAAATAATTTTCAAGGTTTGGAATACAGAGTCTAATATAAATTGTTTTAGAACCCCTGTGACTTTGGCAGCTCCTGTTGGTACCAATTGATAGAGCTTGTTTGAACAACACTGAATTCTAGCCTGGTTTTTATGGATTTTTCTAAGGCCTTTCTTGTTTTGAGATGGTGTTTTGCTATGTTTCCTGAGACTGGCCTGGAACTCTTGAGCTGAAGCCATCCTCCTGCCTCAGCCTCCTCAGTAGCTGGCACTGTGGTTGCACACCAGTGTGTCCAGCCCTACCACTTTCTGCAGGCCGTATTCTGGGACAGAGGGATCCAGAGATCCAGGTCCAGATTCTGGGTGCCAAGCTCAGGCCCAATAGCCTTCTCCCCTCCACTTCCCGAGACATCATTTCCTGACTACCACTTGCTCTGTCCCCCTGGGTCTTCTGTTCTTCCCAGCTGCATGGCACCACCCTGTCCCTCAGCAGATCAGACTGGGACCTGTGGGAGGGGCCCGAGTGTGTGTATCCCTGACAGTGTGGTAAAGGTGTCTGTGTCTGAAGGTGAGGTTGATGAGAGGCCAAGAGCTCACCTCAAAGTGCTCCATCATTTGATAATGAAAGCACAGCACGCTTTTGTAAGCGTCTCATGAAGGAAGGATGTGGAGAAAGCCTCCTTTCTGATTTGGTGATGGGAGTCTCACCTTTTTTCTGAGGTTTCACTCTGTTCCCCACCCAGATCCTTGAGCCCATCTCCTGTGCTCAGGTGATCCTCCCACCTCAGGCCCCAATAGCTGGGACCGTAGATGAGTAGCAGTGTACTGGGCTCTGAAGGAAGCATCTGGGGAGTCTGAAGGGGAGGGCTGGGTTGACAGAGATCAGGACCTTTGTGAACACTTGCCCTGAGCAGTGAGCACAAGCACTGTGGGTCCCTGAGGGAGCAGCAGACCTTTGGTCTCACTCATGGCCGGGGAAGTCCTGAGGAGTGATGGGCCAGCCCAGAAGGAACCTGTGGCAGTCCAGTGAGGTTGTGTATTTACCAAGGGCTCCATTACAGATGCCTGGCCTAGGCCTACCTGCCGCACTGCTCTCCCAGGGGACGGAAGACAAGTTAGACTGGATATAAATGAGCTGGTCAGACATTCTCTCTTGAGCAGCCAGACTCGCTGGTGTTTTGTAGAGAACTGGTAGGTAAGTTTCCTAGCTACCCTGCCATGGAAACTGTTGCTTGTGATGTCATCACGACCCACTGAGGTCACGGAAGGAATGGGTTTCTTGAGGAGTGGTGTCAGACCCTTGGTGTTTTATGGAAAATATGGTTGAAACTAGAAAATCCTGCCTGAGCCTTCCCTTCTGGCCTCTGTACTCATATCCTAGACAAATATCCACTGTCTGTGGAGCCCAGCTGGGGGTTGGGACAGTCCATGACCCCAGGGGAGCAAGAGAAACCCAAATTCTGAGACTGACCTGAGAGTCATGAATCAACACAGAGAGCTAGGTTGCATCGCCCTGTCCTGAGCATTAAACTGTTGGAGGGGCAGTGATGAGAGTGGATTAGGGGGTCAGGAAACTCTCCTTAGCCGTGGGCCTGAACATAGGTTAATATTTGGGCTTGGTGTGGTGTGATCTGTTGACTCAGGAGCCCTGTGCAGGAGATTTTTCTAGTTTAAAGCCAGTTTCATCAAGTTAGTGAGACCCTAAGCAAGTTAGTGAGAGCCTGCCTCTTTTTAAAATTAAAAAAGTCCTGGGGATATGCCCCAGTTGGTTTAGTACTCTGAGTTCAATCTCCAGTGTACAAAATCAAAGAACCAAAAAATTGGAGATTCATCAAAGCCCTCCAATTGGGAAGAACTCCTAAGACGGGCTCATGTTGAACTCCTTCTGCCCCAGAGATTAATACTTTGATGGTTCGGAGATGTGAGGCATTGGGTTTGATCCTAGGAACCACCAAGAAAAAAAGAAAAGAATTGCACCCTCACTTTTTTACCAATGAGGTCTGAAATGAGGCTAATGGGCCTAGCCAGGGTTACACAGGTAGGACAGAGGTGTTCTGCTCAACAGTGGGGTTTTTTGTTGTTCATGTTGGGGCTCCAGAGTTATAACTGTAGGACAAACTTGTCACATTTCAAGGTGGTGGACAGTGGCAAGGCTGTAAAGGTGCTCCAAGGCCAAAGGAATTCTCCACTGACTGTACAAAGTAGGAACGACAGGTCCATTTTAACCTAATTTGAGATGTGATTATGACAATTATGATATTACAAATGAGCACATTATCATTTCAGTTTCATTTCTTCACAAAAGGTTAAGAGGCTCTGTGTGGGTGTGTAAGTCTGCAATTCCAGCTTTGCAGGAGTCTTAGGCAGGAGGACCACAATGTGAGGCCAGTCTCAGCAACTTAGCGAGACCCTAGATAAAAATAAAACGTTGTGAGGATGTAGGTCAGTGTTAAATTTCCTGTGGGTTGCATTCCCAGTACCGCAAATAAGTAATTTAAAGATGGAGAGAACTGGGATGTAGCTCAGAGTTTGAGTTCCCCTGGGGTTAATCCTTTTTGCTGGGAGAAATATGGAAAGAAAGAAAGAAAAGGAGGGAAGGAAGGAAGAAAGGGAGTGAGCGGGAGAGAGAGAGAAAGACAATAGAGAGAAAGAGAGAAAAAGAAAGAAAGAAAGAAAAGAAAAAGAAAGAAAGAGAAAGGAAGGAAGGATGAATGGAAGGAAGGAAGAGGAAGAAAGAAAGAAGAAAGAAAGAAAGAAAGAAAGAAAGAAAGAAAGAAAGAAAGAAAAAGGGAAGGAAGGACGGAAGGAAGCGAGGGAGGAAAGGAAGGAAAGGAGGGAGGGAGAAAAACAGAAAGAGAGAGAAAAGAAGAAAGGAAGGAAGGAAGCAAGGGAGGGAGGGAGGAGGAAGAATAGAGCTGGGGATGTAGCTCAGAGGTAAAGAGCTTGCCCTCCATACTGGGCAAAGAAAAAAAAAATAACTCAACTAAGTCTCTGTCCTACATGAGTCAATTTGGAGTGTGAATCGTCAAATATAATGAAGTCTGGCCTAATGGTAATTCTTGTTAAGGTAGTCCATGAAAACATTATTTATTGCCATAAATGTCATGTCAGAAAATAAAAACAAGTTTTATTCTCCACGATATATGTGAAAGACTATGCTACTTTGGTCCAATGCTCCACTACTCCAATACTGGCCAGTAGCTCATCTTTGAAGCCACTAGCAGCTCACCAGGCCCTGAGAGGTATTAAGGACAGCCTAGGTGACAAGTGTGTTCACCCCTTCAGGACACCAGGAAAGATCCCTAATCTAGAATTACATTTGAGTGGCTGAAATCAAGCTTGCTGAGGCAAAGGCTCTTTCCCAGAGGATGCCAGTCCTGGAAGGCTTTTCCTTCAGCAAGCTGCCAATTGAATCTTCTGCAGCAGGCTCACATCCCAGGGATGGGTCACAAATCTGACAAGTGCACATGGCCCCTGGCTCCCAAGCCAGCCCACCCTCCCTGGTCTGTGGATGTATCTTGCAGGGTGAGGGGAAAATCATAACTGACAGCCATCTCTATGTGGGTACTGTATAGGCCCCAAGAGGCTATGTCTGTGCAGAGCAGTAAGTCGTGGGATCCGTTGTGGAAGCATTGGATGATAGCTGCCCTCACTGAGGCTGACAGTGTCCCTGGAGCCTTAGGATTTGATTTTGTGGCCATCCAGAACATGTCCCAGACAGTTGACAGTACTGGGCTGTTACAGAACACCAGGACAGTTCCTGAGGGCGCAGGCTTATCTTCTTTGTCTCGCTGCTTGAGGATCTGCACCAGTTGTGCCGCCACTGCTGCTCCCTTCAGCCTCAGAAATGTTTGTGTGACATGAGGTATGACACAGTGGAGCTGGGAGGTGGTGATGGTGGTGAGAGATCCCGGGCTCCCCACTTTACTCCACACCTTCTGGATCTCATGTAGGGGATCAGTCTCAGCACCTTAGGGAGACCTTGTCTCAAAAAGAAAGGGGGACAACTGGGGTTGTAGATCAGAAGTAGAGTACTTTCCTAGCAGGTGTGAGTTACTTGGATTTTGATGGAGAGCACCACATTAAAATAAAAATCAAAATAAAGGTATTGTGTCCATTTACCATGAAAAAATGATTTTATTAAACAAAACAGGATGGGGTGTTTTGGTAAAGGACCCCAAACAAACAAACAGAAAGCAAAAATTGAAAAATCTCTTGTTTCTAAATAAAGGGGAACATTTACTATTTTTGTAAATATATTTTTAGCTGTTAATATGTCTTGTTTTATTTTGTACATGTGGTGCTGAGTATTGAAAACAGGGCCTTCATGCCAGGCAAGTGCTCTCCCACTGAGCCACAATTGCAGTCCGTATCTTCTTCTTATAGTAGTCATCTTTGAAAGTTATTGATGTTAGTAGCAAGTGTCGAGCTGCACTAAGAAGGATACATGAGATATAGTTGATTTTTGTTATTCGTAGAAGTTATGTTCTATGAAGTTGCTGAGCAAAGGAAAATCGGATGTGAATACTGAACCGAGTGACCCTAGGGGGAATACAGAATTAGGATTTTGCTAGCCTTTGGTCACATTTTTATCTCCTGATTAGCACCTAAACTGATTTTATGTGTGTGTCTGTTCAAAACTCTGCTGTTTATTTATTTAGGCGTTAGGGATCAAACTCAGTGCAGTGCATTCTAAGCCTGTGCTGTACCACGAAGCTCTACTGGCAGCTCCAGCCAATATACCATTGATTCATTAACCTTGAACTCAGAAACCAATAGCATTATACTGTCATGCCTAAGAAGGCTTATGAAACACACGTGTTTTGTCAGTAAGGTTCATGACAGCCTTCTTGTGCTTAAGAGTATTTAACAGGCAGAGGGATCACAAGTTCAAAGTCAGCCTCAGCAAAGTGAGGAACTAAGCAACTCAGTGAGACCCTGTCTCTAAATGAAACACAAATTCCACTGGGGATGTGGCTGAGAGGTCCAGTGCCCTGAGTTCAATACCTGATAACCAACATTCAGAAAAGAAAAAGAAAAAGAAAAAAACCTGTCACTCAAGAGGCCTTCAGCACCATGCTTGGAGCCATTTTCTACAGTGAGATCATTAGCAAAAGTACAAAGGAGAAGGGCTGCATATACTGTCAAAAGGACAAATTTCATATCAGAGCTAAAATAAGGAGACAAGAGTGGCACCTTGTTGATCTGCTGGAGATGTTTATGTCAGGTGACTGCAGTTTGTTGTCACTTAGTGACTGTCCATGAATGAGTGGAAATACCACATGTATTGATTAGGTGTATAATTCAATTTTAGTGAATAGATGCATTTGAAAATAGGCAACTGCAAATAATAGTGAAGATTGACTGTAAGAGTACTCGTCCACTCCAGTTTCCTGACACACTCTTAGTAATTAAGGAATGGTCACTTGCACCTCTAAGTGCCATGTTCCAGGACAATTGGGACCAGTATTGAAACACAAAGTTCAGTGTATGTACGTTTTTTCCAATATTTCAGAAAATTGTAAAATGCTTGCAATCACTCAGAGAAACTGCATACAACTCAAACATGCAGTTTAAGAAAGAATGATAAAGTGAACAAACCATTACCTGGGTGGTGAGATGGACCATCATCAGCACGTCAGAAGCACAAACGTCTGTGGTCCCTTTTTTCTGTTCAGGGTTATGCTTTGCTGTGTTCACTTGCAGGGCTTAGGCTAGGCTGAACTTGTACCCCGTGTGTTTGTGTTTTGTTGTAGAGGTACTCAGAACAGTGGATTTCGTGGCCCCTGATGACCGAGTAGTCTTGTGCATTTGTGAAAGAGAACAGAGCAGAGTGGTCTTCCAGATGGTAGGAGACCCCAATGTCAAGTGTCCTCCTGAGGCTTCCTGTGTGTTGGGATGTCATAAGTTAGGTCCTGTGCCTGCCAGCATCGAATGCCTGAGCTTCCTCGCACAGCAGTGGCTTCCGGAAGACTTGACTTGAGCATTTTTGGAAGGGTCGTTCCTGAGTGCTTACACTATGGGAGCCAGTGTGTGGACATCAGGCTGTCACAGTCTGTTCCATGCCTCCAGTCTCAGATTTAATTTACTTAATTACAGGAATCTTTTGCTTGGCAACATGACTTGTATATTAATTTTTGAATCCTAGCATTGATTATATTCAGGTCGTGGTGTTTCTTTTTGTGTAGTCTGTATTTATTTCCTCGCAGAGGAATTAGATTTCCTGAAGAGTAGTTAAACTCTGTTTGTTTGCTTGTTTCTGCTTTTTGTTAGAAGGGATTGAAATCCAGGGCACTGAACCCCGTGATTCACATCCAGCCCTTTGTATTTTTTCTTTTGAGACAGGGTTTCACCGAGTTGCTTAGAGCTTCTCTAAATGGCTGAGGCTGGTTTCAAACTTGCCATCTTTCTGTGTTGGCCTCTCGAGCTGCTGGGATTGCAAGTGTGTTCTGCTGCTCGTGGGTGGTTATACGTTTACTTTAGGTTTGCAAAGACTCCATTGCTCTGGACATTCTTTGGTGCTCTCTTAGAAATAACTCCCAAAAGATGTTGAGGTTATTTTTTAAAATTTTTGTATTTTATATTTTTTTATGTTTTTTAAATTTATTTTTGTTCTAAACAAATGGGATACATGTTGTTTCTCTGTTTGTACATGAAGTAAAGGCATACCATTTGTGTAATCATACATTTACATAGGGTAATAGTGTTTGATTCATTCTGTTATTTCTTCCTTCCCCCCAACCCTCCCACCCCTCTTTTCCCTCTATACAGTCCCTCCTTCCTCCATTCTTGCCCTCCTTCCACCTCCCAATGTATAGGTTTTTAAAGCATTTATGGCAATGTGTAGACATATAATTATGGAATCCTAAGTTGTAGGTATCTGTATGTTTTCTAGAAGATTCTTTCCTTCATGTTTTTGTAAGATTGAACGTGAGAATAGCATTAAGGACATTATTTAGGTCTTCCACTCCATTTTTTTCCTTTCCCAGTGAGCTCCTCCATTCGTCTGGCTTATTGGGAGACAAATGGTCCACACTACTTGTGAGCATGAATGTGTATGTGTTTGTGTTTGTGGGACATGTTGGTGGGGAGATGGGTATGTATGTGCGTGCACATCTGCCTTTATCAGGGCACTGATTGGTTGATGAAGGCTTTTGTGTTCCCAGGGTACCTCAGATGCAGAGGGAACCCTGGCTGTGGCCGGGCTTGGGAAAGTTTCTCCCTCCTGAGCTCCCTTTGTCTTTCCTGTGAATGAAGATGTCCTAGTATCACTGATGACCATGGAGGTGATCCACCCTTGTGCCTTGTGGCCCATTACTTTCTGTTTTGAGCTGAGCGTGATTTCCCTTCCTCTTTGTGATATCTTAAGTCTGTCCTGGGACTCACATGTACCCCCTGTTCCCAGTTCCCAGAGACCCTCATGTGAGGGCCCAATTTGAATGTTTATTCCTGGCATTCCCTTTGTGGGGATTCTCCTGACTGTGAGTCCTGAGGCTTTAAGTCTTAGCGTTGGTAAGTCCTCTTACTTCCTGAGTTAAGAAAGGCAGCAGAGTACCGTGATCCAAGAGTGAGTTTTAGAGTTAAGATACAGCTGGATTCCAATTCTGGGTTTCCTACTGGCTAACTGTGTGAGCTTGGGAAGTTTCTTAGCCTTGCTGATAAGTTGGTTCCTTACTCTGTGAAACTATACCATTAGTACTACCCACCTCTGTTACAGGGCAGGGTAAAGGAAATCAGGCATGTTATTTGGAGCATGTCACACATTGGGAGTGCTTGGTACGTGTTAGCTTTTGTTGTTGATGACAGTGATAGCAAGAAGGGACTCGGGCGGTAATTGCTGTTGATCACAGACTGTTAACTGTACTAACCAGAGAATGAGGTCAGGGTCCCTTCTGCATTTGCAAGTTTTTGGAGTAAGTCAACTGTGCAGCTCAGCAAATGAACGTCGCCGTGTAACTTGTGCCAGAAGAGTTGCTCTGGCAAAGGGCTCTTGTTCTTATGTCACTTCTCTGCATTGACAAATGGTTTTCGTTTCCCAGTGAGACACGCTACCTTGGAATTGTCTTAGCATAACTTTTACTGGGTATTCGAGTTATCTGATACAACTGCAGTATGGGAAAGTTCTCAATTCCTACCTCTTTTCAGATGTATACCCACATTATGTGTTTTGTTTGAAACTCTGCTCAGATGAGGTCTGTCATTGAGGGTGGTGTGTTTCATAGAGTGAGAGACATAGCAAAGGTTTATTAGCACAGACCCGTTCATATTTTTGACTCTTGTTCATCAAGCTGAATGATTATTACCTCTTTTCTTTCATGATTTCCCAGAGAAAATGATGTAGCTGTTATTGATGTCAACATGGGCTACAGAAAAGACTATTCCACCAAGGTGAAGGATTTCTTTATGTTCCTCACAAATATAGTATGGAGATTAAAAATGGAAGGTAAGGAGATGTGAGGGTGAGGTACAGTGTCTAGTCTGGGCTAGATCCTGTTGTGGATGGAGAAAATGCTGGAAAGGATGTTAGTGGATCAATGGGCAAAACTGGAACAGGGCCAGGCCTGGTGGCCCATGCCTGTAATCCCAGTTATCTTGGAAACTGATGCAGGAGGACTGCAAATGTGAAGCCATCCCAGGCACCGTAGGAGGACCCTGCCTCCAAATAAAATAATGAAAGGCCTGTGGAATTAGCTCAGTGGTATAACACTTGGCTAGCAATGTACAAGGCTCCAGGTTCAACGCCAAGTGCTGCGAAAAAAATTTAAAAAGAAGAATACTATGAACAGGGCTTAGTCTTTTCATGAATAAAACAGAGACATATGGGCTGGGATTGTGGATCAGTGGTGGAGAGTGTGCCTTGCATGGATGAGGTGCTGGGTTCATTTCTCAGCACCACATATAACTAAATGAGGAAAGTAAAGGTCCATCAACCTGCTTCTGTGCCCAAGTGCAGATTCCTGCCCACAGGGAGTGTCCAGTGGGTAAAGATGTGGTCCTGAGCATCTCAATGTGTGTGTGATAGCTTCCTTGTGGCGTATTTGTTCACTTAAGTGCTTATGTGAAAAACAGCTCCATGTAATCCATGTTCTGACATTAAATTTTTTCAAGAGTGCTTTTAATTCTTGTAAATAAAAATCATGTTGTTTTGTACATAAGAACTTTTTCATGAATATATCAAGTATCACCAAAAGAAAGAAAAAGTGAGGTATACGTTTACAATAATAGAGGATGCAGTGTAAATGTCATCTCAGAAGAGATCAGAGCAGAGGGCTATGGTAAGCCTGAGAACAGAGTGGAAAGGCAGCCCTTCAACTTGTTTCTTCAGAGGAAATGTGGTCCTTGAGGAAGACATAGAGCACTTGATGATGAGAGGAGTATGGAGGCCACCAGGAGGTGGAGACAGCTGTGAGTAGCTCATTTTGATCCGAGGACTGGGGAGGGGAGAGGAAGAAGGAGCCAGGGAGCAAAAGATGGCAAACTTTGGTTGTAATCAGATGAGCTGGACTTGGACTTTAGGTATGGTTGGCCTTTCTTTTGATCAGAGAAGCCAAGTGTCTGGTGGATTAGACCTGCAGTAGTGTAGAGGTGGGGTTGTTAGGTCTTGGCTCTGAAATGATTGGTTGTGGAAATTTGGGAAGAGTGCTTGGGTATTTGGGGAGGAAAGACTGGTGGCCTGGAATCAGGATTCTTGGTTTTGAGCTGTGATCAGGAGCTGATGAAAGAAAGAGGTTTGGATCTGATGATGAAGGAACTTGAGGTTGCTGAGTGTAAGGCATCAGAGGGACTCCTACTGTGCTGCCCTTGGGAGCCTGTGGCAGGGTGAGCAGAAGGTCGGCAGTGTAGACATCATAGATGTCCCCCTGGCTCACTTCCAGAGGCAGCCACTTTACTCTGAGGAGTCACCCAGGTTGATAGCAATGCTTGAGGTCAGGAGGCTGCCGCATACCTGCCTGCCTGCTTAAAAAACCAGAGGACCTCGTGGACGGTAGCTTCCAAGAATTTCAGAAATTTGAAAGTGTCTATGAAGAGTTGAAAACATTGGCTATATTTTCTGTGATTATGTCTATGTGTTTCCCTCAGTTATGTAAGGAGCAGAGTGTAAATGATTTCACCTGATATAGTGAAAAAGAACAATGAGCAGAATTTCTTACAGTGTACTACTGTTTACTTCAGGAAAATGGGGAATGAATATTTATATATGTGGACTTTTTACCTACAGGATATATTTGGAAAGACAAAGAAGAAATAGGGGCATTGGCCTCCTCTGGGGAAGGAAACATAGGTTTTATTTGGTTTTCTCTAAGTAGGAAATTTATACTCCTGGGATAGTGTTAAAATAATTAGTGACTTGCACTCGCCATTCAGAGCAGATACCAAGCAGTATGCCGTACTGGCACATGCCAGCTAACTATGTTCTCTGTCCTCATGGTTCAAAATTGAAGGCAGTTAAAAAGTATAGACTGAGCTGTGCCCAGTGATACACACGTGTAATTCCAGCCATTGTGGAAGCTACGGCAGGACGGTCTCAAGGTTTAGTCCAATCTCAGCAACTCATGTGGACCCTCTCTGAAAAAGGACTGAGCGTTATGGAAAGGACTGCAGTAGCAAGGAGAGAAAAAAAGAATGTAGATTGAAAGGTCTCCCATTCCTTATGCAGGGGGAATCTTTACTCTTTTAAGTTTTCAACTTCTTACATTTTGAGTGTATAATCTCTTCAATAAAAGAAAAAATGAGGAAGGAATGAAGGAAATTCCATTGTGTGAGACTGCTGGCGAAGGGGCAGTGACTGAATTTGAGGTCTGAGATTGCCTGAGGAAGGGCTGGCGGGTGAGTGTGTGAGGTGAAGGGCAGATGGAGCTGGGGGAGTGCCTGTGCTTCCCTGAGGCCTGGAAGGTTCGTGGTCTAATGCAGAGCTAGTGCCTCCTCCTCCTACCAGTTCTCAAACTGAGGCCCAGCATGGCCGGTGTGTGAGAGTGTTTTTGTTGTGTTGTTATTGGTAGCAGGGATTGAACCCATGGAGGTTTATCCACTGAGTCATATCCCCAACCTTTTAATTATTTTTGGAGATCGAGTCTGACCAAGTTGCTGAGGTAGATTTGTACTTGTGATGTCCCTGGCTCCCCTTCTGGAGGTGCTGCAGTCTGTGTTATTTAATCTGTCATCATGAACATGAAATTATACTGTAAGAAATGTAAAGCTTCTGAGTCCATGTGGTGAGCATTCATTAGTACAGTGTGCATACTGTATTTCTTGGATTTTCTTTTCACTTTTTTCTAGGCTTTTAAGGATTCTCTCCTCTGATAGCTCCACTGATATACTGATTATTAAAGTAATTCATTGCATTGTATAGAACACAAGAAATGTAGAAAATTTAGAAGGAGTCTAGGGTTGTGTCTTAGTGGTAGGGCACTTGCCTGTAGGTGTGTTGGGGGCACTGGGTTCGATTCTCAGAATCACAATAAATGAAAAAAAGTTTCATTGAGAACTAAAAATGTAAAACAAATTGTGCTAAAAATTGTAAGGAAAACAAAGGTGTGATGGCACACACCAATAATCCCAGATCCTTAGGAGGCTGAGGCAGGAGGATCACAAATTTGAGGTCAGCCTCAGCAACTTTCCAGACCCTGTCTCCAAATAAAAAAACAGAAAGGACTGGGCACGAAGCTCAAAGGTAGAGCAACCCTGGAATCGATTTCTGGTACTGCGGAGAGAAAAAGAAAAGGATGGGGAAATTGTTGATCATTTCCTTTGAACAGAAAGATTACCTTTAGAAAGAAGGAGGAGGAGTATAAAGCATGGCATTTAATAGAGACCCAGTCTCTGCCAAGCTCTGCAGACACTACTGTAAGGTCTAGCAGTTCCTCACGGCATGCTTAACGAAGGCCCTGGGTGCGACACCATTGAACACTGTTTGAAACTTCCTCCAGTGCGTCCCTCAAATTTTTGTATGTTTGAATGACCTCACAGTCAGTACACAGCAACAATAAACAATTTTATTTCTCTAAACTAAATATAGTAATTACAAGCATGAAAAAGAAAAGATGCATGAGAAGTTTGTTCTCTCCACAGAGAGGCTCAGCCAGCAAGCTTCCGTGGCCTTTGTCTCTTTCCCGTGTGGTTGGAGCCTCGAATTTTCAGGCCAGGGCAACCAAAGGTCTTTTCCGCCTCTGATGGTGTATGGCGTTTTTTGGGAGCCCCTCTAGCTCTCTGATTGGGCTTCTCTGTTGACTTTTCAGCTGGCTTGTCTGCTGGCTTGTCTATTTTGGCCTTGGCTGGAGTGGCCTTGGGAGCGTCCCCATAGAGCCGATAGCCACCAACCAGGCAGTATGTCTCCCCATGCCAGCCCACCTGGGTTTCTCCACATCCTTGGTAGAGGACATGGTAGTATGTAGGTGTAGGAGGAGACCTGAGAGGCACCGCTGCTGGAAGGAAACCCAGAACCCATCAGTCACTTCTGCCTTATGCACTTTGCCGCCAGCACCTCCCTCTCCTCCTCCTCCCTGGTCTGCCTGAAGCCCTCTTATCTGCTTGGCATCCCAAACACAGCCTTTGCCTGTCACCTCCCTGGATGTTTTCTGTCTCCTCAAGAGATGCTTTCTGTAAAGTACGTGAGTTCTTGGAGTCAATGGAATCAGGTAGAGCACAGTCAGCCCTCAAAATGATCACAAACAGTACTCCCTCAATCTCCCCTTCTACAACTGAGACAAATTTCTGTAGTCATTTCTGAGGCTTTAATGGAAATAATTTTCAAGGTTTGGAATACAGGGTCTAATATAAATTGTTTTAGAACCCCTGTGACATTGGCAGCTTCTGTTGGGATCCATTGATAGAGCCTGTTTGAACCACACTGAATTCTAGCCTGGTTTTTATGGATTTTTCTAAGACCTTTCTTATTTTGAGATCGTGTTTTGCTATGTTTCCTCAGACTGACCTGGAACTCTTGAGTTGAAGCAAAACTCCTGCCTCAGCCTCCTCAGTAGCTGGCACTATGGTTGCACACCAGTGTCTCCAGCCCTACCACTTTCTGCAGGCCATATTCTGGGGCAGAGGGATCCAGATATCCAGGTCCAGATTCTGGGTGCCAAGCTCAGGCCCAATAGCCTTCTCCCCTCCACGTCCCGAGACATCATTTCCTCAGACCTCTAGTCTGACTACTGCTTGCTCTGTCCCCCTGGCTCTTCTGTTCTTCCCAGCTGCATGGCACCACCCTTTCCCTCAGCAGATCAGACTAGGCCGTGTGGGAGGGGCCCGAGTGTGTGTATCCCTGACAGTGTGGTAAAGGTGTCTGTGTCTGAAGGTGAGGTTTATGAGAGGCCAATAGCTCTTCCTCAAAGGGCTCCATCATTTGATAATGAAAGGGCAGCACGCTTTTGTAAGCGTCTTATGAAGGAAGGATGTGGAGAAAGCCTCCTTTCTGATTTGGTGATGGGAGTCTCACCTTTTTTCTGAGGTTTCACTCTGTTCCCCACCCAGATCCTTGAGCCCAACTCCTGTGCTCAGGTGATCCTCCCACCTCAGCCCCAAGTAGCTGGGACCGTAGATGAGTAGCAGTGTACTGGGCTCTGAAGGAAGCATCTGGGGAGTCTGAAGGGGAGGGCTGGGTTGACAGATCAGGACCTTTGTGAACACTTGCCCTGAGCAGTGAGCACAAGCACTGTGGGTCCTTGAGGGAGCAGCGGACCTGTGGTCTCACTCATGGCGGGGGAAGTCCTGAGGTGTGATGGGCCAGCCAAAAAGGAACCTGTGGCAGTCCAGTGAGGTTGTGTATTTACCAAGGGCTCCATTACAGATGCCTGGCGTAGGCCTACCTGCCTCACTGCTCTCCCAGGGGACGGAAGGCAAGTTAGACTGAATATAAATGATCCGGTCAGACATTCTCTCTCCAACAGCTAGACTCGCTGGTGTCTTGTAGAGAACTGGTAGGGAAGTTTCCTAGCTACCCTGCCATGGAAACAGTTGCTTGTGATGTCATCACAACCCACTGAGGTCACGGAAGGAATGGGTGACTTGAGGGGTAGGTGTCAGACCCTTGGTGTTTTATGGAAAGCAGGGTGAAAGTAGAGAAGTCTACCTGGGCCCTCCCTTCTGGCCTCCCCACTCATATACTAGACATATAACCACTGTCTGTGAAGTACAGCTGGGGGTTGGGACAGCCCATGACCACAGGATAGCAAGAGAAATCCAAATTCTGAGACTGACTGGATAGTCATTAATAAACACAGAGAGAGCTAGGTTGCATGTCCCTGACCCTAAGCATTAAACTGTTGGAGGGGCAGTGATGTGAGTGGATTAGGGGATCAGGGAACTCTCCTTAGTCGTGGGCCTGAACATAGGTTAATATTTGGGCTTGGCGTGGTGTGATCTGTTGACTCAGGAGCCCAATGCAGGAGATTTTTCTAGTTTAAAGCAATCCCCATCAACTTAGTGAGACCCTAAGCATATAAGTGAGAGTCTGCCCATTTTTAAAATACAAAAACATCCCGGGAATGTGCCCCAGTTGGTTTAGTACCCCTGAGTTCAATCCCCAGTGTACGAAAGAAAAGAACAAAAATTTGGATATTTGGAAAAGCATTCCAGTTGGGAATAAATACTATGATAGGCTCATCTTGAGCTCATTCTGCCCCAGAGAATAATACTTGATGGGTTGGAGATGTGAGGCATGGGGTTTGAGCCGTGGCAGCAGAAAGAAAATAAGAAAAGAATTTCACCTTCATGTTTTAGAAGTGAGTCTGAAAATGAGGCTAATGGGCCTAGCCAGTTACACAAGTAGACACAGGTGTTCTGCTTAACAGTGGGGTTCTTGTTGTTCATGTTGGGGCTCTAGATTTATACTTATAGGACAAACTTGTCACATTTCAAGGTGGTGGACAGTGACAAGGCTGTAAGGTGCTTGCTCCAAAGCCAAAGGAATTCTCCACTGACTGTACGAAGTAGGAATGACAGGCACATTTTAACCTAAAATTTGAGATGTGTTTATGACAATATGACATTACAAAATGAGCACATTATCATTTCAGTTTCCTTTCTCACAAAAGGCTAAGAGGCTCTGTATGGGTGTGTAGGCCTGCAATCCCAGCTTTGCAGGTCTTAGGCAGGAGGACCACAATGTGAGGCCAGTCTCAGCAAACTTAGTGAGACCCTCGATAAAAATAAAAAGGACTGAGGATGTAGGTCAGTGTAAGGTCCTGGTGGGTTGCATTCCCAGTACCGCAAATAAGTAATTTAAGAAGGAGAGAGCTGGGATGTAGCTGAGAGGTTGAGTGCCCATGGGTTTAATCCTTTTTACTGAAGAAAATGGAAAGAAGAAGAAAGAAAGGAATGAAGGAAGAAAGGGAGGGAGGGAGTAAAACAGAAAGAGAGAAAGGAAGGAAGGAAGGAGGAAAGGAAGGGAGGGAGGAGAAAAACAGAATGAGAGAAAAGGAATGAAGGAAGGAAGGAGGAAAGGAAGGGAGGGAGGGAGAAAAACAGAGGAAGGAAGGAAGGAAGGAAGGAAGGAAAGAAGGTAGGAGGGAGGGAGGGGAAACAATAGTGCTGGGGATGTTGCTCATTGGTATTGAGCTTGCCCTCCATACACTGCAAAGAACGAAAATAAACTCAACTGAGTCTTTGTCCTACTTGGGGAAATTTGGAATGTGAATCGTCAAATATAATGAAGTCTGGCCCAATGGTAATTGTTTTTAGGCAGTCCATTGAAAAGATTACTTATTGCTAGAAATGACATGGCAGAAAATAAAAGTGTTTTTTCTGCACATTATATGTGAAAGACTATGCTACTTTGGTCCAATGCTCCACTACTGCAATACTGGCCAGTAGCTCATCTTTCAAGCACATAGCAGCTCACCAGGCCCTGAGAGGCATTAAGGGCAGCCTAGGTGACAACTGTGTTCACTCATGCAGGACACCAGTGAAGATCCCTAATCCAGAATCACATTTGAGTGGCTGAAATCAAGCTTGCTGAGGCAAGGCCTCTCTCCCAGAGGATGTCAGTCCTGGAAGGCTTTTCCTTCAGCAAGCTGCCAATTGAATCTTCTGCAGCAGGCTCACATCCCAGGGATGGGTCACAAATCTGACAAGTGCACATGGCCCCTGGCTCCCAAGCCAGCCCACCCTCCCTGGTCTGTGTATCTTGCAGGGTGAGGGGAAAATCATAATTGACAGCCATCTCTACATGGGTAGTCTATAGGCCCCGAGAGGCTATGTCTGTGCAGAGCAGTATGTCTTGGGATCCCTTGTGGAAGCATTGGACGATAGCTGCCCTCACTGAGGCTGGCATTTGTCCCTGAAGCCTTAGGATTTGATTTTGTGGCCATCAGAACATGTCCCAGACAGTTGACAGTGCTGGGCTGTTTCAGAACACCAGGACAGTTCCTGAGGGCGCAGGCTTATCTTCTTTGTCTCGCTGCTTGAGGATCTGCACCAGTTGTGCCGCCACTGCTGCTCTCTTCAGCCTCATAAATGTTTGTGTGACATGAGGCATGACACAGTGGAGCTGGGAGGTGGTGATGGTGGTGAGAGGTCCTGGGCTCCCCACTTACTCCACACCTTCTGGATCTCATGATTCGGATCAGTCTGAGCACCTTAGGGAGACCTTGTCTCAAAAAGAAGGGGGACAACTGGGTTGTAGATCAGAAGTAGAGTACTTTCCTAGCAGGTGTGAGTTACTTGGTTTAATCCTGAGCAAACACATTAAAATAAAAAAAAGCAAAATAAAGGTATTGTGTCCATTTACAACTAGAAAAATGATTATATTAAAGAAAAAGGATGGGGGATTTGGTAAAGGACCCCCAAACAAAAAAATACATAAATTGAAAAATCTCTTGTTTCTAAATAAAGGGGAACATTTACTGTTTTGTAAAACATATTTTTAGCTGTTAAAGTGTCGTTTGTTTTATTTTGTATATGTGGTGCTGAATATTGAATCACAGCCTCATAATGCTAGGCATGTGCTCTACCACTGAGTCACAATTCAAGCCCCAAAATTTTACTTTTATCTTTTGAACCTCTTATATTTTGAATGTGTCATGTATTTAAAAAAAGAAAGAAGAAAGCAAGTATGGAAGGAAATTCTATTGTGAATAATTGTTGTGGAATGGGCAGTGAACTTGAATTTCAGATCCTGTGAGTCCATAAGGAAGGACTGGATTGTGTGTGTGTGAGGCAAAGGACAGACCGAGCTGGGTGAGTTCCCGGCTTCCTTGAGCCTTCTAAGGTTTATATCTGTGACCCTCCAATGCAGAGCTAGGAGGGTCCCTGCCAATTCTCACATGCAAGCCTGGCCTAGTCTGTGGTGTCTTTTTGTTTGTTTGTTTGGTACCAATGATTAAATCGAGGGAGGGTTAACCACTGAGCCACATCTCCAACCCTTTTTCTACTTTATTTAGAGACAAGGTCTCACCAAGTTGCTGAGGCTGGCTTTGAACTTGTGTTCCTCCTGATTACCCTCTGAGCTGGTGGAATTACAGGCAGGTGTCACTGCGCCTGGCAGTGTGTAGTGATTTCATGTGCTCTCTGACTCAGTCATCATCCTTAAAGGTGAAATTAAACTGTAACAACTGAACTCAAACCTTCTGAGCACACGCTGTGAGCATCCATGAGTTTGCAATGCGTATACTGTATTTATTGGGTTTGTTTTTCCTCCCCTTCTTTCAGCGTTTTAAAGATCCCTCCTCTACTACTCTCCCTGGACACATGGATTGTTAAAGTAATTAATTCAAATTGTAAAAAGAGCTAGGTATGATGCCATGTGCCAATGATCACAGCTCCTTGGGAGCCTGAGCTCAATGGTAGAGCCATCCTGGATTCAATTCCCAGTACTGCAGAGGGAAAGAAGAAAAGGGCAGGAGAATTGTTGGCGATAATCCTATTATCATGAGACAAGCAGTATTGTTAGGGTTGAGTTTTAAGTGGCTCTGAGTTGGTGGTTTCTGTTTGCTGGTGTTTTTGCTCAAGTTTGGCATGTATCTGGATCCTCAGGAATGGGACATGGTTGCTGGCCAAAGCAAAGGGGCCCTGGACAAGGTTTATGCCCCTGAATGATTTGCTGTTTTTGGTACCAAGCAAGTATTGGGTATGAGAGGAAGAAGGAGTATGTAATCTCATTCCTTAGGGAGGATTCATTGTTTTTTAAGGTTTGGAAGATGGTGGGGTTAGTCGATTATGACACTGAGACCTGAGCAGGAATGGAAAGTCCTGGGGAAAAAAGATTTTTTTTTTCATACCAGGATTGAACCAGGGGTGCTTAATATGAATCCGCATCCCAGCCCTTTTAATTTAATTTCACTTATTTTTTTATTTGAGACAGTGTCTCAGTAAGGTGCTTAGGGCCTGACTAGTTGCTGAACCTGACTTTGAACTTGCAGTCCTCCTGCTTCCTCCTCCTCAGCTGCTGTATTAGAGGCCTTGGCCACTTTATCTGCTACCTATCCTGTTTTTGACAGTGTAATTTAAGGGATGGGAGTGTAGCTCAGTAATAGAGCATTTCCCATCCCCAGCACCAATACCAAAGAAACAAGCAAAGCAAAAAAGGGTAATCCTCTTGTCTAGAGTTCTGTGCAGTTTTCCATTGCTCTTAGAACATACCGAAATATTTTCTTTTGCTTTCAAATCCCACCGACCTTTCCAAACTCAGCAAATAGCACAAACTCTTGTCTGCTCAACTCTGACTGTGTCAGTCATACCACCTCCCGCCCAGAGGCCTAGGCACACACCATACTCTAGTCTTTAACTGGTGGAGCTATTGAGGCAGGCCCAGAGAGGAAATTTGTCACTGAGAAGGGATAAGTGTGCATATTCCTCTCTCTAATTGCTCACCTATGCTGCATTAAAATAAAATAAACCATGCCTGCAGACAAGGCAGTGGTTGAAATCGGTTTCTTCTTCAGCTTCTTTTTGTAGCAGAGCTAACCACCCCTCCTGATTTCCATTATATTGCAAGAGTATGCTGAGAAGGACAGGCGTGGTGGTAGCACACCTGTAATCCCGCTGACTAGGGGTGGAGAGCGGTTTTGGGTAGGAGTATTGCAGATTCTAGGTGAGCCTCAACAAATAAGCAGGGTCTAGGCAGTTTAGTGAGACTGAATCTCAAAAATAACAAATAAAACAGACTGAGGATATGGTTCAGTGTAAAGTCCCTTTAGGAAAAATCCGTGGTACAAATGAATAAACAAATAAATAAAAATAAAAAGGGTTGTGTGTGTAAGTTGGTGGTGAAGTGTCCTGGGTTCAATCCCAAATAAATAAATAAATAAATAAATGGAATATAAAATGATATTCTGGGAAGTTAAACTGAGGCGGAATTATAGGTGCACAGGCACTGACACACTGAGGTGCAAGTGAGTCTGGAAATGGGGGCTTTCCTTTATCTAGTGTTGCCCAGATGATGGTCCTGGTCCTGGAGTCTCATGCTGCCCCTGCCTCTTCCTTGGTATTCCTCTTGATCAGCTCCCATTATTGACAGTCAGATTCCCAAGAAATAACAGTCTTCCAAACCAGAAGACAGATTGGCCATTGCAGACATACATCCCCCAATCACACGCTGAGGCCATCCTTCCTGAAGTGATAGCACATTTTTCTTTCTCACAAGTCAATGTTTATCTTGCTAGCAGAAGTACAGTAACCACGAACACATCTTCATTTCCTGGTTCCATCCAACCTTCTCTCCAACCTTCTCCTCAGCCCCATCTTTCTATCCTGTACCCTAACCAGCCTCTCTGTCCAAGAGTCCTAGGCTGCTTTCTGGGGGAGCTAACTATTGACTTAAATGCACTCTGTAGCACCAAGCTCCCATTACGGATAGGCACAACCCGATTTCAGACTATACTGAGGATCTGAATACAGGGTTCCCAGGCAGAGTTACATGTGGTGACTGATAGACTTGAAGCATGCGACTGGGCTGCTTCTGGAGACCAGATGTGTGCAACACACAGGCATGGAGCCTGTGTCCTCAGATTGGTTTACATACTGTTCTGCATTCTTGACCGTTCACTGTCAACAGGCAGTGTGGCTTCCAGGGTGCAAGAGCTGCTTCCAGCAACATCATCAAGGGGTGTCCTGGATTTCAGATGGCACCCCTGAAGTATATAAGATCATCAATTGCCTGCATCTTGCATAGTTCTGCCAAATCCAAACCCTTTGTGGTGACCTGCCTTCTGAACAAATAGGGACATGGGAAAGGCTCTCCACTCTCTGCTGAGGGTTTGGTGGGAACTCTCCTTCCTCTTCATGGCCTTCCTCCTGCTCCCTGCTTTTCTCCTCCTCCTCCTCCTCACAACAGTCTACCAGTGGGTGTTTGCTACTAGGATCTGTTAGGTGAACTCTGTGACCAGCACCACTCTACGCTGGCAGCATCCCTTCACCACGCGTCCCCAGCAAGTGTGCCAACCACTTTGTTGCACTTGGCACTCAGGAAGCTGCTGCCTCCCCTTCCTTCATGGAACAAGGACAAAGATAATGGTTATGATGAGAGCAGCTGACATGACTGTCTCCCACAGCTGTGCTACCAGTTTAACCTGTTTAGCCCCCATGACCCTAACAATTGCCTACAAGGTGGTTGGTTTTGTTTGTTTCTTTTTCTTTTCTTGTACCCACAGATGCTTTACCTGTGAGCTGTATCCACCCAATTTTTTTTTGTTGTTGTTGGGTACCTGGAATTGAACTCAGGGGCACTTGATGAATGAGCCACATCCCCAGCCCTATTTTGTATTTCATTTAGAGACAGGGACTCACTGTGTTGCTTAGCACTTCAATATTGCTGAGACTGGCTTTGAACCTTGAATAATCCTTGCCTCTGCTTCCCGGTCTCGGGTCCTACAGGTTTGGGCCACTGTGCCCCACCATCCCAACCCCTTTTTTTTTTTTATTTGAAGACAAGACTTCCTAAGTTTTTTAGAGTGACCTCAGACTTGCAGTTCATCTGCCTCAGCCTTCCATGTGGCTGGGACTACAGGCATGCACCGCTACGAACAGTAAGGTAGAGTTTTAGCAGCCTCATTGTCTAGGTGGGAAGGTGAGTTGTGGGCAGGCAGAAAATAAGTGATGCCCTCCTGGCCAGGAGAGGTGGGTTCCCTTAAGTCCCTCCACTTCTGCTCCTTTCAGCAGGAAAGCCTCAGTTTCCTCACATCCATCTGTTTGTTCAGACATCCTCTGCTGGTCAGCACTGGTGCTGTTCATATGCTGGGCATTCGATAGCTGACGGAGAAGTGTGCAGTCACATGTGCTGGCATAAGCAAACATGGGTTGCAGGGCACCAGTCCTGGGAGCCATTCTGACCAAGGAAACATCTGCACAGCATGTATGATCTGACATTTATCCTCAAGTTCAGACTTGCCATCTCTTTGGCTCAGAGTGGCCACCTCAGGTGTGAGGTTGTCAGAGGTGCTTTTGTAATAGTACGTGGTTGGCTGGCACATCCCCCCACCCAGAAGGCCTGCCTCCTTCCGTTCCATGACTGCCACAAGCTGGCTTACCCTGTGAAGGGACCATCTGAGCCCTCACCGATTCCAAGTGGGACTGAACATCCAGCTGTACTTGAGAAGAACTTGTTTATTTTTTTAAGAGGAAATAGCAAACATATAAAACGAAAGTAGAGAGAAGGGCTTGGAGTGTAGCTCAGTAGTGGAAGAGGTGGAGGTGTGTGTAGCATGCGCACAGGTCCTGGGTTGAATACCAAAAAACCGCAGGGGGAAAAAAAAAACCCAACAACAACGAAAACAAAAAACCAACTACCATACATTTATGACTCTAAAAAAGGGAACAATACTATTATTTTCATAAATCATCAAGTTCAAATATTCCCACTTGTCCCAATATTTAAGTATAGATTTATTGAATTAGAATTTAATAGCTTTGTTATGGATCAATCTCTAGGTTCCTTTTTCCTCTTTTATCTTTCTCATAATTTATTTTTAGAAGAAAACATCATGTCCTTAGCATATTTTTAAAAAAATATTTTTTAGTTCTATTTGGACCTTTATTTGTTTATATGTAGTGCTGAGAATCCAACCCAGTGCCTCACAATGTTAGTCTAGCACTGTGTGACTGAGCCACACCTCCTCCCCTGAGTTTTTTCCTTTTCTGAGTTTGCTGGTTGCATCCCATGGTGTCATTGAACACGTTCCTCTACCCCTTGTTTTTCCTATAAACTGGTATCTGTTAGAAGATTTTACTTATTTCTTTAGAGATAGGGGTCTTGTTATGTTGCTCAGGCTGGCCTCCAAATTATGGGCTGATCTGGGGCAGGTCTGGACACAGGCCTAACCTTGTGCTATTCCTTCTCTGTGGACTGCCCCAACCCCCCTTCTCCAGGAACAACTGTCCCTTAACTGCTGAGATAGACATTCCGCTGGTAACCGCCAGCACCTTACTGCCAAAGCTCACAGCAGGCAGAGTGATCTTTCTAGTATCTTCATCAGATTTCTTCACCACCTGTGCAAATCTATCCTCTAATTTCCCCTCACACCTAAAACAAGAGCCACACTCCTCACTATTGCTGATGTGGCCCACTGGGGTCCCACTCACACCCAGTTCTCCAACCACAACTTTCCTGCTTCTCAAGCTTTCCTTCCTGGCCACACTAGCCTTTCTCCTGCTCCTGCAGTCGGTCAGTCTCATTTCTACCTCAGGGTCTTTACCTGTGCTCTTTGGTCCAGGAATGCTCTCTCTTCAGCTCCTCCCCTGACTCTCTCACTTGCATCTCTGCAGAAATGCTCTCTCTTTAAAGAAGCCTTCTCTGATTATCTGGTTTCATGTAGTATTCATCACTCCATAGTGTTATTTTCCTTTTCTTAGACAATGGAACTTCAAAAAATATTATTTAGATGTTGATGGGCATTTATTGTATTTATATGCCCTGCTGAAAATCAAACCCAGTGTCCCACACATGCTAGGCAAGCGCTGTACCACTGAGCCACAAACCAGGCCTCTTTTTATTTTCATTTATATCAATCATGGATGACTTGAATTTTTAAAAATTTTTGTTTATTGCTGGGGGTGAAACACAGGAACTTGCACACACTAGGCAAGCACTCTATCACTGAGCTACAACCCAGGCCTCTGACATTGTATCATATCCTTGTCTCACCCTTTGTTGGTGGTGCTTGATAAGAGGAGCTGGGCTCATCTTACTCAATAATATCTTCTAAACACCTAGCACAGTACTTGGGATGTAAGAGGTGCTCAATAAAGAGCTGTTGAATAAATGGATAGCTGGATGGGTGGACCGTAGATGGGCCAGTGTCATCTTCTCATTCTGGCCCTTCTTCTCTCACACACACGTACTCCACTTACACATGGAAGAACTCATCAGATGTTCATTTTGGTTCTGGGAATGGAGCCCCATTAGCCTCATGCACGCTAAAGCACATGCTTTCCAAGAGCTACACCCTCAGCCTGCAGCTCTCATTTGTTGATGAAGTGGCCTGGGTCTTGACCTAGTTCAGCTAGGCATCACTGAAGAAGTTATCAGTTAGAAACTGTACCCGAGAGTCCCTTTTGAAGGCAGAAGGACTTAGAAGACCAGCTCCTCCATTTAGGAATGCACTTGAAGGGAAATGGGGGACTTGAAGGTTGACCTTGGACAAGCTAAAATTCAAGTCAAACACTGTTACAGAGGAATTTGTTGAGGAGTGTGGGGTGTCTTGGGCCCTAAGGGGCTGGGAGTAAAGGAGCATGTGGGGCTCAGGGAGGCATTGCTGCCTTTCCCCACACCATTCCTGCTGCAGGTAGCTACTGTGCCTGCAGAGACCACAGGCAGGAGGCTCACTGGATAAACACTGCTTTGAGTTTCAGGAAGCCGTCCCCTCCTGGATTGTGCTGATGTTTCTGTCAGTGACTCAGGGTGGATCTTATGGGTGGATCAGGTCCCTGCTAGGTCACTTTCCCTCTCTTTTCACTTGCCTCTTCACGTGCTACAGAGCGCAGTTCTTTTCTGTGCAAGGTGGGACTGCAGAGGATTGAACAGGGGGAATGCCAGGTCTTCTTGAAGGCCAGCTTCAGCCATGGCATGTTCCAATGAGTCTCTCTTTTCAGACTCTAGTTTTCTGAGCTTCCTTGCCTGTGTCCTATTGATTAGGAGGGGGCCTCCTGGCTGAGAAAGGCTCTTGCAGATTTACTCAGGTTCTGTCTCCAGTAGGGCAGTGGGGATCACTTCAGAAGATGGATTAGCTGAACACATTTAGTGAAGACTAGTTTAAAAAATTCATTTATTACATACAGAATCCTAGATTGATATACTTAGTATGCATAAGGGAAGATAGATTTGAGCAACTGTATTGTGACAGAGGGAATTTTAGGTTCCAGTATGAGGCTTGCCTAGCTCCAGCGTGCTCTGCTTCCTGCAGGGTTCTGGGAGGGCTGGGAGGCATTTCAACTGCTATTTCCCTCCTTTGTGAGGCTTAAATGTTAAGCACCAACTGGCAACCATGAGTGAATGGATGAAGAAAAGCCCCTTCGAATGGGAAGACGACTTTTACAAAGAAATCAGAGTGAAGCCAGTGAGAAGGAGGAGTATAAAGGATGGCTTTTAAATTCAGATCCAGTCTCCACCAAGCTCTGAAGACACCAGTAAAAGCTGCAGTATTTGCTCATGGCAAGCTAAAGCAAGGTCCCAGCTGTGACAGCACTGAAAGTCATTTGAAACCACCTTCAGTGATTCCCTCAAATTTCTGTTATGTTTGAATGACTTTGTAGTTAACACAACAGCAACAATACAATTTTTATGTCTATAAAATAAATATAGGAATTTTAAGTGAAAAAAAAATGCATTAGTTGACCCAGATAGTTGAATGTTTGTCCTCTGCACAGAGAGGCTCAGTCAGAAAGCTTCTGTGTCATTGGTCTCTTGTCATTCTGGTTTAAGACACGAATTTTGGGGCTAGGGCAACCCAGGGCCTTTTCCACCGCTGATGGAGCATGGTGTTTCTTGAGAGCCCTTCTGACTCTCTCCTTTGGCTTCTCTGCTGGCTTGTCTGCTGGCTTGTCTGTTTTGGCCTTGGCTGGAGTGGCCAAGGGAGCGTCCCCATAGAGCCGGTAGCCACCAACCAGGCAGTATGTCTCTCCATGCCAGCCCACCTGGGTTCTCCACATCCTTGGTGGAGGACATGGTAGTATGCAGGTATAGGAGGAGACGCGGGAGGCACTACTCCTGGAAGGAAAACCAGAACCGAACAGTCACTTCTGCTTATACAATCTGCCACCAGCACTTCCCTTTCCTGTTGCTTCCTGTTCTGACAAGCCCTCTTATCAACTTGGCATCTGAAACACAGCCTTTGCCTGTCACCTCTACAAATGCTTTACTGTCTCCTCAAGTGGTGCTTTCTGTAAAAGTACTTGAGTTCTGTGGAGCCCATGGAAGCAGCAGAACAGGATTTGTTCTCCATTCCAGAAAGAACAATCAAACCCCAAAATGATCACAAACAATACTCTCTCAGTCTCTCCCTTCTACTATGAGACAAATTTCTTTTTTTCTTTTTTTTTTTTTGGTGCTGGGGATCGAACCCAGGGCCTTGTGCTTACAAGGCAAGCACTACCGACTGAGCTATCTCCCTAGCCCCCAAATTTCTAAGGTCTGTCATATCTGAGGCTTTAATGGAAATATTTTCAAGGTTTGGAATAAATGGTGTCATATGAATTGGTATAAAGCCCCTATGACCTTGGAAGGTCCTGTTGGGACCCAGTAATACAGCGTGTTTTAACCACACTGAATTCTAGCTCTATATTTTTACATTTTTTTCTAATGCCCTTTCTTTTTTTTTTCTTTCTTTCTTTCTTTGAAATGGTGTTTTGCTATGTTGCCACAGACTGGCCTGGAACTCTTGAGCTGAAGCAAACCTCCTGCCTACGCCTCCTCAGTAGCTGGCACTTGCTGCATACCACTGTGTCCAACCCTATCACTTTATGCAGGCCATATTCTGGGGCAGAGGGATCCAGAGATCCAGATCCATATTCTGGGTACCAATTTGAGACCCAATAACCTTTTCACATTTACTTCCTGAGATAACATTTCTTCATACCTCAGGTCTCAGCATTTTGTCTCTCCACCTGGCCTTTCTTTTCTTCTCAACGGCATGACACCTTTTTATCAGTGGATCAGGCTGGGATATGTGTGAGGGGTCCCATGTGTGTATCCCTGACAGTGTGGTAAAGGTTTCTGTGTCTGAAGGTGAGGTTGATGAGAGGTCAACAGCTATTCCTCAAAGTGCTCCATTATTTGATAATGAAAGCACAGCATGCTTTTGTAAGCGTCTTATGAAGGAAGGATGTGGAGAAAGTCTCCTTTCTGATTTGGTGATGGGAGTCTTACCTTTTGGCTGAGGTTTCACTCTGTTCCCCACCCAGATCCTTGAGCCCATCTCCTGTGCTCAGGTGATCCTCCCACCTCAGTCCCCAAGTAGCTGGGATCGTAGTTGAGTAGCAGTGTACTGGGCTCTGAAGGAAGCAACTAGGGAGTCTGAAGGGGAAGGCTGGATTGACAGAGATCAGAACCTTTGTTAACACTTGCTCTGAGCAGTGAGCATAAGCACTGTGGGTCCTTGAGGGAGCAGCAGACCTTTGGTCTCACTCATGGCCAGGGAAGTCCTGAGGAGTGATGGGCCAGCCCAAAAGGAACATAGTAGAAGTCCAATGAGGTTGTGTATTTACCAAGGGCTCCATTACAGATGCCTGGCGTAGGTCTACCTGCCTCACTACTCTCCCAGGGCACGGAAGACAAGTTAGACTGGATATAAAAGATCCGGTCAGACATTCTGTCTCTAGCAGCCAGACTCACTCCTGTCTTGTAGAGAAGTGGTACAGAAATTTCCTAGAGCTACCCTGCCATGGAAACTGTGGCTTGTGATGTCCTCACGACTGACTGAGGTCACGGAAGAAATGGGTGACTTGAGAGGTAGGCGTCAGACCCTTAGCGTTTTATGGAAAGCAGGGTGAAAGTAGAGAACTCTACCTGGGCCTTCCCTTCTCGCCTCCCACCCATTTCCTAGATAAATAACCACTGTCTGTGGAGCAGAGCTGGGGGTTGGGACAGCCCATGACTACAGAGGACCAAGATTCTGAGAAACCCAAATTCTGAAACAGATCACAGAGTCATGATTAAACACAGAGACAGCTAGTTTGCATGGCCCTGACCCTAAACATTTAACTGTTAGAGAGGAAGAGATCTGAATGTATTAGGTCAGGGAATGCCTCTTGCAAGTGGATCTGAAGTTTAGATTTGAACTTGTGCACAGAATAAAAGCAAAGACAGGCCATTCTTGACCTCTTTCTGCCCTAAAGATAAATCCTTTAATGGGATGGAGATGTGGCTCAATGATAAGTTTTTGCCAAATATACATGAAGTTCTGGATTTGATTCTGGTCAAAACACACACACACACACACACACACACACACACACAGAAAAAAAATTCTTTGCACTCTCCCCTTTTTACGAATGTGGTCTCAAAAGGAAGCTAAGGGACCTACCTAAGATACGAAGAGGTGTTCTGCTGAACACCAGGGTTTCATATTGTTGGAGGTCCAGATGTATAGCTGAGAGGATGAATTTGTCACATTTCTAGGTGATGGACAGCCTTTTGGCTGTTAGGGATTCTCCAAAGCAGAATGTGGGTCTCCAGTGACTTTACAAAGTAAAAATGATAGGCATATTTTAGCATAAAATTTAAAACATGTTTATGACCTACTAACATAATACAAAATTACATTATCCTTTCATTACCCTTTCATCAAAAAAGGCAAACCAAGCATGTGTGGTCATGCAGGCCTGTAATCCCAACCATTCAGGAGGCCTAGGAAGGAGGACCACAAGTTTGAGGCCAGTCTCATCATCGCAGCAAGACCCTGTGTCAAAATAAAAAAGGGCTGAGGATGTAGCTCAGTGGTGAAGCACCCCTGGGTTCAATCCCCAATATCAGAAATAAGTTATAAAAAAAAGAGGGTAGGGATGTAGCCCAATGTAGAGTGCCCCTGGGTTCAAACTTTGGAACTGTAAAACAAAACAAAACAGAATAAAACAAAACAACAAAAAACAATAGGTTTGGGATGTAGGGCAGTGGTAGGGAGCTTGCTATCCACATTACTGCAAAAAAGGAAAATAAAGTCAACGGGATCTTTGTCCTACTGGTGGCAGTTGGGAGTATGCATTATCGGAACACAATGAGGTCTGCCACAATGATGATTATTGTGATGGCAGCCCATGAAAACTTTATTTATTGCTAGAAATGACAACATGACTAAAACCAAAATCTATTTATTTTTCACATTTTATGTGAAAGAGTATGCTTCTTTGGTCCAATGCTCCATTACTCCTATACTGGCTAGTAGCTCGTCTTTGAAAGCCACTAGAAGCTCACTAGGCACTGAGAGGTATTAAGGGCAGCCTAGGTGATAAGTGTGTTCACCCACGGAGGAAACCAGGAGAGATCCCTAATCCAGAATCACATTTGACTGAGGCAGAATCAAGCTTCCTGAGGCAAAGGCTCTCTCACAGAGGATGCCAGTCCTGGAAGGCTTCTCCTTCTACGAGCTGCCAGTTCAATCTTCTGCACCAGGCTCACACCCCGGGGTGGGTCACAAAGCTGACAACCGCACCTGGCACCTGACTCCCAAGCCAGCCCACACTCCCTGCTCTGTGGATGTAATCTTGCAGGGTGAGGGGAAAATCATAATTGACAACCAGCTCCACATGGGTGCTGTCTAGGCCCCGAGAAGCTATGTCTGTGCAGAGCAGTATGTCTTGGGATCCCTTCTGGAAGCACTGGAAGATGCCTGCCCTCATCGAAGCTGGCATTTGTCCCTGAAGCCTTAGGTGTTTGATTTTGTGGTCATCCAGAATATATCCCAGCCAGTTAACAGTGCTGGAGCTGTTACAGAACACCAGGACAGTTCCTGTGGCTGCAGGCTTCTCTTCTTTGTCACGCTGCTTGAGGATCTGCAGCAACTGTGCCACCTTCTCTTCTCCCTTCAGCCTCAGAAATGTTTGTCTGACATGAGGCATGACGCAGTGGAGCTGTGAAGTGGTGATGGTGGTGAGAGATCCTGGGCTCCCCCGCTTACTCAGCAACTGGCTCACACCTTCACGAAATGTGGCTCCTACCAGCACTAACTGATCTTCGGGATTAAAGGGGTCTTCTAAGTCAGCTGGGTCTTGGGCTATATGGCTCTTTTCCAAGATGTAGTCCACCAGGTCTAGGAAGCTTTCTTCCAGCAGTGTGTGTGCCTCGTCCAACACCATTTGTTGCTCCAGGCCAATCAGTTGACTCTTCAGGGTCTTCCAGAGAGCCCCCGGAGTGGCAACTAGAACATATGCCGAAGGTTGTTTGGACAGTTTCAGCCTAATTTTACGCATGCCATGGCCTCCCCCTAGCTCCTGCACCTGCAGGCCCAAGGAGCTGCCCAGCGATTGGGCCACAGCCTGTACCTGTTCCGCTAATTCTCGGGAAGGCACAAGGCCTGGGAGCAGGTACACGGTGGATGTCCAGAACCAGTCGATCAAGGATCCGTTGCAGCAGTGGAAGTAGATAGCTTAGAGTCTTGCCACTGCCAGTTTCCGCGGCGCAAAGGAGGTGGTGGTCGCGAAGCAGCGGGGGTATGGTGCGTGACTGCACAGTGGTGGGTCGAACGACTTCAGGAGCAGCATCGTGCAGTTCGCGCAGCACCCCCGGCACAGGACCCAGGTCCGCGAAGCTGTCCTGGGACGAGAAGTGTCGCAGCGGTGGCACGTCCAGTTGTGCGCGCTCGATGGAGAAATAGTCCCCATGCGCGGGCGTCGATGTGTCCAGCCACCCGAGGCGAGCGTTGCGCACTCCCAAAGTCCCAGCATGAGGCGCGCTGGCTGGTTCAACTCCGGCCGCCGGGCGGAGACGAGCAGTGTTCCCGGTCTCACTAACACTGGCCGCTTAGCACTTGACGCCCGCTCCGTGGCTGTGCCTGCCTCCGCTGTACAGCCCGCGGAATTCGGAGCACTGGCAGGGGTTCCTTGGGACCGCGGACCGACAGGATCCGGCGGGGCGCCTGCAGCAAGCGATCGGTAAGCAACAACAGCAACGTCGGCCGTGCCAGGGCCATGTTGCCCTTGCGGCTGGAGAGGCGCACTTCAGTGACGTCACGTTTGCACCGCTCGGTGGCGTACGGTGGCTGGCGCAGTTCAGTTCGGCTGCGGAGCTGGCGGTCGTCAGGAATTGGGCAAGGTCCCTGCAATTCAATGACCGCTAGGTGTGCAGGTGTGAACAGGAATGGAGACATCCAGAACCAGACCAACCTTGGGGTGGGGAGAGCGCTGTAGGCAGGAGCGGGGACCAGGCGGCAGTGGGGCCCTGGTCCTATGGACCAGATATGCTGGTGTCTCCTGGAGAGCGTGTGCCCATTCCTTGAGGTTCTGGTTTGTAGTCCTCATTGCCCCTCTTGACGGCTTGTTCAGTGCCAGGCTCCTCTTGTAAACTGTGAAGGTGAGGGATGCGGCGTCGTTTTCAGACATGTGGAGCCTGGGGAAATACTGGTAATAAGTGTTTTGCGAGCGTTGAATGAATGGTCCGCCTGGGGGCTGAGACAAGGGTGTGGAGTTGTAAATCTAGGCTGAATTCCCGCCGCACTCTGGCTCAGAACCCGCAGTACGATGGTGTCCTTAATCTTATTTTTTCTCAGAAATGGGAAGTAAGGTCTTCAGTCCCTCTTTCAAGCGGTGACATCTCCACCTTAAAAAAGAAAAAGAAAAGAAAAGAAAAGAAAAGAAAATAGTAAAGCCAAATTGCGCTCTGTGATTCCTTGTCGTTCTTCCCAAGTTCTCATCCTGAACTTACCACTCTTTCAGCCCACTCAACTTCACTCTCAGATACCTTAAATTCTCAGAGTGTAGTGGTAAAGATGGATTTACACTACGGAAGTCATCAGCTATGTGACTTACGTAATATATGCCTGGTCAGGAAGAATATTTAGCTGAGATTTAGATATTGAAGTTGTAAAAAAAAGAACTACACTGGTCATGCTTCCTGAAAAGTTCTGAAAATGGGTGTCAGATTTTTGTAGTCTGAAGTTCTTGGGTGGGAGACAAGGTAAATGTTTGTGGATTGATTACATGGGAGGTTCATAACAACTGGAAAATGTGATTTAGTGCCACCAATACAGGTGGCTCTTCCGACCTCAGGATGCATTTCTGAAGATTCAATCAACTGTGGATTCAAAATATTCTGGAGAAAAATGTATCTGGGACTAGGGAGATATGTCAGTTGGGAGAGCTCTTGCATACCAGGTACTGGGTTCAGTAAAAAACAAAACAAAACAAAAAAACACCAAAAGAAGAGATAATCTGTCAGTATTGCACATTAAGAGACCTTTTGTTTTGGTCTGGAAACCTTGAACCAAGAACCTCACACATGATAGGCAAGCACTCTAGTACTACCAATCTACATCCTCTACCCTTTTTAAATTTCATGGTCTGACAGGGTCTTACTATGTTTCCCAGACTTGCCTTGAACTTGCAATCCTTCTATCTCAGCCTCCCAAATAGCTGGAATTATAGGTGTGTGACTCCCTGCTCAGCTTCTATACTACTATTATGATTCTAAAAACTCAGAGCTCACTGTTTCTTATCTGAATCGCTCCTTGGATGTCTGACCTGATGAGTTTCATCCATTTCTATGTACCATTGTTTCTCAGATATAAAACAAAGAATTGGTTTGCACCAAACCAGATGAGAAAATTGAAGGAATATCAGAAAAGAGCGGTACCTATGTATGTTTGTATGTGTATTTAAATTGTGTTCAACTCTTCAGGGTAGGGTTAGCTGATTAGGTATGCATGTGCTTTCTCATTATGCTGGAGTCTTTATAATTACCTCAAAATCTCATAGGGGTTGGATTTTGTCTAAGTCTTTGCCTGCCCATTGTCCCTAATTTCTTGTCACATTCTTAGACAATGCCTAAAGTCCCTCTCTTTTTCTGGAGTACACAGCAGACATTGAGTAGCCTGTAATTGTCATTGAAATACATGTTTTATACTTACTTAGTGCTGCAGAAATACAAAAGTTTCACTTATTTTAAAAAATAGTGAACTCCTAGGAGCAGGAGCTTGGTATGTTCCTTGGATCTCAGTCATTCATTCATGTATTCATTTTAGAAATATTTTCTCCTGGGTGTGATGGTGCACATCTGTAATCCCATCAGCTTTGGGTGCATGTAGGAGGATCACAAGTTCAAGACCAAACTTAGCAACACAGGAAGGCCCTGAGCAACTCAGAAAGACCCCATCTCAAATAAAATATAAAAAGGACTGGGGATGTGTGTCAGTGGTTAAGTGCCCCTGGGTTCAAGGTTCAGTTCCCAGTACCAAAATAAATAAATAGATAAATAAATAAGTAAAAGAAAAAAAAAAGATTTTCTGAGCACTATGCATGTGTCAGGCACTGTTAGAAGAGTGAGTTGTCAACAAAATTCCTGTTCTTGTTTATCTTCTTGCCTAATAAAGTAATGATTACATTATTATTTTGGAGAAAACTTGTTTTATCTATCTATCTACCTACGTACCTACCTACCTACCAACTTTCGGTGCTGAGGATACAACCCGAGGCATTGTGCATGCTAAATTCTAGGCCAGTACTGTACCCCTGAGTCACTCTCCTAGTTCAGGTAGAGATGAGGTACTTTTGCAGATCACCAGTAGTTAGCTGATATTGTAAGCCATGTGAGTCAATAAGTTTACATGGGAATAAGAAGAAAGGGGCCCAAGACTAAGTAGAAACCCTCATAAGTGAAGTTGACTTCTCAACAGTGGACAGAGTGGCTGAGGGAAACCAGGAGTGCTAGGTCAGGGAAGCCAAAGAGGGGAAGAAATTCAAGGAAGAGGGAGGACTCCACTGTGTCACTTGCTATGATTAAAAAAGATGTAGTCAGGTAAGTATCTAGTAGATTGAGTAACTTTCAGGTCATTGGTGTCTTTTGTCAGCATAGTGAGGCAGAGTGGCAGAGGTGGAAGCTGGACTGAAGGGGCCCAAGGAGTAGAAAGCAAGTGGAACCATATCAGTAAGTGAGCAGAGCATACTAGGAAAGCTTTGTGAGTTTTTAGAGGAGGCCATGATTGTTAGAATGAAGTATCAACAGTAGTTACCACTTAGATGTAGGATTTTGGTTTTCTTGTTGTTCTTGTTGGCTCTTCAGAGAATTCCTAGAATGTGAGCCCTTCTCACCACCTTCACTGCCGCTCCCTGGTCTGAACTTCCATCATCTCTCACACTGACTACTGAATTGCCTTCTAACTGGACTCCCTGTGATCACCCTTGTCCCCCACAGTTTGCTGTTATCAGAGCAGTCAGCATGATAGGTAAGAACATGTCAGCTGATGCCTCTCCTCCACTTAGAGCCCTTCACTGGCTCACCTACTCGCTCTTATCTTCTTACTGCGGTTATAGCGTGCATCTTACTTTCCTTACTATCCCTTGTCTTTTCTGTGGCCCAGTCATGTCCTCTTCCTTGCCATTCCTCCAACATATCAGATAAGGTCCTCCCTTAGGAGAATCACACACTGTTACTTCTGCTATGCATTGTTTCCTTAGCGTCCAACTTAGCTAACTCGAATCTTTCTTTCCTTCTTGTCTACTGGGGCAGGGGTGGTCATTCAGTGGTAGAGTACATACTTTGCATGTGTGAGGCACAGGTTTCAATCCCCAACATTCCCCACCATCCTTGTGTCGATTTCTCTATTAAAATTGCAACCCAGTCCCAGCTGGTTTTGAGTGTAGGCAGGAGGTCCGATAGTTCAAAGCCAGCATCAGCAACTTAATGATGCCCCAAACAACTTAAGGAGTGAGGCCCTGTCTCAAAATGAAAAATTAAAAGGTGTTAGGTATCTCTGGGTGCAAACCTCAGTACAGAAATTAAAAATAAATAAAAAGAAATAAAACCACAACCCAGTCAAGAGTGGTGGCAACTACTTGCAGTCCCTGCTGCTTGGGAGCCTAAGGCATGAGGGTCACTTGAGTTAGGATTTGGAGACCAGCCTGGGCAACATCATGAGACCCTGTCTCCAAAGAGATATAGAAACAAAGTAAACAAGTAAAAATAAGATGTTTGCTTTTTTCTCTTCCAGGCCCTACCAGTTTTCCAATATGCTGTGTAATTATTTGTTTTCTTGTTATGTGTGGTGACTTTTGTTTTGTTCTTATGTGTGGTGACTTTTGCCTGCTTTCTTCCAGCAGTGAGAAAGTTGTGCTGAGCAGACATTTTTTGTTGTTTTGTGGTCTAATGTATCCCAAGAGACTAGGACAGTGACTGGCACAGATTACGCCCTTAATGAATAGTGGTTAGAGGCATGACTGAGTATGCATACTTTGAGTGATCAGACAAAAGGAAAGCAAATGACTCTGGATAGGAAGAAAGAAAGAAACGTTTCCCTGGATAACAGAAGGGATTGTTTCCACTTGAATTGTGACCTTCCTTTCCTTTTCTTCAGGTGTAGCAGAGGAGGAATGATCGTGAATAGCGTCTCTCTGTGCTTCCATCACAAACTCATCTTAGCCCCTATGGTTTGGGTGGGCACTCTCCCAGTGCAGCTGCTGGCCCTGGATTATGGAGCTGACATCGTTTACTGTGAGGTAAGTGCTCCTGGTTTCCTGGGAGGGCTTTCCCACAGTGGAGTCTCCTCATTTGGATGCGGGAGTGTTCAGGAGTGGGGGAGGCAGAATGGAAACTCCCCGCACAGGTGTTTACTGAAGGTGGCAGGGGATGAACCGGCAACACCAATGAGCTCTGTGGGCCCTAGTGGAGGCCAGCAGTCCGGGGAGCACAGAGGGGTCTGGGTTACTGAGATGGGTAGATGAGCATCAAGTTGGGCACTGCCCTGGCCCCCACAGGAGCCCCACAGGAGCATATGTTCAGTTCATCAGTGAATGGACTCAGAGGTTAGGAAGAGGAGAGGAAGGACCAGAAGCAGGCTGAGGAACCCGGACGAGGTTGGGTTTTGGTTGCCATCGGATTTTCTGGTGGTGTTAGCTGGTGGGGCAGTAGATACACTTGCTGAGCCCTCTGGAGAATACTGGGGTTCAGACCCAGGTTCAGAAAGATCTGTGAGAAAAACAGAATTAAAGGAGTAGCTGATGTTGGATGATGAGGGAATGTGAGCAGGCAGTGCTTCTCATTGAGCATGTTTCAGAGTCAACCTGGAGAGCTTTCCTTAGTCCTGATATGTTGTCCTACTGAGTGTGAAAAGTTTCAGATGCTATTCAGGTATTCTGATCTTACCATCTTTTTTTTTTTTTTCCTGTCCTGCAGATGGAACCCAGAGCTCTGTGCACGCTAGGGCTCCACTGCTGAGCTACTTCTCATCTCCCATCCTTTTATTTAAAACCCATTGGGGGTGGGGTTGTGGCTCAGTGGCAGAGCACTTGCCTGGCATGTGTGAGGCACTGGGTTCAATTCTCAGCACCACATATACAGTAATAACAATAAAGGTCCATCAACAACTAGGAAAATATTTTAGAAAACCATTGGGGGTGGGGATAGGGATGGGATAACTGTGGCTGTAACTGGCAATAGGAGGAGTCTTTAGTGACGGGATCCTTCTGTGTCTTACCTGTGTCAGTGTCAATATCCTGATAGTGATATTGTGTTACAGTTAAGATGTGGCCATTGGGGAAGCTGGGTGAAGGTACCTCCTAGGTCTAGGGCCTCTCATCTTCCACAACTTCCAGTTCCCCTAAGATAAAGTGTGTAATTGGAGAGGAACCCACCGTGTAGAGAGAAGGGAGGGCCTGTGAGTGTACTTGGGGAAAACACCCTAATTCCTAGGTGTGATTGTTGGAGGATAGGTGTCAATGTGAGAAGAAAAATGTGAGAAAATATGCAAATTAAAGAGTCTACTGTCAGGGATGCCACAGTCATGTGTGTGAACTACCTGAGACGGCAGAGAGATCAAGTGAAAGAAGGCTGTTGGTGGTATTTGTGAGAATAAGGTGAGTGGGGACAGCTGCGGAGTTAAAGGCTTAAGGATGAACAGCAAACAAGGAGGGAGAAGAAGGACTGCCGGCCACCACAGCAGGGATTTAAGAGGTTAATTGGGGAACAAGTACAGGCAGGTGGCTTGAGTTAAAGGAAGTAGGGTGAAGGGAGTTATTTAGAAAAGACTTGCGTGTTTGAGGAATAGAGGGAGGAAGGAGGTAGAAGTGAGGGGCTGTAGGGGCGATGGGCCAGGCCGCAGTGCAGTGGAGTCGGTTTGTTGTTTTCCTTTTCTCTTGGAGGGGATAGGGGTTTGTATATTTATTTTGTGGCAGTGCTGAGGATAGAACCCAGGACCTTGCATATGCTGGGCAGGCACCCTGTGACTGAACTGTAGCCTCGGCCTAGGGCCCAGGTACTTTTTTTTTTAAATTTTGTTCTTTTTCTTTATACAGGACAGTAGAATATATTTTGGCATAACATACATCCATGGAGTATAACTTATTCTAATTAGGATCCTATTCTTGTTTGGGGGGCAAGGTGTGGATACTGGTGATTGCATTCAGGGGCATTGGACCACTGAGCCACATCCCCAGCCCTATTTTATATTTTATTTAGATACAGGGTCTCACTGAGTTGCTTAGTGCCTCACCATTGCTGAGACTGGCTTTGAACTCAGGGTTCTCCTGCCTCAGCCTCCCAAGGTGCAGGCCTACAGGCTTGTGCCTTCACATCTGGTAAGGATCGTATTCTTGTGGTTGTACATGATGAGGAGTTACCCTGATCTCTATATTCAAATGAGAGGCGAGGAATGGTATGTCTGATTCCTTCTACTGTCCTTCCTATTCTCCTTCCCCTGCCTTTCTTTTGATTTCCTTTGTCTGATTCAGTGGTTTTATATCTTCCCAGCCCCACCCAATGTTGTTGTGGGTTAGCATCCACATATCAGAAACAACATTTGGCCCTAGGTGTTTTGGGTTATCTTATTTCACTTAGCATGATAATCTCCAGTTCTATCCATTGCCTAGAATATGCCATAATTTCATTCTTCTTTATGGCTGAGCAATATTCCATTTGTGTACATATACCACATTTTCTTTATCCATTAATTTGTTGAAGTGCACCTAGCTTAACTATTGTGAATTGAGCTGCTGTAAACAGTGATGTAGCTTCAGCACCGTAGTATGCTGATTTTAAGTCCTTTTGGTATGGACCGAGGAGTGGAATAACTAGGTCAAGTGGTGGTTAGATTCTAAGTGTTGTAAGCAATCTCCATACTACTTTCCATAGTGGTTACACTAATTTGTAGTCCCACCAACAATATATGTGAGTGCCTTTCTCCCCACATCCTGGGCAACATTGATTGTTACCTGTATTCAAGTTGCCATTCTGACTGGAGTGACATAGAACTGGAAGTGTAGTTTTAATTTGCATTTCTCAATCTTGCTAGACATGTTGAACATTTTTTCATATAATTTTTGACCTTTTGTATTTCTTCTTTACTCAAGTGCATTTTCAGATCCTTTGCCCATTTACTGATTGGGTTATTTGTTTTTTTGGTTTCAAGTTGTTTGAGTTCTTTATATAACCTGGGGATTAATGGTCTATCTGTGGTGCAGGGGGTAAAGATTTTCTCCCATTGCAAAGGCTTTCTGTTCACGTTCTTCATCGTTTCCTTTGCAGTGAGGAAGTTTTTAGTTTGATAGCATACAGTTTCTTGATTCTTGCATGCACTTCCTGCACTTTAGGAGTCTTGTTTAGGAAGTTAGTTCCTAAGTGATCATGATGGGGGTTGGCCGAGTTTTTGTTCTAGTTTCCCATTATGCCAGCACCATTTTTTGAAGAGGCTATCTTTTCTGCTGCGTATGTGTATGGTGCCTTTGCCTCCTCAGAGGTTACTGTGTGTACGAGGGTGTGTCAACATGTCTTCTATCCCATTGGTCTTGATGTCTGATTTTGGGGAACAGATTTCTTGATAAGGAGGTGCGACCTGCCCTTGTGTGAGGTGGGCCAAGGAGGCTTGGGGGGAGTGATGGGTCGTGAGGGAAGCTGAGGGGTTATGTGCTGAGAGACTTGTAGGAAGCCAGTCTTTTGTTGGAAATGAGGGTGGCGAGAAGGGTTTGGGAGTAGGGACTTGAGGAAAGTGAGAAGCTGTGGTCTTGTTCCATGGTCACTAAAAACTGAACCTTTGCCTGGCAGCTATGCTTGCTATGCAGTGCTAACTTGCAGCCTTATGGGAAGGAAACCTGAGAAGCCTGTGGGGATTGGGATGCTGGTACCTGCAGCAGGGCAGGGGCTGAGCTTTCTAGGGTGCTGGCAAAGTGAGGTGGGACGGAGGGTAGGAGGAATGGAGTACATGTTCTCTGGAGGTTTCAAGTGGGAGGCAGAAAGGAAGGTTTCTGAGTTCAGGATGACAGAGGCCTAAGCATGTTCCATGGCAAAGTTCTAGGGTTGATAAAATAGAGGAAAAGGCAGTGGAGCCTGCGTTAATGTATTCATCCTCTTGTCTTTTAGTTTTTTTGAGCTCCCAGAAAGGGGACTTGTTTTCTCTGGGAGAGAGGTACAGTATAATACGAGGATGGAAGGGAGCCATGTCTGTCAGAGCACAGGGCCTGTGGGCAGCCATGCTTCATTGACAGCCGTGGACCATCAGTTTGTGCTAGTGGTGGCCATGGAAGGGAAGCTGGGCAGTGAAAGCAGAGCTTCCTCTGGAAATAGAACTGTGTCATGAGGATCCAGATCCTCCATCAGCTAATTCCTTAGGAATTCTTAGGTTTGTTTTCAAGCCCTTTAGAAGTTAAGCACTTAGGATTTATGTGATGACTTCAATATGTGGCCTTTCTAATCGGGCAAAGCTTGGTTCTCCTAATAAATGTGCCTAGGTGTTCATTCCAGGTTTCTAGTCAAGTTTGGAGCAGAGGAAATATGATTTAAACACTTCAGTATTTTTTGATGTACTTCTCTGTGAGAGAGTCGGGATAGCCTCTGAACGAACAAGGGGTTTCTGCTAGAGAAGACCTACTCTTGCCAGGCACCGTGGCGCATGCCTGTAATCGGTGTGGCTCGGGAGGCTGAGACAGGAGGGTCGAGGTTCAATGCGAGCCTCAGAAACTTAGCAAGGCTCCTAAGCAATTCATGGAGACCCTGTCTCTAAATAAAATATAATAAAGAGGTGGGGAAGTGGCTCAGTGTTAAAGGACCTGTGCGTTTAATTTTTGGTATCAAAAATCAACAACAACAAAAAATGACCTAGTCCTTCCATGCAGTCTTACCTTCGAGGGACAGAAGAAAATAGGCAGTTATGTTCTTGCTTGGATATTTGGCTGGAAACTGGGGCCTTGAGACCTGGGCTTGGCATAATGTGGTGCTGGTGCCTCCTGGTGGTTGCAAGAGTTGCTCTGCAAGAAGGCTAACTCCTGCTTGCCTGTTCTTTGTGGGTGAGTTCTCATGAACCCAGATAGAGAGCCAGCTGTAGGATTAGGTAACGAAATTAGCCACGTACCTGGTACAGGACCTGGGGCAGAGCAGGCTGCAGGCTCTTCCTTAGCCCACTGAGCCCTAAACACCTGGAAGATGAATCTTGTCAGAAGAGTTGAAAGAGCAGCAGTCCTTCTTCCCTAGGTTTACCCTTTAAATATTTTAGGAGTGCCCCAGAGGTCTCATTTCTATTCCTTTTTATATTAACAGAGGGACTCCAATGTCCCACCTGAGGAGACAGATGTTAGAGTTAAACCTTTTAATAAGTGGGATCAGGAGAGAAGGCAATGTGTTTTTAACAGATCCCCTGATATACTGATTATTAAAGTAATTCATTACATTGCGTAGAACACAAGAAGGGTAGAAAATTGAGAAGAGGTCTGGGGTTGTGACTCAGTGGTGGGGCACTTGCCTGTAGGTGTGTATGGGGCACTGGGTTCGATTCTCAGGATCCCACACAATAAATGAAAAGGAGGTTCATTGAGACTAAAAATATTTAAAAAATTTGTGGTAAAATTGTAAGGAGAACAAATTTGTGATGGCAAACACCAATAATCCCAGGTCCTTGGGAGGCTGAGGCATGAGGATAACAAGTTTGGGGTCAACCTCAGCAACTTTCCAGACCCTGTCTCCAAATAAAAAAGCAGAAAGGAGTGGGCACGTAGCTGAAATGTAGAACAACCGTGGAATCAGTTTCCGGTACTGCGGAGAGAAAAAGAAAAGAATGGGGAAATTTTCATAATTTCCTTTGAACAGAAAGATTACCTTTAGAAAGAAGGAGGAGGAGTACAAAGCATGACTTTGAATAGAGATCCAGTCTCTGCCAAGCACTGCAGACACTACTATAATGTCTAGCAGTTCCTCATGGCATCCTTAACCAAGGTCCTGGGTGCGACAACATTGAACACTGTTTGAACCTTCGTCCAGTGCGTCCCTCAAATTTTTGTATGTTTGAATGACATCACAGTCAGTACACAGCAACAATAAATATTTTTAATTCTCTAAATTAAATACAGTAATTATAAGCGTGAAAAATAGAAGATGAGTCAGAAGTTTGTTATCTCCACAGAGATGCTCAGCCAGCAAGCTTCCATGGCCTTTATCTCTTTCCAGTGTGGTTGAAGCCTCGAATTTTGGGCCCAGGGCAACCCAAGGTCTTTTCTGCCTCTGATGGTGCATGGCATTTCTTGGGAGCCCCTCTAGCTCTCTTATTGGGATTCTCTGTTGGCTTCTCTGCTGGCCTCTCTATTTTGTCCTTGGCTGTCGTGGCCTTGGGAGCGTCCCCATAGAGCCGATAGCCACCAACCAGGCAGTATGTCTCCCCATGCCAGCACACCTGGGTTTCTCCACATCCTTGGTAGAGGACATGGTAGTATGTAGGAGTAGGAGGAGACTCGGGAGGCAGCGCTGCTGGAAGGAAACCCAGAACCCATCAGTCACTTCCGCCTTATGCACTTTGCCACCAGCACCTCCTTTTCCTGTTCTGACTGAATCCCTCTTATCTGCTTGGCATCCCAAATACAGCCTTTGCCTGTCACCTCCCTGGATGATTCTGTCTCCTCAAAAGATGCTTTCTGTAAAGTTCGTGAGTTCTTGTAGTCAATGGAAGCAGCAAGAGAATAGTAAGACCTCAAAATGTTCACAAAAAGCACTCCCTCAATTTCCCCTTCTACGACTGAGAGAAATTTTTGTAAGTCTGTCATTTCTGAAGCTTTAATGGAAATAATTGTCAAGGTTTGGAAAACAGGGTCTAATATAAATTGTTTTAGTACCCCTATGTCATTGGCAGCTTTTGTTGCAACCATTGATACAGCCTGTTTGAACAACCCTGAATTCTAGCCTGATTTTTATGGATTTTTCTAAGGCCTTTCTTGTTAGAGATGGTGTTTTGCTATGTTTCCTCAGACTGGCCTGGAACTCTTGAGCTGAAGCCCTCCTCATGCCTCAGCCTCCTCAGTAGCTGGCACTATGTTGCACACCAGTGTGTCCAGCCCTACCACTTTCTGCAGGCCATATTCTGGGGCAGAGGGATCCAGAGGTCCAGGTCCAGATTCTGGGTGCCAAGCTCAGGCCCAATAGCCTTCTCCCCTCCACTTCCCGAGACATCATTTCCTCAGACCTCTAGTCTGACTACTGCTTGCTCTGTCCCCCTGGCTCTTCTGTTCTTCCCAGCTGCATGGCACCACCCTGTCCCTCAGCAGATCAGACTGGGACCTGTGGGAGGGGCCCGAGTGTGTGTATCCCTGACAGTGTGGTAAAGGTGTCTGTGTCTGAAGGTGAGGTTGATGAGAGGCCAATAGCTCTTCCTCAAAGGGCTCCATCATTTGATAATGAATGCGCAGCACGCTTTTGTAAGCGTCTCATGAAGGAAGGATGTGGAGAAAGCCTCCTCTCTGATTTGGTGATGGGAGTCTCACCTTTTTTCTGAGGTTTCACTCTGTTCCCCACCCAGATCCTTGAGCCCATCTCCTCCCACCTCAGCCCCCCAAGTAGCTGGGACCGTAGATGAGTAGCAGTGTACTGGGCTCTGAGGAAGCAACTGGGGAGTCTGAAGGGGAGGGCTGGATTGACAGAGATCAGGACCTTTGTGAACACTTGCCCTGAGCAGTGAGCACAAGCACTCTGGGTCCTTGAGGGAGCAGCAGACCTTTGGTCTCACTCATGGCGGGGGAAGTCCTGAGGAGTGATGGGCCAGCCCAAAAGGAACCTGTGGCCGTCCAGTGAGGTTGTGTATTTACCAAGGGCTCCATTTCAGATGCCTGGCCTAGGCCTACCTGCCGCACTGCTCCCCCATGACACGGAAGACAAGTTGGACTGGGTATAAAATATCCGGTCAGACATTCTCTCTTGAGCAGCCAGACTCGCTGGTGTCTTGTAGAGAACTGGTAGGGAAGTTTCCTAGCTACACTGCCATGGAAACTGTTGCTTGTGATGTCATCACGACCCACTGAGGTCATGGAAGGTATGGGTGACTTGAGGGGTAGGCGTCAGATCCTTGGTGTTTCATTGAAAGCATGGTGAAAGTAGAGAATTCTGCCTGGGCCTTCCCTTCTGGCCTGTACACCCATATCCTAGACATATAACCACTGTCTGTGGAGCACAGGTTGTTGTTGGGACAGCCCATGACCACAGTGGACCAAGAAAAACCCAAATTCTGAGACTGACCTATGCGTCAAAAATCAACACAGAGCCAGCTAGGTTGCATGACCCTAAGCATTAAACTGTTGGAGGGGCAGTGATGTGAGTGGATTAGGGGGTCAGGGAACTCTTCTTAGTCGTGGGCCTGAACATATTTGGGCTTAATATTAATTAAGGTTAATATTTGGGCTTGGCATGCTGTGATCTGTTGATTCAGGAGCTCTATACAGGAGATTTTTCTAGTTTAAAGCCAACCTCATCAACTTAGTGAGACCTTAAGAAAGTCAGTGAGAGGCTGCCTCTTTTTAAAATTAAAAAAGTTCTGGGGATGTGCCCCATTTGGTTTAGTACTCTGAGTTCAATCCCCAGTGTACAAAATCAAAGAACCAAAAAATTGGAGATTCATAAAAGCCATCCATCGGGAAGAACTGCAAAGATGGGCTCATGTTGACCTCCTTCTGCCCCAGAGATTAATACTTAGATGGTTTGGAGATGTGAGGCATTGGGTTTGATCCTGGGAAGCACCAAGAAAAGAAGAAAAGAATTGCACTCTCACCTTTTTACAAGTGAGTTCTGAAAGGAAGCTTAGGGGCCTACAGGGTTGCACATGTAGGACAGAGGTGTTCTGCTCAACAATGGGGTTTCTTGTTGTTCCTCTTGGGGCTCCAGATTTATAACTGATAGGACAAACTTGTCACATTTCAAGGTGGTGGACAGTGGCAAGGCTGTTCAAGGTGCTCCAAGGCCAACGAAATTGTCCATTGACTTTACAAAGTAGGAATGACAGGCCCATTTTAACCTAATTTGAGATGTGTTTATGACAATATGACATTACAAAATGAGCTCATTATCATTTCAGTCCCCTTTCTTCACAAAAGGTTAAGAGGCTCTGTGTGGGTGTGTGTCTGCAATCCCAGCTTTGTTAGGAGTCTTAGGCAGGAGGACCACAATGTGAGGCCAGTGTCAGCTACTTAGCGAGACCCTAGATAAAAATAAAATGGTGTGAGGATGTAGGTCAGTGTTAAATCTCCTTTGGGTTCCATTCCTCCTACCGCATTAAGTAATTTAAAGAGGGAGAGAACTGGGATGTGGCTCAGAAGTTGAGTTCCCCTGGGTTTAATCCTTTAAGTTGGGAGAAATATGGAAAGAAAGAAGGAAAAGGAGGGAAGGAAGGAAGGAAGGGAGTGAGCCAGAGAGAGAGAGAGAAAGGCAATAGAAGGAAAGAGAGAAAGAAAGAAAGAAAAGAAAAAGAAAGTAAGAGAAAGGAAGGAAGGATGAATGGAAGGAAGGAAGTGGAAGAAAGAAAGAAAGAAAGGTAAAATGAAAGAAAGAAAGAAAAAGAGGGAAGGAATGAAGGAAGGAGGGAGGAAAGGAAGGAATGGAGGGAGAAAAACAGAAAGAAAGAGAAAGGAAGGAAGGAAGAGGGAGGGAAGGAGGAGAAAGAATAAAGCTGGGGATGTAGCTCAGTGGTAGAGAGCTTGCCCTCCATACTGGGCAAAGAAAACAATAAACTCAACTAAGTCTCTCTCCTACATGAGGCAGTTTGGAGTGTGAAATGTCAAATATAATGAAGTCTGGCCTAATGGTAATTCTTGTTAAGGTAGTCCATGAAAACATTATTTATTGCCATAAATGTCATGTCAGAAAATAAAAATCAGTTTTATTCTCCACAATATATGTGAAAGACTATGCTACTTTGGTCCAATGCTCCACTACTGCAATACTGGCCAGTAGCTCATCTTTGAAGCCACTAGCAGGTCACCAGGCCCTGAGAGGTATTAAGGGCAGCCTACGTGACAAGTGTGTTCACTCATGCAGGACACCAGGAAAGATCCCTTATCCAGAATCACATTTGAGTGAGCAGAAATCAAGCTTGCTGATGCAAAGGCTCTCTCCCAGAGGATGCCAGTCCTGGAAGACTTTTCCTTCTGCAAGCTGCCAATTGAATCTTCTGCACCAGGCTCACATCCAAGGGATGGGTCACAAGCCGACAAGTGCACCTGGCACCTGGCTCCCAAGCCGGCCCACCTCCCTGTTCTGTGGATGTATCTTGCAGGGTGAGGAGAAAATCATACTTCAAACCAGAGGCTATGTCTGTGCAGAGCAGTATGTCTTGGGATCCCTTGTGGAAGCATTGGACGATAGCTGCCCTCACTTAGGCTGGCATTTGTCCCTGAAGCCTTAGGGTTTGATTTTGTGGCCATCCAGAATATGTCCCAGACAGTTGACAGTGCTGGGCTGTTACAGAACACCAGGACAGTTCCTGAGGTCGCAGGCTTATCTTCTTTGTCTTGCTGTTTGAGGATCTGCACCAGTTGTGCCGCCACTGCTGCTCTCTTCAGCCTCATAAATGTTTGTGTGACATGAGGCATGACACAGTGGAGCTGGGAGGTGGTGATGGTGGTGAGAGGTCCTGGGCTCCCCACTTTACTCCACACCTTCTGGATCTCATGATTGGGATCAGTCTCAGCACCTTAAGGAGACCTTGTCTCAAAAAGAAAGGGGGACAACTGGGGTTGTAGATCAGAAGTAGAGTACTTTCCTAGCAGGTGTGAGTTACTTGGATATTGATGGAGAGCACCACATTAAAATAAATAAGCAAAATAAAGGTATTGTGTCCATTTACCACTAAGAAATGATTATATTAAACAAAACAGGATGGGGTGTTTTGGTAAAGGACCCCAAACAAACAAACAAAAAGCAAAAATTGAAAAACTCTCTCATTTCTAAAGAAAGGGGAACATTTACTCTTTGTGTAAATTATATTTTTAGATGTTAATGTATCTTGTTTTATTTTGTATATGTGGTGCTGAGTATTGAAAACAGGGCCTTCATGCCAGGCAAGTGCTCTCCCACTGAGCCACAATTGCAGTCCGTATGTTTTCTTATAGTAGTCATCTTTGAATGTTAATGATGTTAGTAGCAAGTGCATTAAGAAGGATACCTGAGATATAGTTGATTTTTGTTATTTGTAGAAGTTAAGTTCTATGAATTTGCTGAGGAAAGGAAAATCTGATGTGAATACTGAACTGAGTGAAATACAGGAAATACAGGATTAGGGTTTTGTTAGCCTTTGGTCACATTTTTATCTCCTGATTAGCACCTAAACTGATTTTATGTGTGTATCTGTTCAAAGCTCTGCTGTTTATTTATTTAGGCGCTAGGGATTAAACTCAGTGCCTTGTGCATTCTCAGCCTGTTCTGTACCACGAAGCTCTACTGGCAGCTCCAGCTAATATACCATTGATTCATTAACCTTGAACTCAGGAATCAATAGCATTATACTGTCATGCCTAAGAAGGCTTATGGAACACACGTGTTTTGTCAGTAAGGTTCATGACAGCCTTCTTGTGCTTAAGAGCACTTAACAGTCAGAGGGATTGCAAGTTCAAAGCCAGCCTCAGCAAAAGTGAGGAACTAAGCAACTCAGTGAGACCCTGTCTCTAAATGAAACACAAATTCTACTAGGGATGTGACTGAGAGGTCCAGCGCCCTGAGTTCAATACCTGATACCCAACATTAAAAAAAAAAAAAAAAAAAAAAAAAAAAAGGCTGGGGAGATAGCTCAGTCGGTAGAGTGCTTGCCTTGTAAGCACAAGACCCTGGGTTCAAACCCCAGCACCCCAAAAAAAAAAAAAAGAAAAAAAAAGAAAGAAAGAAAAAGAAAAATAAACCTGTCATTCAAGAGGACTTCAGCACCATGCTTGGAGTCATGTTCTACAGTGAGATCATTAACAAAAGTACAAAAAAGAAGGGCTGCATATACTGTCAAAAGGACAAATTTCGTATCAGAGCTAAAAATGAGACAAGAGTGGCACCTTGTTTGATCTGCTGGAGATGTTTATGTCACGTGACTGCAGTTTGTTGTCACTTAGTGACTGTCCATGAATGAGTGGAAACACCACATGTGTTTGTTAGGTGTATAATTCAATTTTAGTGAATAGAGGTATTTGAAAATAGGCAACTGCAAATAATAGTGAAGATTGACTGTAAGAGTACTCGTCCACTCCAGTTTCCTGACACACTCTTAGTAATTGAGAAATGGTCACTTGCACCTCAAAGTGCCATCTTGCAGGACAATTGGGACCAGTATTGAAACACAAAGTTCAGTGTATGTAAATTTCTTCCAATATTTCAAAAAATTGTAAAATGTTTGTAATCACTCAGACAGTGCATACAACCCAAACATGCAGTTTAAGAAAGAATGATAAAGTGAACAAACCATTACCTGGGTGGTGAGATGGACCATCATCAGCATGTCAGAAGCACAAATGTTTGTGATCCCTGTTTTCCATTTAAGGTTATGCTTTGCTGTGTTCACTTGCAGGGCTTAGGCTACGCTGAACTTGTACCCCGTGTGTTTGTGTTTTGTTGTAGAGGTGCTCAGAACAGTGGATTTCGTGGTCCCTGATGACCGAGTAGTCTTGCACACCTGTGAAAGAGAACAGAGCAGAGTGGTCTTCCAGATGGCAGGAGACCCCAATGTCAAGTGTCCTCCTGAGGCTTCCTGTGTGTTGGGATGTCATAAGTTAGGTCCTGTGCCTGCCAGCATAGAATGCCTGAGCTTCCTCACTCAGCAGTGGCTTCCGGAAGACTTGACTTGAGCATTTTTGGAAGGGTCGTTCCTGAGTGCTTACACTATGGGAGCCAGTGTGTGGACATCAGGCTGGCACAGTCTGTTCCATGCCTCCAGTCTCAGATTTAATTTACTTAATTACAGGAATCTTTTGCTTGGCAACATGCCTTGTATATTAATTTTTGAATCCCTAACATTGATTATATTCAGGTTGTGGTGTTTCTTTTTGTGTAGTCTGTATTTATTTCCTCTCGGACGAATGAGATTTCCTCCAGAGTAGTTAAACTCTCTGTTTGTTTGTTTCTGCTTTTTGTTAGCAGGGATTGAAATCAAGGGCACTGAACCCCTGAGCCATTCCAGCCCTTTGTATTTTTTCTTTTGAGACAGAGTCTCACCGAATTGCTTAGAGCTTCTCTAAACGGCTTAGGCTGGCTTCAAACTTGCGATCTTCCTGTGTTGGCCTCCCAAGCTGCTGAGATTGCAAGTGTGTTCTGCTGCTCGGGGGGTTATGCTTTCACGTTAGGGTTCCAAAGACTCCATTGATCTGTTCTCTTGCTCTGGACATTCCTTGGTGCTCTCTTAGAAATAGCTCCCAAAAGATGTTCAGGTTATTTTTTTAAATTTTTGTATTTTATATTTTTTTATGTTTTTAAAGTTTATTTTTATTCTAAACAAATGGGATACCTGTTGTTTCTCTGTACATGAAGTAAAGGCATACCATTTATGTAATCATATATTTACATAGGGTAATAGTGTTTGATTCATTCTGTTATATCTTCCTTCCTCCCACCCCTCTTTTCCCTCTATGCAGTCCCTCCTTCCTCCATTCTTGCTCCCCTTCCACCTCCCAATGTATAGGATTTTAATACGTTGATGGCAATATGTAGACATATAATTATGGAATCCTAAGTTGTAGGTATCTGCATGTTTTCTAGAAGATTCTTTCCTTCATGTTTTTGTAAGATTGAATGTAAGAATAGCATTAAGGACATTGTTAAGGTCTTCCAAGTCCATTTTTTTCCCTTCTCAGTGAGCTCATCCATTCGGCTGGCTTATTGGGAGACAAATGGTTCACACTACCTATGGGCATGAATGTGTATGTGTTTGTGTTTGTGGGACATGTTGGTGGGGAGATGGGCATGTATGTGTGTGCACATCTGCCTTTATCAGGGCACTGATTGGTTGATGAAGGCTTTTGTGTTCCCAGGGGACCTCAGATGCAGAGGGAGCCTTGGCTGTGGCCAGGCTTGGGAAAGTTTCTCCCTCCTGAGCTCCCTTTGTCTTTCCTGTGAGAGAAGAGGTCGTAGTATCACTGATTACCTTGGAGGTGATCCACCCTTGTGCCTTGTGGCCATTACTTTCTGTTTTGAGCTGAGCCTGATTTCCTTTTCTCTAATGACATCTCAAGTCTGTCCCGGGAGTCACATGTACCCCCTGTTCCCAGTTCCCAGAGACCCTCGTGTGAGGGCCCAATTTGAATGTGTATTCCTGGCATTCCCTTTGTTGGGATTCTCCTGACTTGTGAGTCCTGAGGCTTTAATTGTCAGTGTTGGTTAGTCCTCTTGCTTCCTGATTTAAGAAAGGCAGCAGAGTCCGTGATCAAAGAGTGAGTTTTAGAGTTAAGATACAGCTGGGTTGCAATTCTGGGTTTCCTACTGGCTAACTCTCTGACCTTGGGAAGTTACTTACCTTGCTGATAAGTTGGTTTCTTAACTCTGTGAAACTATACCATTAATACTACCCACCTCTGTTACAGGGCAGGGTAAAGGAAATCAGGCATGTTATTTGGAGCATGTCACACATTGGGAGTGCTTGGTACGTATTGGCTTTTGTTGTTTATGACAGTGATAGCAAGAAGGGACTCGGGCAATAATTGTTGTTGACCACAAACTGTTCACTGTACAAACCAGGTCAGGGTCCTTCTGCATTTGAGAGTTTTTGGAGTAAGTCAACTGCGCAGCTCAGCAATTAAAGGTCATCATGTAACTTGTGCCAGAAGAGTTGCTCTGGCAAAGGGCTCTTCTTCTGATTTCACTTCTCTGCATTGACAAATGGTTTTCATTTCTTCAGTGAGACATGCTACTTTGGAATTGATTTAGCATGACTGTTACTGGGTATTCTAGTTTTCTGACACAACTGCAGTATCGGAAAGTCCTCAATTCCTAGCTCTTTTCAGATATATACCCACATTATGTGTTTTGTCTGGAACTCTGCTCAGATGAGGTCTGTCATTGAGGGTGGTGTGTTTCATAGAGTGAGAGACACAGCCAGAGGTTCTTTAGCACAGACCCGTTCATGCTTTTGACTCTTCTTCATCAAGTTTTATGTTTATTACCTCTTTTCTTTCATGATTTCCCAGAGAAAACGCTGTAGCTGGTATTGATGTCAACATGGGCTACAGAAAATACTATTCCACCAAGGTAAAGGATTTCTTTATGTTCCTCACAAATATAGTATGGAGATTAAAAATGGAAGGTCAGGAGATGTGAGGGTGAGGTACAGTGTCTAGTCTGGGCTAGATCCTGTTGTGGATGGGGAAAATGCTGGAAAGGATGTTAGTGGATCAATGGGCAAAACTGGAACAGGGCCAGGCCTGGTGGCCCATGCCTGTAATCCCAGTTATCTTGGAGACTGATGCAGGAGAATTGCAAATATGAAGCCATCCTAGGCACCGTAGGAGAACCCTGTCTCCAAATAAAATAATGAAAGCCTGTGGAATTAGCTCAGTGGTATAGCACTTTCCTGGCAATGTACAAGGCCCTGGATTCAACCGTAGTGTTGCTAAGCACTGGGGGAAAGAAAAGCAAAGAAAAATACTATGAACAGGTCTTTTTCTTTTCATGAATAAAGTGAAAACATATAGGCTGAGTTGTGGCTCAGTGGTGGATTGTGTACCTAGCATGCATGAGGTGCTGGGTTCATTTCTCAGTACCACATATAACTAAATGAGGAACGTATAGGTTCATCAAGCTGCTCTCTGTCCTATTGCAGATCCGTGCCCACAGGGGGAGTCTGGTGGGCATAGCTGTGGTCCTGAGCATCTCAGTGTATGTCTGATAGCTTCCTTGTGATGAATTTGTTCACATAAGTGCTTATGTGAAAAACAGCTCCATGTAATCCTTGTTGTGACTTTTACTATTTAAAGAGTCCTTTTAATTCTGGGAAACAAATATCATCTTGTTTTGTACATAAGAACTTTTTTATGAATAAATGAAGCATCACGAAAAGAGAAAAGCGAGGCATACATTTAGAATAATAGATGATGCAGTATAAATGTCATCTCAAAAGAAGTCAGAGCAGAGGGTCATGGTAAGCCTGAGAACAGAATGGAAAGGCTGCCCTTCACCTTGTTTCTTCAGAGGAAATGTGTTTTTTGAGGAAGACATATAGGACTCCACGATGAGAGGAGTATTGAGGCCACCAGGAGGTGGAGACAGCTTCGAATAGCTCATTTTGACCAGAGGATTGGGAAATGGGAGAGGAAGAGGAATCAAAGGAGCGAAAGATGTCAAACTTTGGTTGGAATCAGTTGAGCTGGACGTGGACTTTAAGTATGGTTCACCTTTCTCTTCAACACACAAGCTAAGTGTCTGGTGGATTAGACTGGCAGTAGGGTAGAGATGGGGAAGCTAGGTCTTGGCTCTGAAATGATTGGTTGTGGGATATTGGGCAGAGTGTTTGGAATTGGGACGGAAAGACTGGTGGCCAGGAAGCAGGATTCTTGGTTTTGAACTGTGATCAGGAGCTGATGGAAGAACAGGTTTGGATCTGATGATGAAGGGACATGAGGTTGCTGAGTGTAAGGCATCGTAGGGACAATTACTGTGCTGTCCTTGGGAGCGCTGTGGCAGGGTGAGCAGAAGGTAGGCAGTGCAGACATCAGAGATGTCCCCCTGACTCACTGTCTGGAGTCAGTCACTTTGCTCTGAGGAGTCACCCGGGTTGACAGCAATGCTTGAGGTCAGGAGGCTGCATCATACCTGCCTGCCACCTTGGAAACCAGAAGGCCTCATAGACTGCAGCTTCAAGAAATTTCAGCAATTTGAAACTGTCTGTGAGGAGTTGAAAACTTATGGCTGTGTTTTCTCTGATTATGTCAGTGTGTTCCTGAGTTATGTAAGGAGCATTGTGGAAATGATTTGGAATGATCTCCATGATGTAGTGAAAAACAGCAATGAGCAGAATTTCTTATAATATACTACTGTTTATTTCAGGAAACTGGGGAATGAATATTCATCTATGTTTACTTTTTACTTATAGATTATATTTGGAAAGACAAAAAGAAAGTAGGGGCTATGGTCTCTTCTGGGAAGGAAATTTTAAATTTATTTGGTTTTCTATAGGTAGGAAATTTACAGTCCTGGGGTCCTGTTAATATAATTAGGGACTGGCACTAGCCATTCAGAGCAGATACCAAGCAGTATGCCATACTGGCACATGCCAGCTAACTATGTTCTCTGTCCTCATGGTTCAAAAATTGAAGGCAGTTAAAAAGTATAGACTGAGCTGTGCCCAGTGGTACACACGTGTAATTCCAGCCATTGTGGAAGCTACGGCAGGACGGTCTCAAGGTTTAGTCCAATCTCAGCAACTCATGTGGACCCTCTCTGAAAAAGGACTGAGCGTTATGGAAAGGACTGCAGTAGAAAGGCGAGATAAAAGAATGTAGATTGAAAGGTCTCCCATTCTTTAAGCAGGGGGAATCTTTAGTCTTTTAAGTTTTCAACTTCTTACATTTTGAGTGTATAATCTCTGGCATAAAAGAAAAAAATGAGGAAGGAAAGAAGGAAATTCCATTGTGTGAGACTACTGGGGAAGGGGCAGGGAGCTTGAATTTGAGGTCCTGAGATTGCTGAGGAAGGGCTGGCGTGTGTGTGTGTGAGGTGAAGGGCAGATGGAGCTGGGTGAGTGCCTGTGCTTCCCTGAGGCCTGGAAGGTTCGTGTGTCTAATGCAGAGCTAGTGCCTCCTCCTCCTACCAGTTCTCAAAATGAGGCCCAGCATGGCCGGTGTGTGGAGACTATTTTTGTTGTTGTTGTCATTTGGTAGCAGGGATTGAACCCAAGGAGGTTTAACCACTGAGTAATGTCCCCAACCTTTTTTTTTTTTTTTTTTTTTTTTTTTTTGTGGTCTTGGGAATCGAACCCAGGGCCTTGTGCTTGCAATGCAAGCACTCTACCGACTGAGCTATCTCCCCAGTCCCCAACCTTTTTAATTTTATTTTGAGATCGAATCTGACCAAGTTGCTGAGGCTAGATTTGTACTTGTGATGTCTCTTGCTACCCTTCCAGAGGAGCTGGCAGTCTGTGTGAATTAATTATCTGATTCAGTCTTGTCATTGTGAACATGAGATTAAACTGTAACAACTGTAAACCTTCTGAGCACATGTCATGAGCATTCATTAGTATGGTGTGCACATTTCTTGGATTTGCTTTTTCACTTTCTTATAGGATTTTAAGGATTCTCTCCTGTGGTATGTTTCCCTGATATATTGATTATTAAAGTAATTCATTGCATTGTGTAGAACACAAGAAATCTAGAAAGTGAGAAGTAGGTTGGAGTTGTGATTCAGTGGTGGGGCACTTGCCTGTAGGTGTGTATAGGGCACTGGGTATGATTCTCAGAATGACGTAGAAATAAATGAAATGAAGGTCCATTGAGAACTAAAACTATAAAAATAACTGTGGTAAAATTGTAAGGAGAACCAAGGTGTGATGGCAAACACCAATAATTCCAGATCCTTGGGAGGCTGAGGCAGGAGGATCTGAAGTTCGAGGTCAGCTTCTGTAACGTTCCAGACCCTGTCTCCAAATAAAAAAACAGAAAGGACTGGGCACCTAGCTCCAAGTAGAGCAACCCTGGAATCAGTTTCCGGTACTGCGGAGAGAAAAAGAAAAGAATGGGGAAATTGTTGATAATTTCCTTTCAACAGAAAGATTACCTTTAGAAAGAAGTAGGAGGAGTATAAAGCATGGCTTTGAATAGAGACGCAGTCTCTATCAAGCTCTGCAGACACTACTATAAGGTCTAGCAGTTCCTCATGGCATCCTTAACCAAGGTCCTGGGTGTGACACCATCGGACATCCTGTGAAACATCCTCCAGTGCGTCTCTCAAATTTTTGTACGTTTGAATGACATCACAGTCAATACACAGCAACAACAACATTTTTATTTCTCTCAGCTAAATACAGTAAATATAACTGTGAAAAAGTGAGGATGCATCAGAAGTTTGTTCTTTCCTCAGAGAGGCTCAGCCAGCAAGCTTCCGTGGCCTTTGTCTCTTTCCAGTGTGGATCAAGCCTCGAATTTTGGGGCCACGGCAACCCAAGGTCTTTTCTGCCTCTGATGGTGCTCGGCGTTTCTTGGGAGCCCCTCTAGCTCTCTGATTGGGCTTCTCTGCTGGCTTCTCTGCTGGCCTCTCTATTTTGTCCTTGGCTGGAGTGGCCAAGGGAGCGTCCCCATAGAGCCGATAGCCACCAACCAGGCAGTATGTCCCCCATGCCAGCCCACCTTGGTTTCTCCACATCCTTGGTAGAGGACATGGTAGCAAGCAGGTGTAGGAGGAGACTCGGGAGGCAGCGCTGCTGGAAGGAAACCCAGAACCCATCAGTCACTTCCGCCTTATGCACTTTGCAACCAGCATCTCCCTCTCCTGTTCCTTCCTGTTCTGAGTGAAGCCCTCTTATTTGCTTGGGATCCCAAACACAGCCTTTGCCTGTCACCTTCCTGGATGTTTTCTGTCTCCTCAAGAGATGCTTTCTGTAAAGTACGTGAGTTCTTGGAGCCAATGGAAGTAGCAAGAGAACAGTCAGACTTCAAAATGATCACAAACAGCACTCCCTCAATCTACCATTCTACAACGGAGACAAATTTCTTAAGACCTGTCATTTCTGCAGCTTTAATGGAAATAATTGTCAAGGTTTGTAAAACAGGGTCTAATATACACTGTTTTAAAACCCCTGTGATGTTGGCAGCTTCTGTTGGTATCCATTGATAGAGGCTGTTTGAACTGCACTGAATTCTAACCTGGTTTTTATGGATTTTTCTAAGGCCTTTCTTGTTTTGAGATGGTGTTTTGCTATGTTTCCTCAGACTGGCCTGGAAGTCTTGAGTGAAGCCATCCTCCTGCCTCAGCCTCCTCAGTAGCTGGCACTATGGTTGCACACCAGTGTGTCCAGCCCTACCACTTTCTGCAGGCCATATTCTGGGGCAGAGGGATCCAGATTCTGGGTGCCAAGGTCAGGCCCAATAGCCTTCTCCCCTCCACGTCCCGAGACATCATTTCCTCAGACCTCCAGTCTGACTACTGCTTGCTCTGTCCCCCTGGCTCTTCTGTTCTTCCCAGCTGTATGGCACCACCCTTTCCCTCAGCAGATCAGAATGGGCCGTGTGGAGGGGCCCGAGTGTGTGTATATCCCTGACAGTGTGGAAAAGGTGTCTGTGTCTGAAGGTGAGGTTGATGAGAGGCCACGAGCTCTTCCTCAAAGGGCTCCATCATTTGATAATGAAAGCACAGCATACGTCTTATGAAGGAAGGATGTGGAGAAAGCCTCCTTTCTGATTTGGTGATGGAGGTGTCACCTTTTGGCTGAGGTTTCACTCTGTTCCCCACCCAGATCATTGAGCCCATCTCCTGTGCTCAGGTGATCCTCCCACGTTAGCCCCCAAGTAGCTGGGACCGTAGATGAGTAGCAGTGTACTGGGCTCTGAAGGAAGCATCTGGGGAGTCTGAAGGGGAGGGCTGGATTGACAGAGATCAGGACCTTTGTGAACACTTGCCCTGAGCAGTGAGCACAAGCACTGTGGGTCCTTGAGGGAGCAGCAGACCTTTGGTCTCACTGATGGCCAGGGAAGTCCTGAGGAGTGATGGGCCAGCCCAAAAGGAACGTGTGGCCGTCCAGTGAGGTTGTGTATTTACTAAGGGCTCCATTACAGATGCCTGGCCTAGGTCTAACTGCCGCACTGCTCCCCCAGGACACGGAAGACAAGTAGACTGGGTATAAAATATCCGGTCAGACATTCTCTCTTGAGCAGCCAGACTCGCTGGTGTCTTGTAGAGAACTGGTAGGGAAGTTTCCTAGCTACCCTGTCATAGAAACTGTTGCTTGTGATGTCATCACAACCCACTGAGGTCATGGAAGGAATGGGTGACCTGAGGGTTAGGCGTCAGACCCTTGGTGTTTTATGGAAAGCAGGGTGAAAGTAGAGAACTCTGCCTGGGCCTTCCCTTCTGGCCTCGCCACCCATATGCTAGACATATAACCACTGTCAGTGGAGCACAGCTATGGGTTGGGACAGCCTATGACCTCAGTGGACCAAGAGAAACCCAAATTATGAGACTGACTTGAGAGTCATGAATCAACACACAGACAGCTAGTTTGCATGACCCTGACCCTAAGCCTTAAACTGTTGGAGGGGCAGTGATGTGAGTAGATTGGGGGTCAGGGAACTCTCCTTAGTCGTGGGCCTGAACATAGGTTAATATTTGGGCTTGGCGTGGTGTGATCTCTTGACTCAGGAGTCATATGCGGGATATTTTTCTTGTTTAAAGCCAGCCTCATCAACTTAGTGAGACCCTAAGCAAGTCAGTGAGATCCTGCCTCTTTAAAAATACAAAAAAGCACCGAGGATGTGCTTCAGTTGTTTTAGTACCTCTGATTTCAATCCCTAGTGTACAAAAGAAAAGAACAAAAATTTGGGCATTGGGAAAAATATTTCAATTTAGCACAAATAGAAAGATAGGCTCATCTTGAACCCCTCCTGCCCCAGAGAGTAATACTTTGATGGGTTAGAGATGTGAGGCATTGGGTTTCATCCTGGGAACCACCAAGAAAACAAGAAAAGAATAGCACCCTCATGTTTTCACAAGTGGGGTCTGAAAAGGAGGCTTACGGGCGTACCCAGGGTTGCACAGGTAGGACAGAGGTGTTCTGCTCAACAATGGAGTTTCTTGTTCATGTTGGGGCTCCAGATTTATAACTGATAGGACAAACTTGTCTCATTTCAACGTGGTGGACAGTAGCAAGGCTGTTAAAGGTGCTCCAAGGCCAAAGGAATTCTCCAGTGGCTGTACAAAGTAGGAATGACAGGTCCATTTTAACCTAAAATTTGAGATGTGTTTATGTCAATATGGCATTACAAAATGAGCACATTATCATTTCAGTCCCCTTTCTTCACAAAAGGCTAAGAGGCTCTGTGTGGGTATGTAGGCCTGCCTTCCCAGCTTTGCAGAAGTCTTAGGCAGGAGGACCACAATGTGAGGCCAGTCTCAGCAACTTAGCGAGACCCTAGATAAAAATAAAACGGGGTGAGGATGTAGGTCAATGGGAATGCTCCTGTGGGTTCCATTCCCAGTACCACAAGTAAGTAATTTAAAGAGGGAGAGAGGTGGAATGTAGGTCAGAGGTGGAGAGCCCCTGGGTTTAATCCTTATTACTGAAAGAAAATTGGGAAGAAGGAAATAAAAGAAGGGAAGGAAGGAAGGAAAGGATGGAGGGAGGGAGAGAGGGAGGGAGGGAGAGAGACAGGAAAGAATGAGAAAGAGAGAGGGAAAGGAAGGAAGGAAGGAAGAAAGGAAAGAATGAAGGAAGAAAGAATGGTCTGAAGAGAAAGAAAGAAAGAAAGAGAAAGAGAAGGCAAACAATAGGGCTGGGGATGTAGATAAAGGGTATAGAGCTAGCCGTCCACACACTGCAACAAAAGAAAATAAACTCAACTGAGTCTTTGTCCTACAGGAGGCATTTTGGGGTGTGAATCATCAAATAAAATGAAGTCTGGCCCAATGGTAATTCTTGTTAAGTCAGTTTATGAAAACATTATTTATTGCTAGAAATGAAATGGCAGAAAATAAAATTCTGTTTTATTCTGCACATTATATGTGAAAGACTATGCTACTTTGGTCCAATGCTCCATTATTCCAATACTGGCCAGTAGCTCAACTTTCAAGCCACAAGCAGCTCACCAGGCCCTGAGAGGCATTAAGGACAGCCTAGGTGACAAGTTTGTTCACCCATGCAGGACACCAGGAAAGATCCCTAATCCAGAATCACATTTGAGTGAGCAGAAATCAAGCTTGCTGAAGCAAAGACTGTCTCCCAGAGGATGCCAGTCCTGGAAGGCTTTTCCTTCTGCAAGCTGCCAGTTCAATCTTCTGCACCAGGCTCACATCCCAGGGATGGGTTACAAAGCTGACAAGTGCACCTGGCACCTGGCTCCCAAGCCGGCCCACCTCCCTGCTCTGTGGATGTAATCTTGCAGGGTGAGGGTAAAATCATACTTCACATCCAGAGGCTATGTCTTTGCAGAGTAGTATATCTTGGGATCCCTTGTGGGAGCATTGGATGATAGCTGCCCTCACTGAGGCTGGCATTTGTCCCTGAAGCCTTAGGGTTTGATTTTGTGGTCATCCAGAATATATCCCAGCCAGTTGACAGTGCTGGGACTGTTACAGAACACCAGGACAATTCCTGAGGGTGCAGGCTTCTCTTCTTTATCACGCTGCTTGAGGATCTTCACCAATTCTACTGCCACCGCGTCTCCCTTCAACCTCATAAATGTTTGTGTGACATGACCCATGACACAGTGGAGGTGAGAAGTGGTGATGGTGGTGAGAGATCCTGGGCTCCCCACTTTACTCCACAATTTCTGAATCTCATGTTGGGTACCAGTCTCAGCACTTTAGGGAGACCTTGTCTCAGGAAGAATGGGGGAAAACTGGGGTTGTAGATCAGTAGTAGAATACTTTCCTAGCCAGTGTGAGTTACTTGGTTTGATCCTGAGAAACACATTGAAATAAAAAAACAAAAATAAATAAATAAATAAATAAATGAAATAAAAATAAAATACAATTAAAAAAGCAAAATAAAGGTATTGTGTCCATTTAACAGTAAAAAAATGATTATATTAAACAAAAAAGAATGGGGGGTTTTGGTAAAGGACCCCAAAACATAAAAAATAAAAGTATAAATTGAAAAATCTCTTGTTTCTAAAGGAACGGGAATATTTACTCTTTTTGTAAAATATATTCTTATCTGTTAATGTGTCTTGTTTTATTTTGTATATGTGATGCTGAGTATTGAAAACAGGGCCTCATATATGCCAGGCTAGTGATCCCCCACTGAGCTACCATTGAAGTCTGTATCTTCTAGTAATAGTCATCTTTGAACGTTAATGATGGGAGTAGCTAGTGTCAAGCTGCATTAAGAAGGAATACATCAGATAGAGACAGGGACTCACTGTGTTGCTTAGCACTTCAATATTGCTGAGGCTGGCTTTGAACCTTGAATAATCCTTGCCTCAACTTGCCAGTCTTCTGGTCCTACAGGTTTGGGCCACTGTGCCCCACCATCCCCAACCCCTTTTATTTTTTTATTTGAAGACAGGACTTGCTAAGTTGTTTGGGTGACCTCAAACTTGCTGTTCATCTGCCTCAGCCTTCCATGTGGCTGGGACTACAGGCATGCACCGCCACGAACAGTAAGGTAGAGTTTTAGCAGCCTCATTGTCTAGGTGGGAAAGGTGAGCTGTGGGCAGGCAGAGAAACAAGTGATGCCCTCCTGGCCAGGAAAGGTGGGTTCCCTTAAGTCCCTCCACTTCTGCTCCTTTCAGCAGGAAAGCCTCAGTTTCCTCACATCCATCTGTTTGTTCAGACATCCTCTGCTGGTCAGCACTGGTGCTGTTCATATGCTGGGGCATTCGATAGCTGACGGGAGAAGTGTGCAGTCACATGTGCTGGCATAAGCAAACATAGGTTGCAGGGGCACCAGTCCTGGGGGACATTCTGACCAAGGAAACATCTGCACAGTGTGTATGATCTGACATTTATCCTCAAGTTCAGACTTGCCATCTCTTTGGCTCAGTGTGGCCACCTCAGGTGTGAGGTTGTCAGAGGTGCTTTTGTAATAGTACGTAGTTGACTGGCACATCCCCCACCCAGAAGTCCTGCCTCCTTCCTTTCCATGACTGCCACAAGCTGGCTTACCCTGTGAAGGGACCATCTGAACCCTCACCGATTCCAAGTGGGACTGAACATCCAGCTGTACTTGAGAAACCCTTGTTTTTTTTTTTTTTTTTTTTTTTTTTTTTTAAGAGAAAATGCCACGTTCCCGGATCCCCGCTTCCTCCGGGTCGAGCGAGAGGCCCGACCCGAGCTTGGAGGAGGGCTAAGAGCTAGTCCCTCAGAGTCTGTGTGCCCGGAAGAAAGACGGCGGGGCCGGGGCGGGCCCGGGAAGCAGTTGCCATGGATCCCGGAGACCGAGGGTCCTTTTCTGAGGTCCCAAACCTTCCCAGTGCTGCAGAGCCAAAAGAAAATGGTGTGACTGACATGCTGCTGACTCCTGGGTCACAGGAATCGTTGAGGATCAGGGATGTGGCTGAGGCTCTCACCCAGTGGGGGCAACTGACTGCTGCTCCAGGAGATAGACCTGAGAAGCATCGCAGTCTGGTCCTGCTGGGACTTCTGATTTCCAAGCCTGCTGTTATCTCTCAGCTGGAGCGTAGGGAGGAGCTGTAGAGAGAAGCCTCCAAAGCAGCCAGTCCCAGATGGTACTGCGTTTTTCCAGTCTTAGGCCGGTGACTCTAAATTGATACCTTGCCTTTCTGTTATGCAGCAGAGGCAGCATAGCATGACTGGGAGACCATTCCAGAAAGCAAGGAGCTAACTCCAGAGAAGGACTTTGCTGAAGGGGAATCAGCGCCTGGGGTGTTGATAGAAAGATTTCCAAAGGAAGGTTCCAGTGGGCATGAAGACTCTTTAGAGAGTCAGCAGGAAAACCATGAGAAACGTTTGATTCAAGAAGTCGTCACTTAGAAGAAACTTTCTGAAGAGAGAAGCTACCAGTGTGATGAATTTAGAAAGAATCTGAGTCGGCGGTCATTGCTGGTCCAACAACAAGAAGAGAGACTTCATAACTTTGATTCATTTAAAAAGAACTTGAAATGAAATTCAGATATACTTAGACATGAGAGGATGTGTGCAGGGAAGAAACCTTGGAAGTGCGATGAGTGTGACAAAGCCTTCAGTTACTACTCGGCTTTTGTCCTGCATCAGAGGATCCACATGGGAGAAAAGCCCTACAAGTGTCAGGAGTGCGGCAAGGCCTTCAGCCAGAGCATCCACCTCACCCTGCACCAGAGAGTCCACACCAGGGAGAAGCCCTACAGCTGCCATGAGTGCGGCAAGGCCTTCAGCCAGCGCTCAACCCTCTTCCGCCATCACATCGTCCACACCGGCGAGAGGCCCTACGAGTGCGGCCAGTGCGGCAAGGCCTTCAACCAGAGCTCCTACCTCACCCAGCACCAGCACAGCAAGGCCTTCAGCCAGAGCACCTTCCTGACCCAGCACCAGGTCATCCACACTGGGGAGAAGCCCTACAAGTGCAATGAGTGAGGCAAGGCGTTCGGTGACCGCTCGGGCCTGATCCAGCACCAGAGGACTCACCTGGCGAGAGGCCCTACGAGTGTGGCCAGTGTGGCAAGGCCTTTGGCTACTGTTCCGCCCTGATCCAGCACCAGGGGAGTCACACCGGGGAGAAGCCCTATAAGTGCACTCACTGCGCCAAAGCCTTCAGTGATCGCTTGGTGCTCATCCGTCATCAGAGGACACACACTGGAGAGAAACCCTATGAGTGCCAGGCCTGCGGGAGGGCCTTCAGCCAGAGCTCCTCCCTTTCTCAGCAGCAGAAAACACATGCTGGAGGGGGAAGGAAGGAACACACAGCGGCCCTCAGTCAGCACCCAGCACTTGGCCAACAGAAGAGGGTTCACACTGGGTGAATGCATGTCAGGGTGGACTCATGGCGTTTCCTGGACATGCCGTGAGGACCACAGAGAAAGTGACTGTTAAAAAGGTCATCATTAAAAAAAAAAAAAAAAAAGTCATCATTTATGTGGACATAGCTCACCAGACTGCTAAAGGGGGTTTATGTGGTTTAAGATGTCCTAATGGAGGGCGTGTGACTTCCCCTGGGGAAAGGGGATGTCTATGTCTAATGTGTATGTAAACTACCAGCTCGAGAGAGAACTAGGGTGTACCAGGGTGGGGGCGGGGAAGGGGCATCTCATCATGCTAAGGGGATAGAGTCTTACAGAGATCAGTGGTAAGTTGCAGGGGTAGAAATTAGAGATGGGGATTTACAATGAATTCATCCTCCAGGGTAAGGATGATGGAGGAACAAAGGTTGTCCTTCAGCCTTTAGCTAAGGATACAAAGGAGGGAGATGGAAAGAACTGGGGAGAGCGCCCTGTGAGTGCTGATGGAGACAACAGCTCAGCTAAGTGCTCACAGCCAGCAGCAGCATTGGGCTTGCTCCATGAAGGCACCATACCGACCGAAGCTTAAGAAATGCTGCCCAGGGGCCCTGCCACTCCTGACCGTCAGACCTTGCTTAGTGAGATGTCCCCTACTGAGAATCAAGTTCATTCCAAGGGTCACCGCCTACAGCTCAGAAGGGAGTGAACAGAAGAGACCTTTGATGTGTCCAGTTTTTTTTTAACCTAACTGAGTTACCTGAGAGTGTTTATTTATAAGGATTTACCTCAGTTGTTTGTAGTTTGTACCTTAGTTTTTTTATACCATAGTAAAACTTAATTGTAAACTTGCACTGACATTGCATATTAGATTGTGAAAAACTTGGAGACTTTGAAACACTTCTCTTTCACTGTTTTTCTCTTGATTCAAGCCAAATGACATCTTTGTGTATAACATATTTAATTGAAATTGTGAAGGTTATTATTGGAAACATTATTTTGAAAGCAGTGTTTTTAATTTCGGGAAGCTTAAAAAAAAAGAGAAAAAATGGCAGACATATAATATGAAAGTAGAGAGAAGGACTTGGAGTGTAGCTCAGTAGTAGAAGAGGTGGAGTGTGTATCTAGCATGCAGAGGTCTTGGGTTGAATACTGAAAACCGTAGGGGGAAAAAAAAAGAAAACTCAACAACAATGACAACAAAAAACCCAACTACCATACATTTATGACTCTAAAAAAAGGAACAATACGTTTATTTTCATAAATCATCAAGTTCAAATATCCCCGCTTGTCCAATATTTAAATAATAGATTTATTTCAATTAGAATTTTTAATAGGTATGTTATGGTTCAATCTCTAGGTTCCTCTTTCCTCTTTTATCTTTCTCATAATTTATTTTTTGAAAAAAATCATGTCCTTAGCATATTTTTCAAAAAATATTTTTAGTTGTATTTGTACCATTATTTGTTTACATGTGGTGCTGAGAATCGAACCCAGTGCCTCACAATGCTAGTCTAGCACTGTGTGATTGAGCCACACTCCTAGCCCCTGAATTTTTTTTTCAGTTTCTCACTTTCCTGATTGTATCCCATGGTGTCATTGAACATGTTCCTCTACCCCTTGTTTTTCCTATAAACTGGTATCTGTTAGAAGATTTTATTTATTTAGAGATAGGGTCTTGTTATGTTGCTCAGGCTGGCCTCCAAATTATGGGCTGCTCTGTGGACAGGCCTGGGACACAGGCCTAACCTTGTGCTATTCCTTCTCTGTGGACTGCCCCCACCCCGCTTCTCCAGGAACAACTGTCCCCTTAACTGCTGAGATAGACATTCTGCTGGTAACCGCCAGCACCTTACTGCCAAAGCTCACATCAGGCAGAGTGATTTTTCTAGTATCTTCATCAGATTTCTTCACCACCCTGTGCAAATCTATCCTCTAATTTCCCCTCACACCTAAAACAAGAGCCACACTCCTCACTATTGCTGATGTGGCCTACTGGGGTCCCACTCACACCCACTTCTCCAACCACAACTTTCCTGCTTCTCAAGCTTTCCTTCCTGGCCACACTAGCCTTTCTCCTGCTCCTGCAGTCGGTCAGTCTCTGTTCTACCTCAGGGTCTTTACCTGTGCTCTTTGGTCCAGGAAAGCTCTCTCTTTAGCTCCTCCCCTGACTCTCTCACTTGCATCTCTGCAGAAATGCTCTCTCCTTAAAGAAGCTTCCTCTTATTATGTTTTCATGTATTTTTCATCACTCCATGCTGTTATTTTCCTTTCTTAGACAATGGAACTTCAAAAAATATTATTTAGATGTTGATGGGCATTTATTGTATTTATATGCCCTGCTGAAAATCAAACCCAGTGTCCCACACATGCTAGGAAAGCGCTGCACCACTGAGCCACAAACCAGGCCTCTTTTATTTTTTTTTAATGCCAACTATGATTACTTGAATTTTTAAAATTTTTGTTTATTGCTGGGGGTGAAACACAGGAACTTGCACACACTAGGCAAGTACTCTATCACTGAGCTACAACCCAGGCCCCTGACATTGTACCATATCCTTGTCTCACCCATTGTTGGTGGTGCTTGATAAGAGGAGCTGGGTTCATCTCCCTCAATAATATCTTTTAAACACCTAGCACAGTACTTAGGATGTAAGAGGTGCTCAATAAAAGATTGTTGAATAAATGGATAGCTGGATGGGTGGACCGTAGATGGACCAGTGTCATCTTCTCATTCTGGCCCCTCTTTTCTCACACACACGTACTCCACTTACACATGGAAGAACTCATCAGATGTTCATTTTGGTTCTGGGAATGGAGCCCCATTAGCCTCATGCACACTAAAGCACATGCTTCCCAAGAGCTACACCCTCAGCCTGCAGCTCTCATTTGTTGATGAAGTGACCTGGGTCTTGACCTAGTTCAGCTAGGCATCACTGAAGAAGTTATCAGTTAGAAACTGTACCCGAGAGTCCCTTTTGAAGGCAGAAGGACTTAGAAGACCAGCTCCTCCATTTAGGAATGCACTTGAAGGGAAATGGGGGGCTTGAAGGTTGACCTTGGACAAGCTGAAATTCAAGTCAAACACTGTTACAGAGGAATTTGTTGAGGAGTGTGGGGTGTCTTGGGGCCCTAAGGGGCTGGGAGTAAAGGAGCATGTGGGGCTCAGGGAGGCATTGCTGCCTTTCCCCACACCATTCCTGCTGCAGGTAGCTACTGTGCCTGCAGAGACCACAGGCAGGAGGCTCACTGGATAAACACTGCTTTGAGTTTCAGGAAGCCTTCCCCTCCTGGATTGTGCTGATGTTTCTGTCAGTGACTCAGGGTGGATCTTATGGGTGGATCAGGTCCCTGCTAGGTCACTTTCCCTCTCTTTTCACTTGCCTCTTCACGTGCTACAGAGCGCAGTTCTTTTCTGTGCAAGGTGGGACTGCAGAGGATTGAACAGGGGAATGCCAGGTCTTCTTGAAGGCCAGCTTCAGCCATGGCATGTTCCAATGAGTCTCTCTTTTCAGACTCTAGTTTTCTGAGCTTCCTTGCCTGTGTCCTATTGATTAGGAGGGGCCTCCTGGCTGAGAAAGGCTCTTGCAGATTTACTCAGGTTCTGTCTCCAGTAGGGCAGTGGGGATCACTTCAGAAGATGGATTAGCTGAACACATTTAGTGAAGACTAGTTTAAAAAATTCATTTATTACATACAGAATCCTAGATTGATATACTTAGTATGCATAAGGGAAGATAGATTTGAGCAACTGTATTGTGACAGAGGGAATTTAGGTTCCAGTATGAGGCTTGCCTAGCTCCAGCGTGCTCTGCTTCCTGCAGGGTTCTGGGAGGGCTGGGAGGCATTTCAACTGCTATTTCCCTCCTTTGTGAGGCTTAAATGTTAAGCACCAACTGGCAACCATGAGTGAATGGATGAAGAAAAGCCCCTTCGAATGGGAAGACGACTTTTACAAAGAAATCAGAGTGAAGCCAGTGAGAAGGAGGAGTATAAAGGATGGCTTTTAAATTCGGATCCAGTCTCCACCAAGCTCTGAAGACACCAGTAAAAGCTGCAGTATTTGCTCATGGCAAGCTAAAGCAAGGTCCCAGCTGTGACAGCACTGAAAGCCATTTGAAACCACCTTCAGTGATTCCCTCAAATTTCTGTTATGTTTGAATGACTTTATAGTTAACACAACAGCAACAATACAAATTTTATATCTGTATAATAAATATAGGAATTTTAAATGGAAAAAAAAGATGCATTAGTTGTCCCAGATAGTTGAATGTTTGTCCTCTGCACAGAGAGGCTCAGCCAGCAAGCTTCTGTGTCATTGGTCTCTTGTCATTCTGGTTTAAGACACGAATTTTGGGGCTAGGCAACCCAAGACCTTTTCCACCTCTGATGGAGCATGGTGTTTCTTGGAAGCCCTTCTGACTGTCTCCTTTGGCTTCTCTGCTGGCTTGTCTGTTTTGGCCTTGGCTGGAGTGGCCAAGGGAGCGTCCCCCTATGGTACTGTTAACCACCAACCAGGCAGTATGTCTCCCATGCCAGCCCACCTGGGTTTCTTCACATCCTTGGTAGAGGACATGGTAGTATGCAGGTGTAGGAGGAGACGTGAGAGGTAGTGCTGCCGAAGGAAAACCAGAACCGAACAGTAACTTCTGCTTTATACAATCTGCCACCAGCACTTCCCTCTCCTGTTGCTTGCTGTTCTGACTGAAGCCCTGTTATCATCTTGGCATCTGAAACACAGCCTTTGCCTGTCACCTCTAAAAATGCTTTGCTGTCTCCTCAAGGCATGCTTTCTGTAAAAGTACTTGAATTCTGTGGAGCCCATGGAAGCAGCAGGAGAACAGGATTTGTTCCCCATCCAGAGAGAACAATCAAACCCCAAAATGATCACAAAGATCACTCCCTCAGTCTCTCCCTTCTACCACGAGACAAATTTCTTAAGGTCTGTTATTTCTGAGGCATTAATGGAAATAATTTTCATGATTTGAAATAAATGGTCTAATATGAATTGGTATAAAGCCCCTCTGACCTTAGCAGATCCTGTTTGGATCCACTGATACAGCATGTGTCAACCACACTGAATTCTAGCCCTGTGTTTATACAGGTTTTCTAATGCCTTTTTTTTTTTTTTTCTTTGAAATGGTGTTTGGTATGTTGCGCCAGACTGTCCTGGAACTCTTGAGCTGAAGCAATCCTCCTGCCTACGCCTCCTCAGTAGCTGGTACTATGGTTGCATCCACACTGTCCAACCCTACCACTTTACGCAGGCCATATTATGGGGCAGAGGGATCCAGAGATCCAGATCCAGATTCTGGGTACCAATTTGAAGCCCAATAGCCTTTTCACATTCTCTTCCTGAGATACCATTTCCTCATACCTCAAGACTCACTTAACATTTCGTCTCTCCACCTGGCCTTTGTATTCTTCTCAACGGCATGACACCTTTTCATCAGTGGATCAGGCTGGGATATGTGTGAGGGGGGTCCATGTGTGTATCCCTGACAGTGTGGTAAAGGTGTCTGTGTCTGAAGGTGAGGTTGATGAGAGGCCAAGAGCTCCTCCTCAAAGTGCTCCATCATTTGAGAAGGAAAGCGCAGCACGCTTTTGTAAGCGTCTTATGAAGGAAGGATGTGGAGAAAGCCTCCTTTCTGATTTGGTGATGGGAGTCTCACCTTTTGGCTGAGGTTTCACTCTGTTCCCCACCCAGATCCTTGAGCCCAACTCCTGGACTCAGGTGATCCTCCCACCTCAGTCCCCAAGTAGCTGGGACCTTAGATGAGTAGCAGTGTACTGGGCTCTGAAGGAAGCATCTGGGGAGTCTGAAGGGGAGGGCTGGATTGACAGAGATCAGGACCTTTGTGAACACTTGCCCTGAGCAGTGAGCACAAGCACTGTGGGTCCCTGAGGGAGCAGCAGATGTTTGGATTCATTAATGCCGGGGAAGTCCTGAGGTGTGATGGGCCAGCACAAAAGGAACGTGTGGCAGTCCAGTGAGGTTGTGTATTTACCAAGGGCTGCATTACAGAGGCCTGGCCTAGGCCTATATGCCGTGCTGCTCCCCCAGGACACAGAAGACAAGTTAGACTGGATATAAAATGTCCAGTCAGACATTCTCACTCGAGCAGCCAGACTCGCTTGTGACTTGTAGAGGACCGGTATGCAAGTTTCCTAGCTACCCTCATGTGGATCAGTGGCTTGTGATGTCATCATGACCCACTGAGGTCATGGAAGGAATGGGTGATTTGAGGGATAGGCATCAGACCCTTAATGTTTTATGGAAAGCAGGGTGAAAGTAGAGAACTCTACCTGGGCCTTCCCTTCTGGCCTCTCCACCCATATCCTAGACAAATAACGACTCTGGAGCACAGCTGAGGGTTGGGACAGTCCATGACCACAGGGGACCAAGATTGTGAGAAACTGAAATTCTGAATCTGATCACACAGTCATGATTAAACACAGAGACAGCTAGTTTGCATGGCCCTGACCCTAAGCATGTAACTATTAGAGAGGAAAAGATCTGAATGTATTAGGTCAGGAATGCTTCTTGCAAGTGGGTCTGAAGTTTAGATTTGAACTTGTGCACAGAATAAAAGCAAAGACAGGCCATTCTTGATCTCTTTCTGCCCCAAAGATAAATCCTTTGATGAGATGGAGATGTGGCTCAACGAGAAGCTTTTGCCTAATATACATGAAGTTCTCGGTTTGATTCTGGTCAAAACACACATACATACACACACAAGAAAAAAAATTCTTTGCACCTTCAGTTTTTACAACTGAGGTCTCAAAAGGAGACTAAAGGACCTACCGAAGATATTCAGAGGTGTTCTGTCAACAGTAGGGTTTCAGATTGTTGGAGGTCCAGATGTATAGCTGAGAGGATGAAGTTTTCACATTTCTAGGTGATGGACAGCCTTCCGGCTGTGAGAGGTTCTCTAAAGAAGAATGCTTGTCTCCAGTGACTTTACAAAGTAAAAATGATAGGCATATTTTAGCATAAAATTTAAACATGTTTATGAACTACTAACATAATACAAAATTATATTATCCTTTCATTACCATTTCATCAAAAAAGGCAAACCAAGCATGTGTAGTCATGCAGGCCTGTAATCCCAACCTTTCAGGATGTGTAGGAAGGAATACCACAAGTTTGAGGCCAGTGTCATTGTCCCAGCAAGACCCTGTTTCAAAATAAAAATAAAAAGGCTGAGGATGCAGCTCAGTGGTGATACACCCCTGGGTTCAATCCACAGTACCAGAAATAAGTTATAAAAAAAAGAGGGTAGGAGAGTTAGTGTTAGGGCTAGAGTTAGGTTTAGGGAGGGGGGCAAGAATGGAGGAAGGAAGGACTGTATAGAGGGAAAAGAGGAGTGGGAGGGGTGGGGGGAAGGGAAAAAAATAACAGAATGAATCAAACATTACCCTATGTAAATTTATGATTACACAAATGGTATGCCTTTACACCATGTACAAACAGAGAAACAACATGTATCCCATTTGTGTACAATAATAAAAATAAATAAATAAATAAAATTAAAAAAAAAAAAGAAAAAATATTACAATAAAGATTAAAATTTTTTTTGTGGTGCTGGCAATAAAAAAAAAAAAAAAAAAAAAAAAAAAGAGGGTAGGGATGTAGCCCAATGTAGAGTGCCCCTGGGTTCAAACTTTGGAACTGTAAAACAAAGCAAAACAGAATAAAACAAAACAACAAGAAACAATAGGTCTGGGATGTAGCATAGTGGTAGAAAGCTTGCCATTCACGTTACTGCAGAAAAAGAAAAGAAACTCAACGGGATCTTTGTCCTACTCCTGGCAGTTTGGAGTATGCATTATCAGAACACAATGAGGTCTGCCACAATGATGATTATTGTGATGGGAGCCCATGAAAGCTTTATTTATTGCTAGAAATGACAACATGACTAAAACCAAAATCTATTTTATTTTTCACATTTTATGTGAAAGAGTATGCTGCTTTGGTCCAATGCTCCATTACTCCAATACTGGCCAGTACCTCATCTTTTAAATCACTAGCAGCTCAGTAGGCCCTGAGAGGTATTAAGGGCAGCCTAGGTGACAAGTGTGTTCACCCACGCAGGAAACCAGGAAAGATCCCTAATCCAGAATCACATTTGAGTGAGCCAGAATCAAGATTCCTGAGGCAAAGGCTCTGTCAAGGAGGGTGCAAATCCTGGAAGTCTTCTCCTTCTACGAGCTGCCAGTTCAATCTTCTGCACCAGGCTCACACCCTGGGGTGGGTCACAAAGCTGACAACCGCACCTGGCACCTGACTCCCAATCGGCCCACCCTCCCTGCTCTGTGGATGTAATCTTGCAGGGTGAGGGGAAAATCATAATTGACAAGCAGCTCCACATGGGTGCTGTGTAGGCCCCGAGAGGCTATGTCTGTGCAGAGCAGTATGTCTTGGGATCCCTTCTGGAAGCACTGGAAGATGCCTGCCCTCATCGAAGCTGGCATTTGTCCCTGAAGCCTTAGGTGTTTGATTTTGTGGTCATCCAAAATATATCCCAGCCAGTTAACAGTGCTGGAGCTGTTACAGAATACCAGGACAGTTCCTGAGGCTGCAGGCTTCTCTTCTTTGTCACGCTGCTTGAGGATCTGCAGCAACGCTGCCACCTTCTCTGCTCCCTTCAGCCTCAGAAATGTTTGTGTGACATGAGGCATGATGCAGTGGCGCTGTGAAATGTGATGGTGGTGAGAGATCCTGGACTAGTGGCTCACACCTTCAGGAAATGTGGCTCCAACCAGCACTAACTCAGCCTCGGGATTAAAGGGGTCCTCTAAGTCAGCTGGAACTTGGGCCATTTGGCTCTTTTACAAGATGTAGTCCACCAGGTCTAGGAAGCTTTCTTCCAGCAGCGTGTCTGCCGCATCCAACACCACGAAAGAGAGTTGCTCCAGGCTCATCAGTTGACTCTTCAGGGCCTTCCACAGAGCCCCCGGAGTGGCAACTAGAACATGTGCTGAAGGTTGTTTGGTCAGTTTTAGCCTAATTTTACACATGCCATGGCCTCCCCATAGCTCCTGCACCTGCAGGCCCAAGGAGCTGCCCAGCGATTGGGCCACAGCCTGTACCTGTTCCGCTAATTCTCGGGAAGGCACAAAGACCAGACCCCTGGGAGCAGGTACACGATGGATGTCAAGAGCCAGACGATCAAGGATCCGTTGCAGCAATGGAAGTAGATAGCTTAGAGTCTTGCCACTGCCAGTTTCCGCGGCGCAAAGGAGGTGGTGGCCGCGAAGCAGCGCGGGTGTAGTGCGTGACTGCACGGTTTTGGGTCGAACGACTTTAGGAGCAGCATCGTGCAGTGCGCGCAGCACCCGGGGCTCCAGACCCAGGTTCGCGAAGCTGTCCTGGGACGAGAGGTGTCGCAGCGCTGGCACGTCCAGTGGTGCGTGCTCGATGGAGAAATAGTCCCCATTCGCACGCCGATATCTCCAGCCACGCGAGGCGAGCGTTGAGCACTCCCAAAGTCCCAGCGTGAGGCGCGCTGGCGGTTCAACTCTGGCCGATGGGCGGAGACGAGCAGTGGTCCCGGTCTCACTAACACTGGCCGCTTAGCACTTGACGCCCGCTCCGTGGCTGTGCCTGCCGCCGCTGTAAAGCCCGCGGAATTCGGACCACTGGCAGGGGTTCCTCGGGACCGCGGACCAACAGGATCCGGCGGGGCGCCTGCAGCAAGCGATCGGTAAGCAACAACAGCAACGTCGGCCGTGCCAGAGCCATGTTGCCCTTGCGGCTGGAGAGGCGCACTTCAGTGACGTCACGTATGCGCCGCTCCCTGGCATACGGTGGCTGGCGCAGATCAGTTCAGCCTGCGGAGCTGGCGGTCGTCAGAAAGTGGGCAAGGTCCCTGCAATTCAGTGACCGCTAGGTGTGCAGGTGTGAACAGGAATGGAGACATCCAGAACGAGACCAACCTTGGGGTGGGGAGAGCGCTGTAGGCAGAAGCGGGGACCAGGCGGCAGTGGGGCCCTGGTCCTATGGACCAGTTGTGCTGGTGTCTCCTGGAGAGTGTGTGCCCATTCCTTGAGGTTCTGGTTTATAGTCCTCATTGCCCCTTTTGAGGGCTTGTTCAGTGCCAGGAACCCCTTGTAAACTGTGAAGGTGAGGGATGCGGCGTCCTTTTCAGACATGTGGAGCCTGCGGAAATACTAGTAATAAGTGTTTTGCGAGCGTTGAATGAATGGTCCGCCTGGGGGCTGAGACAAGGGTGTGGAGTTGTGAATCTAGGCTCAATTTTCGCTCCACTCTGACTCCTAATAGCCGTACAATATGGTGTCCTTATGCTTATTAATTCTCTGAAATGGTAAGTAAGGTCTTCAGTCCCCGTTTCAAGCGGTGACATCTCCACCTTAAAAAAACAAAAAACGAAACAAAACAAAACAAAAAAAACAAAGTATATCGTTACAGCCAAATTGCACTCTGTGATTCTTTGTCGCCCTTCCCAAATTCTCATCCTGATTTCACTCTTGGATCCGACTCACCTTCACTCTCAGATACCTTAAATTCTCAGAGTGTAGTGGTAAAGATGCAGTTACACTTCGGAAGTCATCATATTTGTGGCTTATGGTACATAGGCCTGGTCAGGAAGAATATTTGGCTGAGATTTAGATATTGAAGTTGTAAAAAAAAGAACTACACTGGTCATACTTCCTGAAAAGTTCTGAAAATGGGTGTCAGATTTTTGTAGTCTGAAGTTCTGGGGTGGGAGATAAGGTAAATGTTTGTGGATTGATTACATGGGAGGTTCTGAATAGCTGGAAAATGTGATTTAGTGCCACCAATACAGGTGGCTCTTCCAACCTCAGGATGCATTTCTGAAGATTCAATCAAGTATGGATTCAAAATATTCTGGAGAAAAATGTATCTGGGACTAGGGAGATATGTCAGTTGGGAGAGCTCTTGCATACCAGGTACTGGGTTCAGTAAAAAACAAAACAAAACAAAAAAACACCAAAAGAAGAGATAATCTGTCAGTATTGCACATTAAGAGACCTTTTGTTTTGGTCTGGAAACCTTGAACCAAGAACCTCACACATGATAGGCAAGCACTCTAGTACTACCAATCTACATCCTCTACCCTTTTTAAATTTCATGGTCTGACAGGGTCTTACTATGTTTCCCAGACTTGCCTTGAACTTGCAATCCTTCTATCTCAGCCTCCCAAATAGCTGGAATTATAGGTGTGTGACTCCCTGCTCAGCTTCTATACTACTATTATGATTCTAAAAACTCAGAGCTCACTGTTTCTTATCTGAATCGCTCCTTGGATGTCTGACCTGAGGAGTTTCATCCATTTCCATTTACCATTGTTTCTCAGATATAAAACAAAGAATTGGTTTGCACCAAACCAGATGAGATAATTGAAGGAATATCAGAAAAGAGTGGTACTTATGTATGTTTGTATGTGTATTTAAATTGTGTTCAACTATTCAGGGTAGGGTTAGCTGATTAGGTATGCATGTGCTTTCTCATTATGCTGGAGTCTTTATAATTACCTCAAAATCTCATAGGGGTTGGATTTTGTCTAAGTCTTTGCCTGCCCATTGTCCCTAATTTCTTGTCACATCCTCAGACAATGCCTAAAGTCCCTCTCTTTTTCTGGAGTACACAGCAGACATTGAGTAGCATCTAATTAGTGCTTCAGATATATGAAAGTTTCACTTATTTTAAAAAATAGTGAACTCCTAGGAGCAGGAGCTTGGTGTGTCCTTGGATCTCAGTCATTTATTTGTGTATTCATTTTAGAAATATTTTCTCCTGGGTGTCATGGTGCACATCTGTAATCCCATCAGCTTTGGGTGCATGTAGGAGGATCACAAGTTCAAGACCAGCCTTAGCAACACAGGAAGGCCCTGAGCAACTCAGAAAGACCCTGTCTCAAATAAAATATAAAAAGGACTGGGGATGTGTGTCAGTGGTTAAGTGCCCCTGGGTTCAAGGTTCAGTTCCCAGTACCAAAATAAATAAATAAATAGATAAATAAATAAGAAAAAAAATGATTTTCTGAGTGCTGTGCATGTGTCAGGCACTGTTAGAAGAGTGAGTTGTCAACAACATTCCTGTTCTTGTTTATCTTCTTGCCTAATAAAGTAATGATTGCATTATTATTTTGGAGAAAACTTGTTTTATTTATCTACCTACCTACCTACCTACCCACTTTCGGTGCTGAGGCACCAACCCGAGTTATTGTGCCTGGTAAATTCTAGGCAAGTGTTGTGCCCCTGAGACACTCTCCTAGTTCAGGTAGAGATGAGGTACTTTTGCAGATCACCAGTAGTTAGCTGATACTGTAAGCCATGTGAATCAATAAGTTTACATGGGAATAAGAAGGGAAGAGGACCCAAGACTAAGTAGAAACCCTCATAAGTGAAGTTGACTTCTCAGCGGTGGACAGAGAGGCTGAGGGAAACCAGGAGTGCTAGGTCAGGGAAGCCAAAAAGGGGAAGAAATTCAAGGAAGAGGGAGGACTCCACTGTGTCACTTGCTATGATTAAAAAAGATGTAGTCAGGTAAGTATCTAGTAGATTGAGTAACTTTCAGGTCATTGGTGTGTTTTTTTAGCATGGTGAGGGAGAGTGGCAGAGGTGGAAGCTGGTCTGAAGGGCCCAAGGATTAGAAAGCAAGTGGAACCATATCAGTAAGTGAGCAGAGCACACTAGGCAAGCTTTGTGACTTTTTAAGGAGGCCATGATTGTTAGAATGAAGTATCAACAGTAGTTACCACTTAGATGTAGGATTTTGGTTTTCTTGTTGTTCTTGTTGGCTCTTCAGAGAATTCCTAGAATGTGAGCCCTTCTCACCACCTTCTCTGCAGCTCCCTGGTCCGAACTTCCATCATCTCTCACACTGACTACTGAATTGCCTTCTAACTGGACTCCCTGTGATCACTCTTGTCCCCCACAGTTTGCTGTTATCAGAGCAGTCAGCATTATTGGCAAGAACATGTCAGCTGATGCCTCTCCTCCTCTTAGAGCCCTTCACTGGCTCACCTACTCGCTCTTATCTTCTTACTGTGGTTACATCGTGCATCTTACTTCCCTTACTATCCCTTGTCTTTTCTGTGGCCCAGTCATGTCATCTTCCTTGCCATACCTCGAACATATCAGATAAGGTCTTGCCTTAGAGAAGCATAGACATTTGCCTCTGCTATGCATTGTTCCCTTAGCGTCCATCTTAGCTAACTTGAATCTTTCTTTTCTTCTTGTCTACTGGGGCTGGGGGTGGTCACTCAGTGGTAGAGTACATACTTTGCATGTGTGAGGCACAGGTTTCAATCCCCAACATTCCCCACCATGCTTGTGTCGATTTCTCTATTAAAATTGCAACCCAGTCCCAGCTGGTTTTGAGTGTAGGCAGGAGGTCCGATAGTTCAAAGCCAGCATCAGCAACTTAATGATGCCCCAAACAACTTAAGGAGTGAGACCCTGTCTCAAAATGAAAAATTAAAAGGTGTTAGGTATCTCTGGGTGCAAACCTCAGTACAGAAACTAAAAATAAATAAAAAGAAATAAAACCACAACCCAGCCAAGAGTGGTGGCAAGTACTTGCAGTCCCTGCTGCTTGGGAGGCCTACTTCAGGTAGGATTTGGAGACCAGCCTGGGCAACATAATGAGACCCTGTCTCCAAAAAGATATAGAAACAAACTAAAGAAGTAAAAATAAGATTTTTGCTTTTTTCTCTTCCAGGCCCTACCAGTTTTCCAATATACTGTGTTCTTTTGTATGGTGACTTTTGTTTTGTTCTTATGTGTGATGACTTTTGCCTGCTTTCTTCCAGCAGTGAGAAAATTGTGCTGAGCAGACATTTTTTGTTGTTTTGTGGTCTAATGTATCCCAAGAGACTAGGACAGTGGCTGGCACAGATTACGTCCTTAATGACTAGTGGTTAGAGGCATGACTGAGTATGCATACTTTGCATGATCAGACAAAAGGACAGCAAATGACTCTGGATTGGAAGGAAGAAAGAAACGTTTCCCTGGATAACAGAAGGGACTGTTTCCAGTTGAATTTGTGACCTTCTTTTCCTTTCTTCAGGTGCAGCAGAGGAGGAATGATCGTGAATAGCGTCTCTCTGTGCTTCCACAACAAACTCATCTTAGCCCCTATGGTTCGGGTGGGCACTCTCCCAATGCGGCTGCTGGCCCTGGATTATGGAGCTGACATCGTTTACTGTGAGGTAAATGCTCCTGGTTTCCTGGGAGGGCTTTCCCACAGTGGAGCCTCCTCATTTGGATGCGGGAGTGTTCAGGAGTGGGGGAGGCAGAATGGAAACTCCCCGCACAGGTGTTTACTGAAGGTGGCAGGGGATGAACCGGCAACACCATTGAGCTCTGTGGGCCCTAGTGGAGGCCAGCAGCCCGGGGAGCGCAGGGGTGTCTGGGTTACTGAGATGGGTAGATGAGCATCAAGTTGGGCACTGCCCTGGCTCCCACAGGAGCCCCACAGGAGCATATGTTCAGTTCATCAGTGAATGGACTCAGAGGTTAGGAAGAGGAGAGGAAGGACCAGAAGCAGGCTGAGGAACCTGGACGAGGTTGGGTTTTGGTTGCCATCGGATTTTCTGGTGGTGTTAGCTGGTGGGGCAGTAGATACACTTGCTGAGCCCTCTGGAGAATACTGGGGTTCAGACCCAGGTTCAGAAAGATCTGTGAGAAAAACAGAATTAAAGGAGTAGCTGATGTTGGATGATGAGGGAATGTGAGCAGGCAGTGCTTCTCATTGAGCATGTTTCAGAGTCAACCTGGAGAGCTTCCCTTAGTCCTGATATGTTGTCCTACTGAGTGTGAAAAGTTTCAGATGCCATTCAGTTATTCTGATCTTACCACCATTTTTTTTTCCTGTACTGTAGATGGAACCCAGAGCTCTGTGCACACTAGGGCTCCACTGCTGAGCTATTTCTCATCTCCCATTCTTTCATTTAAAACCCATTGGGGGTGGGGTTGTGGCTCAGTGGCAGAGCACTTGCCTGGCATGTGTGAGGCACTGGGTTCAATTCTCAGCACCACATGTAAACTAATAACAATGAAGGTCCATCAACAACTAAGAAAATATTTTAGAAAACCATTGGGGGTGGGGATAGGGATGGGATAACTGTGACTGTAAAAGGCAATAGGAGGAGTCTTTATTGACGGGATCCTTCTGTGTCTTACCTGTGTCAGTGTCAATATCCTGATAGTGATATTGTGTTACAGTTAAGATGTGGCCATTGGGGAAGCTGGGTGAAGGTACCTCCTAGGTCTAGGGTCTCTCACCTTCCACAACTGCATGCGAAGCCCAGTTACCCTAAGATAAAGTGTGTAATTGGAGAGGAACCTACCGTGTAGAGAGAAGGGAGGGCCTGTGAGTGTACTTGGGGAAAACACCCTAATTTCTAGGTGTGATTGTTGGAGGATAGGTGTCAATGTGAGAAGAAAAATGTGAGAAAATATGCAAATTAAAGAGTCTACTGTCAGGGATGCCACAGTCATGTGTGTGAACTACGTGAGACGGCAGAGAGATCAATTGTAAGAAGGCTGTTGGTGGTATTTGTGAGAATAAGGTGAGTGGGGACAGCTGCGGAGTTAAGGCTTAAGGATGAACAGCAAACAAGGAGGGAGAAGAAGGACTGCCGGCCACCACTTCAGGGATTTAAGAGGTTAATTGGGGAACAAGTACAGGCAGGTGGCTTGAGTTAAAGGAAGTAGGGTGAAGGGAGTTATTTAGAAAAGACTTGCGTGTTTGAGGAATAGAGGGAGAAGGAGGTAGAAGTGAGGGGCTGTAGGGGCGATGGGCCAGGCCAGCAGTGCAGTGGAGTCGGTTTGTTGTTTTCTTTTCTTTTGGAGGGTTAGGGGTTTGTATATATACTTTGTGGCAGTGCTGAGGATAGAATCCAGGACCTTGCATATACTGGATAGTTGCCCTGTGACTGAACTGTAGCCTCAGCCTAGGGCCAAGGTACTTTTTTTTTTTTAAATTTTGTTCTTTTTCTTTATACAGGACAGTAGAATATATTTTGGCATAACATACATCCATGGAGTATAACTTATTCTAATTAGGATCCTATTCTTCTTTTAGGAGGCAAGTTGTGGATACTGGTGATTGGATTCAGGGTCACTGGACCACTGATCTCCATCTCCAGCCCTATTTTATATTTTATTTAGAGACAGGGTCTCACTGAGTTGCTTAGTGCCTACAGTTGCTGAGACTGGCTTTGAACTCACGGTTCTCTGGCCTCAGCCTCCCAACCTGCAGGGCTTACAGGCATGTGCCACCACACCTGGCAAGGATCCCATTCTTGTGGTTGTACATGATGAGGAGTTACCCAGATCTGTATTTAAAATACGAGCCTAGAAAAGGTATGTCTGATTCATTCTACTGTCCTTCCCATTGCCTCCCCCTGCCTTTCATTTGATTTCCTTTGTCGAATCCACTGGTTTTGTATCTTCCCTGCCCCACCCAATATTGTTGTGGGTTAACATCCACATATCAGAAAGAACATTTGGCTTTAGGTGTTGGGCTTATCTTATTTTACTTAGGATGATCATCTCCAGTTCTGTCCATTACCTAGCAAATGCCATAATTTCATTCTTCTTTATGGCTGAGTAATATTCCATTGTGTACATATACCACATTTTCTTTATCCATTGATTTCTTGAAGGGCACCTAGGTTACTTCTATAGCTAAACTATTGTGAATTGAGCTGCTGTAAATAGTGATGTAGCTTCAGCACCGTAGTATGCTGATTTTAAGTCCTTTTGGTATAGACCGAGGAATGGGATAACTAGGTCAAATGGTGGTTAGATTCTAAGTGTTGTAAGCAATCTCCATACTACTTTCCATAGTGTTTGCATTAATTTGTAGTCCCACAAACAATATATGTGAGTACCTTTCTCCCCACATCCTGGGCAACATTCATTGTTACCTGTATTCAAGTTGCCATTCTGACTGGAGTGACATAGAACTGGAAGTGTAGTTTTAATTTACATTTCTCGATTTTGCTAGACATGTTGAACATTTTTTCATATAATTTTTGATCTTTTGTATTTCTTCTTTTCTCAAGTGCCTTTTCAGATCCTTTGCCCATTTACTGATTGTGTTATTTGTTTTTTTGGTTTCAAGGTTTTTGAGCTCTTTGTATAACCTGGGGTTAATGTCTATCTGTGGTGCAGGGGGTAAAGATTTTCTCCCATTGCAAAGGCTCTCTGTTCACGTTCTTCATCATTTCCTTTGCAGTGAAGAAGCTTTTTAGTTTGATAGCATACAGTTTCTTGATTCTTGCATGTACTTCCTGCACTTTAGGAGTCTTGTTTAGGAAGTTGGTTCCTAAGTGATCATGATGGGGGTTGGCCTAGTTTTTGTTCTAGTAGTACAGGGTCTCTGGTCTAATTCCTAGGTCCTTGATCCATTTTGAGATGGTTTTGTGCACCGTGAGAGATAAGGATTCAATTTCATTCTGCTACATATGGATTTCCCATTATGCCAACACCGTTTGTTGAAGAGGCTATCTTTTCTGCAGCGTATGTGTATGGTGCCTTTGCCTCCTCAGAGGTTACTGTGTACATGAGGGTGTGTCAACGTGTCTTCTATCCCATGGTCTTGATGTCTGATTTTGGGGCACAGATTTCTTGATAAGGAGGTGGGACCTGCCCTTGTGTGAGATGGGCCCAGGAGGAGAGGGGGGAGTGATGGTCGTGAGGGAAGCTGAGGGGTTATGTGCTGAGAGACTTGTAGGAAGCCAGTCTTTTGTTGGAAATGAGGGTGGCGAGAAGGGTTTGGGAGTAGGGACTTGAGGAAAGTGAGAAGCTGTGGTCTTGTTCCATAGTCACTAAAAACTGGACCTTTGCCTGGCAGCTATGCTTGCTATGCAGTGCTAACTTGCAGCCTTATGGGAAGGAAACCTGAGAAGCCTGGTGGGGATTGGGATGCTGGTACCTGCAGCAGGGCAGGGGCTGAGCTTTCTAGGGTGCTGGCAAAGTGAGGTGGGAGGGAGGGTAGGAGGAATGGAGTACATGTTCTCTGGAGGTTTCAAGTGGGAGGCAGAAAGGAAGGTTTCTGAGTTCAGGATGACAGAGGCCTAAGCATGTCCCATGGCAAAGTTCTAGGGTTGATAAAACGAGGAAAAGGCAGTGGAGCCTGCGTTAATATATTCATCCCCCTTGTCTTTTAGTTTTTTTGAGCTCCCAGAAAGGGGACTTGTTTTCTCTGGGAGAGAGGTACAGTATAATACGAGGATGGAAGGGAGCCATGTCTGTCAGAGCACAGGGCCTGTAGGCAGCCATGCTTCATTGACAGCCGTAGACCATCAGTTTGTGCTAGTGGTGGCCATGGAAGGGAAGCTGGGCAGTAATCGTAGAGCTGCCTCTTGAAACAGAACTGTGTCATGAGGATCCAGATCCTCCATCAGCTAATTCCTTAGGAATTCTTAGGTTTGTTTTCAAGCCCTTTAGAAGTTAAGCACTTAGGATTTATGTGATAACTTCAATATGTGGCCTTTCTAATTGAGGAAACTTGGTTCTCCTAATGAATGTGCCTAGGTGTTTATTCCAGGGTTCTACTCAAGTTTGGAGAAGAGGAAATGTAATTTAAACACTTCAGTATTTTTTGATTACTTCTCTGTGAGAGAGTTGGGATAGCCTGTAGACCAACAGGGGTTTCTGCTACAGAAGACCTACTCTTGCCAGGCACCGTGGCGCATGCCTGTAATCGGTGTGGCTTGGGAGGCTGAGACAGGAGGATTGAGGTTGAAGGTGGGCCTCAAAAAATTAGCAAGACTCCTAAGCAATTCATGGAGACCCTGTCTCTAAATAAAATATAATAAAGAGGTGGGGAAGTGGCTCAGTGTTAAAGGGCCCTTGCGTTTAATTTTTGGTATCAAAAATCAACAACAACAAAAAATGACCTAGTCCTTCCATGCAGTCTTACCTTCGAGGGACAGAAGAAAATAGGCATTTATGTTCTTGCTTGGATATTTGGCTGGAAACTGGGGCCTTGAGACCTGGGCTTGGCATAATGTGGTGCTGGTGCCTCCTGGTGGTTGCAAGAGTTGCTCTGCAAGAAGGCTAACTCCTGCTTGCCTGTTCTTTGTGGGTGAGTTCTCATGAACCCAGATAGAGAGCCAGCTGTAGGATTAGGTAACGAAATTAGCCACGTACCTGGTACAGGACCTGGGGCAGAGCAGGCTGCAGGCTCTTCCTTAGCCCACTGAGCCCTAAACACCTGGAAGATGAATCTTGTCAGAAGAGTTGAAAGAGCAGCAGTCCTTCTTCCCTAGGTTTACCCTTTAAATATTTTAGGAGTGCCCCAGAGGTCTCATTTCTATTCCTTTTTATATTAACAGAGGGACTCCAATGTCCCACCTGAGGAGACAGATGTTAGAGTTAAACCTTTTAATAAGTGGGATCAGGAGAGAAGGTAATGTGTTTTTAACAGATCCCCTGATATACTGATTATTAAAGTAATTCATTACATTGCGTAGAACACAAGAAGGGTAGAAAATTGAGAAGAGGTCTGGGGTTGTGACTCAGTGGTGGGGCACTTGCCTGTAGGTTTGTATGGGGCACTGGGTTCGATTCTCAGGATCCCATACAATAAATGAAAAGGAGGTTCATTGAGACTAAAAATATTTAAAAAATTTGTGGTAAAATTGTAAGGAGAACAAATTTGTGATGGCAAACACCAATAATCCCAGGTCCTTGGGAGGCTGAGGCATGAGGATAACAAGTTTGGGGTCAACCTCAGCAACTTTCCAGACCCTGTCTCCAAATAAAAAAGCAGAAAGGAGTGGGCACGTAGCTGAAATGTAGAACAACCGTGGAATCAGTTTCCAGTACTGCGGAGAGAAAAAGAAAAGAATGGGGAAATTTTTGATTATTTACTTTCAACAGAAAGATTACCTTTACAAAGAAGTAGGAGGAGTATAAAGCATGGATTTTAATAGAGACCCAGTCTCTGCCGAGCTCTGCAGTCACTACTATAATGTCTAGCAGTTCCTCACGGCATGCATAACCACGGCCCTGGGTGCGACACCATCGGACATCCTGTGAAACCTCCTCATGTGTCCCTCAAATTTTTGTATGTTTGAATGACATCACAGTCAATACACGGCAACAATAAACATTTTTATTTCTCTCAACTAAATACAGTAAATATAACTGTGGAAAACAGAAGGTGCATCAGAAGTTGTTCTTTCCCCAGAGAGGCTCAGCCAGCAAGCTTCCGTGGCCTTTGTCTCTTTCCAGTGTGGATCAAGCCTCGAATTTTGGGGCCACAGCAACCCAAGGTCTTTTCTGCCTCTGATGGTGCTCGGCGTTTCTTGGGAGGTCAACGAGATCTCTGAATGGGCTTCTCTGCTTGCTTTTCTTCTGGCTTTTCTACTGGCCTCTCTATTTTCTTTTTGTCTGGAGTGGTGAAGGAAGCGTCCCCATAGAGCCGGTAGCCACCAACCAGACTGTATGTCTCCCCATGCCAACCCCTCTGGGTTTCTGCACATCCTTGGTAGAGGGCATGGTAGTATACAGGTGTAGGAGGAGATGCGGGAGGCAGCGCTGCTGGAAGGAAACCCAGAACCCATCAGTCACTTCTGCCTTATGCACTTTGCCACCAGCCCCACCCTCTCCTGTTCCTTCCTGTTCTGACTGAATCCCTCTTATCTGCTTGGCATCCAAACACAGCCTTTGCCTGTCACCTCCGTGGATGTTTTCTGTCTCCTAAAGAGATGCTTTCTTTAAAGTACGTGAGTTCCTGGAGCCAATGGAAGCAGCAAGAGAATAGTCAGTTCTCAAAATGTTCATAAACAGCACTCCCTCAATCTCCCCTTCTACAACTGAGACAAATTTGTGTAGATCTTTCATTTCTGAGGTTTAATTGAAATAATTTTCAATTTTGGAATACAGGGTCTAATACAAGTTGTTTTAGAACCCCTGTGACGTTGGCAGCTTCTGTTGGGACCCATTGATAGAGCCTGTTTGAACCACACTGAATTCTAGCCTGGTTTTTATGGATTTTTCTAAGGCCTTTCTTTTTTTAGATGGTGTTTTGCTATGTTTCCTCAGATTGTCCTGGAACTCTTGAGCTGAAGCCATCCTCCTGCCTCAGCCTCCTCAGTAGCTGGCACTATGTTGCACACCAGTGTGTCCAGCCCTACCATAGGGTGTCTGTAGTCCATATTCTGGGACAGAGGAATCCAGAGATCCAGATCCGGATTCTGGGTGCCAATCTCAGGCCCAATATCCTTCTCCCCTCCACTTCCTGAGACATCATTTCCTCAGACCTCCAGTCTGACTACCACTTACTCTGTCCCCCGGCTCTTCTGTTCTTCCCAGCTGCATGGCACCACCCTTTCCCTCAGCAGATCAGACTGGGACCTGTGGGAGGGGCCCGAGTGTGTGTATCCCTGACAGTGTGGTAAAGGTGTCTGTGTCTGAAGGTGAGGTTGATGAGAGGCCACGAGCTCTTCCTCAAAGTGCTCCATCATTTGATAAGGAAAGCGCAGCACGCTTTTGTAAGCGTCTTATGAAGGAAGGATGTGGAGAAAGCCTCCTTTCTGATTTGGTGATGGGAGTCTCACCTTTTGGCTGAGGTTTCACTCTGTTCCCCACCCAGATCCTTGAGCCCATTTCCTGTGCTCAGGTGATCCTCCCACCTCAGCCCCAAGTAGCTGGGACTGTAGATGAGTAGCAGTGTACTGGGCTCTGAAGGAAGCATCTGGGGAGTCTGAAGGGGAGGGCTGGGTTGACAGAGATCAGGACCTTTGTGAACACTTGCCCTGAGCAGTGAGCACAAGCACTGTGGGTCCTTGAGGAGCAGCAGACCTTTGGTCTCACTCATGACCGGGGAAGTCCTGAGGTGTGATGGGCCAGCCCAGAAGGAACGTGTGGCAGTCCAGTGAGGTTGTGTATTTACCAAGGGCTCCATTACAGATGCCTGGCCTAGGCCTACCTGCCGCACTTCTCTCCCAAGGGATGGAAGACAAGTTAGACTGAATATAAATGATCCGGTCAGATATTCTGTCTGTAGCAGCCAGACTTGCTGGTGTCTTGTAGAGAACTGGTAGGGAAGTTTCCTAGCTACCCTCATGTGGAAACTGCGGCTTGTGATGTCATCACGACCCACTGAGGTCACGGAAGGAATGGGTTTCTTGAGGAGTGGTGTCAGACCCTTGGTGTTTTATGGAAAATATGGTTGAAACTAGAAAATTCTGCCTGAACCTTCCCTTCTGGCCTCTCCACTCATATCCTCGACAAATATCCACTGTCTGTGGAGTCCAGCTGGGGGTAGGGACAGCCCATGACCCCAGGGGATTAATAGAAACCCAAATTCTGAGACTGACCTGAGAGTCATGAATCAACACAGAGACAGCTAGGTTGCATTGCCCTGTCCCTGAGCATTAAACTGTTGGAGGGACAGTGATGTGAGTGGATTAGGGGGTCAGGGAACTCTTCTTAGTTGTGGGCCTGAACATAGGTTAATATTCGAGCTTGGCATGTTGTGATCTCTTGACTCAGGAGCTCTATGAGGGAGATTTTTTTAGTTTAAAGCCAGCCTCTTCAACTTAGTGAGACCCTAAGCAAGTCAGTGAGAGCCTGCCTCTTTTTTTTAAAATCAAGTCCTGGGGATGTGCCCTAGTTGGTTTAGTACCCCTCAGTTCAATCCCCAGTGTATGAAAGAAAAGAACCAAAAAGTTGGAGATGTTTGAAAGCATTCCAGTTGGGATGAAATGCAAAGATGGGCTCATGTTGACCTCCTTCTGCTCCAGAGATTAATACTTTGATGGAATGGAGATGTGAGGCATTGGGTTTGATCCTGGGCAACAGAGATAAAACAAGAAAAGAATTACACCCTCACGTTTTCACAAGTGAGGTCTGAAATGGAGGCTAAGGGGCCTAGCCAGGGTAACCCAGGTAGTACAGAGGTGTTCTACTCAACAGTGGGGTTTCTTGTTCATGTTGGGGCTCCAGATTTATAACTGATAGGACAAACTGTCACATTTCAAGGTGGTGGACAGTGGCAAGGCTGTTAAAGGTGCTCCAAGGCCAAAGGAATTCTCCAGTGACTTTACAAAATAGGCATACAGGCCCATTTTAACCTAAAATTTGAGATGTGTTTATGACACTATGACATTACAAAATGAGCACATTATCATTTCAGTCCCCTTTCTTCACAAGAGGCTAAGGGGTTCTGTGTGGGTATGTAGGCCCACAATCCCAGCTTTGCTGGAGACTTAGGCAGGAGGACAACAATGTGAGGCCAGTCTCAGCACCTTAGTGAGACCCTAGATAAAAATAAAACAGGCTGAGGATGTAGGTCAGTAGTATTGCTCCTGTGGTTTGCATTCCCAGTACCACAAGTAAGTGATTTAAAGAGAGAGAGAGCTGGGATTTAGCTCAGAGGTTGAGTGCCCCTGGGATTTTTACTGAAAGAAAATTGGAAAGAAAGAAAGAAAAGGAGGGAAGGAAGGAAAAAACGGAGAGACAGAGAAAGGAAAGAAAGAAGGAGAGGGAGAGAAAGAGAGAGAGAAAGACAGGAAGTAAGAAAGAAAGAAGCAAAGAAAGAAGGAACGAAGGAAGAAAGGAAGGAAGGAAAGAAAGAAAGAAAGAAAGAAAGAAAGAAAGAAAGAAAGAAGGAAAAGTCAAAGAATAGGGCTGGGGATGTGACTCAGTGGCAGAGAGCTTGCCATCCATTCACTGCAAAGAAAGAAAATAAACTCAACTGAGTCTCTGTCCTCCATGTGGCAATCTGGATTGTGAGTCATCAGATAAAATGAAGTCTGGCCCAATGGTAATTCTTGTTAAGTCAGTCTATGAAAACATTATTTATTGCTAGAAATGAAATGGCAGAAAATGCAATTCTGTTTTATTCTGCACATTATATGTGAAAGACTATGCTACTTTGGTCCAATGCTCCACTACTCCAATACTGGCTAGTAGCTCACCTTTCAAGCCACTAGCAGCTCACCAGGCCCTGAGAGGCATTTGGACAGCCTAGGTGACAAGTGTGTTCACCCATGCAGGACACCAGGATAGATCCCTAATCCAGAATCACATTTGAGTGAGCAGAAATCAAGCTTGCTGAGGCAACGGCCGTCTCCCAGAGGATGCCAGTCCTGGAAGGCTTCTCCTTCTGCAAGCTGCCAGTTCAATCTCCAGTATCAGGCTCACATCCCAGGGGTGGGTCACAAAGCTGACAAGTGCACCTGACCCCTGGCTCCCTAGCCTACCCACCCTCCCTGCTCTGTGGATGTAATTTTGCAGGGTGAGGGGAAAATCATAATTGACAAGCAGCTCCACATGGGTGCTGTGTAGGCTCTGAGAGGCTATGTCTGTGCAGAGCAGTATGTCTTGGGATCCTTTGTGAAGCATTGGAAGATATCTGCCCTGACTGAGGCTGGCATTTGTCCCTTGAAGACTTAGGTGTTTGAATTTGGGGTCATCCAGAATATATCCGAGCCAGTTGACAGTGCTGGAGCTGTTAGAACACCCGGACAGTTCCTGAGGGTGCAGGCTTCTCTTCTTTGTCACACTGCTTCAGGATCTGCAGTATCTGTGCCACATTCTCTGCTTCCTTCAGCCTCAGAAATGTTTGTGTGACATGAGGCATGATGGAGTGGAGCTGTGAGTGGTGATGGAGGGGAGAGATCCTGGGCTCCCCACTTTATTCTACACCTTCCAGATCTCATGTTTGGGATCAGTCTCAGCACCTTAGGGAGACCTTGTCACAAAACGAAAGGGGGAAAACTGGGGTTTTACATCAGTAGTAGAGTACTTTCCTAGCAGGTGTGAGTTACTTGGTTTGATGGAGAGCACCACATTAAAATAAAAAAGCAAAACAGAGGTATTGTGTCCATTTACCCTAAAAAAATGCTAATATTAAACAAAAAGTTTGAGGGATTTTGGTAAAGTACGACAAAACAAACAAACAAAAAGTACAAATTGAATAATCTTTTGTTTCTAAAGGTTGGGGAACATTTACTCTTTTTGTAAAATATATTTTTAGCTGTTAATGTGCCTCATTTTATTTTGTAGATGTGGTGCTAAGTATTGAATCCAGGGCCTCATACATGCCAGGCAAGTGCTCTCCCACTGAGCCACAATTGCAGTACGTATCTTCTTCTTATAGTAGTCATCTTTGAAAGTTAATGATGGTAGTAGGAAGGGTCGAGCTTCATTAAGAAGGATACATGAGATATAGTTGATTTTTGTTTTTCGTAGAAGTTATGTTCTATGAAGTTGCTGAGCAAAGGAAAATTGGTTTGTGAATAGTGAACTGAGTGACCCTAGGGGAAATACAGGATTAGGGTTTTGCTAGCTTCTAGTCATTTTTTAATCTCCTGATTAGCACCTAAACTGATTTTATGTGTGTATGTGTTCAAAGCTCTGCTGTTTATTTATTTAGGCGCTAGGGATCAAACTCAGTGCCTTGTGCATTCTCAGTCTGTGCTGTACCATGAAGCTCTACTGGCAGCTCCAGCCAATATACCGTTGATTCATTAACCTTCAACTCAGGAACCAATAGCACTATATTGTCATGCCTAACCCTGGCTTATGGAACACACATGTTTTGTCAGTAAGGTTCATGACAGCCTTCTTGTGCTTAAGAGCATAAAAGAGGCAGAGGGATCGCAAGTTCAATGCCAACCTCAGCGAAAGTGAACAGCTAAGCATCTCAGTGAGACCCTGTCTCTACATGAAATACAAATTCCCCTGGGGATGTGCCTCACCGGTCCAGTGCCTTGGTACCCAACCATGAAAAAAAAAAAAAAAAAGAAAAACAAGAAAGAATGAAATACAAAATAATACCGGTCACTCAAGAGGACTTCAGCACCATGATTGAAGCCATTTTCTACAGTGACATCGTTAAGAAAAGTACAAAAATTGAAGGGCTAAATATACTATCAAAAGGATAAATTTAGTATCAGAGCTAAAATAAGGAGACAAGAGTGGCACCTTGTTTGATCTTCTGGAGATGTGTATGTCAGGTGACTGCAGTTTGTTGTCACTTAGTGACTGTCCATGAATGAGTGGAAACACCACATGTATTGATTAGGTGTATAATTCAATTTTAGTGAATAGATGCATTTGAAAATAGGCAATGGCCAATAATAGTGAAGATTGACTGAAAGAGTAATCGTCCACTCCAATTTCCTGACACACTCTTTGTAATTAAGAAATGGTCACTTGCACCTCAAAGTGCCATCTTGCAGGACAATTTTGACCAGTATTGAAACACAAAGTTCAGTGTATGTACGTTTTTTCCAGTATTTCAAAAAATTGTAAAATTCTTGTAATCACTCAGAGAAAGTGCATACAACCCAAACATGCAGTTTAAGAAAGAATGATAAAGTGAATAAATTGTTACCTGTGTAGTGAGATGGACCATCATCAGCACGTCAGAAGCGCAAACGTCTGTGATCCCTTTTTTCCGTTTAAGGTTATGCTTTGCTGTGTTTACCTGCAGGGCTTAGGCTATGCTGAACTTGTACCCCATGTGTTTGTGTTTTCTTGTAGAGGTGCTCAGAACAGTGGGTTTTGTGGTCCCTGATGACCGAGTAGTCTTGCGCACCTGTGAAAGAGAACAGAGCAGAGTGGTCTTCCAGATGACAGGAGACCCCAATGTGTGTCCTCCTGAGGCTTCCTGTGTGTCGGGATGTCATAAGTTAGGTCCTGTGCCTGCCAGCATCGAATGCCTGAGCTTCCTCGCTCAGCAGTGGTTTCCAGAAGAATTGACTTGAGCATTTTTGGAAGGGTCGTTCGTGAGTGCTTACACTATGGGAGTCAGTGTGTGGACATCAGGCTGTCACAGTCTGTTCCATGCCTCCAGTCTCAGATTTAATTTACTTAATTACAGGAATCTTTTGCTTGGCAACATGACTTGTATATTAATTTTTCAAATCCCTAGCATTGATTATTCAGGTTGTGGTGTTTCATTTTGTGTAGTCTGTATTTATTTCCTCTCAGACGAATTAGATTTCCTCCAGAGTGGTTAAACTCTCTGTTTGTTTGTGTCTGCTTTTTGGTTCCAAGGATTGAAATCAAAGGCACTGAATTCCTAAGCCACATCCCCAGCCCTTTGTATTTTTTCTTTTGAGACAGGGTCTTACGGAGTTGCTTAGAGCTCCTCTAAATTGCTGAGCGTGACTTCAAACTTGGGATCTTCCTGTGTTGGCCTCCTGAGCTGCTGGGATTGCCAGTGGGTGGTACTGCACATGGGCAGTTAAGCTTTTACTTTAGAGTTGCAAAGACTCCATTGATCTGTTCTCTTGCTCTGGACATTCCTTGGTGCTTTCTTAGAAATAACTCCCAAAAGATGTTCAGTTCTTGAATACGTTGATGAGAATGGATCGACATATAATGATAGAATCTTATTTTGTGGGTATCTGCATGTTTTCTAGAAGATTCTTTCGTTCATGATTTTGTATGATTGAACGTAATAATAGCATTAAAGACATTGTTTAGGTCTTCCAATTCCATTTTTTTTCCTTTCTCAGTGAGCTCATCCATTGGGCTGGCTTATTGGGAGACAAATGGTCCACACTGCTTGTGAGCATGAATGTGTATGTGTTTGTGTGTGCGGGGCACATGGCGGGGAGATGGGCATGTATGTGTGTGCACATCTGCCTTCATCAGAGCATTGATTGGATGATGAAGCCTTTTGTGTTCCCAGGGACCTCAGATGCAGAGGGAGTCCTGGCTGTGGCCAGGCTTGGCTAAGATTCTCCCTCTCCAGCTCCTTTTGTCTTTCCTGTGAGAGAAGAGGTCTTAGTATCACTAATGACCTTGGAGGTGACCCACCCTTTTGCCTTTTGGCCCATTACTTTCTCTTTTGAGCTGAGAGTTATTTTCTTTCCTCTCTATGACATCTGAAGGCTATCCTGGAACTCATGGGTACTCCCTGTTGCCAGCTGCTAGAGACCCTCCTCTGAGGGCTCAATTTGAATGTTTATTCCTGGAATTCCCTTTGTGGGGATTCTCTGGACTGTAAGTCCTGAGGCTTTAATTCTCAGTGTTGGTAAGTCCTCTTGCTTCCTGAGTTAAGAAAGTCAGCAGAGTACCATGATCAAAGAGTGGGTTTTAGAGTTAAGATACACCTGCGTAGGAATTTGGATTTCCTACTGGCTAAGTGTGTGACGTTGGGATGTTATTTAGCCTTGCTGATAAGTTAGTTCCTCACTGTGTGAAATGATACCATTGGTACTATCCACCTCTGTCACAGGGCAGGGCAAAGGAAATCAGGCATGTTATTTGGAGCATGTCACACATTGGGAACGCTTGGTACATGTTAGCTTTTGTTGTTGATGACAGTGATAGCAAGAAGGGACTCGGGCAGTAATTGCTCTTGATCATAGACTGTTAACTGTAGAAAGCAGAGAATGAGGTCATTGTCTCTTCTGCATTTGAGAGTTTTTGGAGTAAGTCAACCATGCAGCTCAACTTACGAAGGTAGTCGTGTAACTTCTGCCAGAAGAGTTGTTCTGGAAAAGGGCTTTTGTGCTTATGTCACTTCTCTGCATTGATAAATGGTTTTCATTACCCCAGTGGGAAATCCTGCCCTGGAATTGATTTAGCATGATTGTTACTGGGTATTCGAGTAATCTGACACAACTGCAGTATGGCAAAGTTCTCAATCCCTAGCTCTTTTCAGATGTGTATACACATTATGTCTTTTGTCTGGAACTCTGCTCAGATGAGGTCTGTCATTGAGGGTGGTGTGTTTCATAGAGTGAGAGACACAGCATGAGGTTCATGAGCCCAGACCTGTTCATGATTTTGACTCTATCTTCTTCCTCAAGTTGAATGTTTGTTACCTTTTTCTTTATGATTTCCCGGAGAAAGCGATATAGCTGGCATTGATGTCAACATGGGCTGTACAAAAGAATTCCACCAAGGTAAAGGATTTCTTTATGTTCCTCACAAGTATAGTATGGAGATTAAAGGAAGGTAATCAGATGTGACAACGAGGTACAGTGTCTCCTTCTTGACTGGATCCTGTTGTGGATGGGGAAAATGCTAGAAAGGATGTTAGTGGGTCAATGGGCAAAACTGGAACAGGGCTAGGCCTGGTGGCCCATACCTGTAATCCCTGTTATCCTGGAGACTGGTGAAGGAGGATTGCAAATATGAAGCCATCCTAGGCACCTTAGGAGAACCCTGTCTCCAAATAAAATATGAAAGGCCTGTGGAATTAGCTCACTGGTATAGCACTTTCCTGGCAATGTACAAGGACCTGTACAAGGCAATGTACAAGTGTTGCTAAGCATAGGGAAAAAAAAGCAAAGAAAAATACCATGAACAGGTCTTTGTCTTTTCATGAATAAAATCCAAACATATGGGCTGGGTTGTGGCTCAGTGGTGGAGTGTGTGCCTAGCATGCTTGAGGTACTGGGTTCATTTCTCAGCACCACATATTACTAAATGAGGAAAGTACAGGTCTATCAACCTGCTTCTCTACACGAGTGCAGATCCCTGCCCACGGCGGGAGTCTGGTGGGCAAAGCTATGGTCCTGAGCATCTCAATGTGTGTTTGATAGCTTTCTTGTGGAGAATTTGTTCACTTAATTGCTTATGAGAAAAACAGCTCCATGTAATCCTTGTTCTGACTTTTTAAATATTTTAAAGAGTCCTTTTAATTCTTGGAAACAAAGAGGATCTTGTTTTGTACATAAGAACTTTTTTTATGAATAAATCAAGCATCCCCCCAAAAAAGGAAAAGTGAGGCATACATTTACAATAGTAGAGGATGCAGCCTAAATGTCATCTCAGAAGAGATCAGAGCCAAGGGCTATGGTAAGCCTGAGAACAGAGTGGAAAGGCCACCCTTCAACTTGTTTCTTCAGAGGAAATGTGGTCCTGGAGGAAGACATGGAGGACTCCACGATGAGAGGAGTATGGACGCCACCAAGAGATGGAGACAACTGTGAATAGCTCATTTTGACCGAAAGACTGGGGAGGTGAGAAAGAGGAAGCCAAGGAGCAAAAGATGGCAAACATTGGTTGGCAGCAGATGAGCTGGACGTATACTTTAGGTATGGTTGGCTTTTCTTTTGATCAGAGAAGCCAAGTGTCTAGTGGATTAGATTGGCAGTAGGGTAGAGGTGGGGAAGCTAGGTCTTGGCTCTGAAATGATTGGATGTGGGATGTTGGGAAGAGTGGATGGGGTTGGGGAGGAAAGACTGGTGGCCAGGAAGCAGGATTCTTGGTTTTTTGCTGTGATCAGGAGCTGATGAAAGAAGAGGTTTGACTCCGATGATGAAGGAAATTGAGGTTGCTGAGTGTAAGGCATCAGAGGGACTCCTACTGTGCTGCCCTTGGGAGCCTGTGGCAGGGTGAGCAGAAGGTCGGCAGTGTAGACATCGTAGATGTCCCCCTGGCTCACTACCAGAGTCAGCCACTTTGCTCTGAGGAGTCACCTGGGTTGACAGCAATACTTGAGGTCAGGAGGCTGCATCATACCTGCCTGCCTGCTTAAAAAACCAGAGGACCTCGTGGACGGTAGCTTCCAAGAATTTCAGAAATTTGAAACTGTCTATGAGGAGTTGAAAACTTACGGCTGTGCTTTCTCTGATTATGTCAGTGTGTTCCTCAGTTATGTAAGGAGCAGAGATGAAATCATTTGGAATGATGTACCTGATGTAGTGAAAAAGAACAATGAGCAGAATTTCTTCCAGTGTACTACTGTTTACTTCAGGAAAATGGGGAATGAATATTTATATATGTTGACTTTTTATCTACAGAATATATTTGGGAAGACAAAGAAGAAAGTAGGGGCATTGGCCTCCTCTGGGGAAGGAAGCATGGATTTTATTTGTTTTTCTCTAAGTAGGAAATTTACAGTCCTGGGGTAGCGTTAAAATAGTGACTGGCACTAGCCATTTAGAAGAGATACCAACCGGTATGCCGTACTGGCACATGCCAGCCAACTATGTGCTCTATTCTCATGGTTCAAAAATTGAAGGCAGATAAAAGTACAGACTGAGCTGTGCCCAGTGTACACACCTGTAATTCCAGCCATTGTGGAAGCTTCGGCAGGACGGTCTCAAGGTTTAGTCCAATCTCAGCAACTCATGTGGACCCTCTCTGAAAAAGGACTGAGCGTTATGGAAAGGACTGCAGTAGCAAGGAGAGAAAAAAAGAATGTAGATTGAAAGGTCTCCCATTACTTAAGCAGGGGGAATCTTTAGTCTTTTAAGTTTTCAACTTCTTATAGTTTGACCGTATAATCTCTGGCATAAAAGAAAAAAATGAGGAAGGAAAGAAGGAAATTCCATTGTGTCAGACTGCTGGGGAAGGGGCAGTGAGCCTGAATTTGAGGTCCTGAGATTGCTGAGGAAGGGCTGGCGCGTGTGTGTGTGAGGTGAAGGGCAGATGGAGCTGGGTGAGTGCCTGTGCTTCCCCGAGGCCTGGAAGGTTCGTGTGTCTAATGCAGAGCTAGTGCCTCCTCCTCCTACCAGTTCTCAAAGTGAGGCCCAGCATGGCCAGTGTGTGGAGAGTGTTTTTGTTGTTGTTGTTATTTGGTAGCAGGGATTGAATCCAAGGAGGTTTATCCACTGAGTCATATCCCCAACCTTTTTAATTTTATTTTGAGATCGAGTCTGACCAAGTAGCTGAGGCTGGATTTGTACTTGTGATGTCCCTGGCTCCACTTCCCGGTGGGCTGCACTCTGTGTGATTTAATCTGTCACCACTGAACATGAGATTAAACTGTAACAACTGTCATCCTTCTGAGCCCATGTGGTGAGCATTCATTAGTACAGTGTGCATACTGTATTTCTTGGAATTGCTTTTTCACTTTCTTTCAGGCTTTCAAGGATTCTCTCCTCTGCTACACTCCCCTGGTATACTGATTATGAAAGTAATTCATTGCCTTGTGTAGAACACAAGACATGTAGAAAATTGAGAAGGGGTCTAGGGTTGTGGCTCAGTGGTGGGCCACTTGCCTGTTAGTGTGTATGGGGCATTGGGTTCGATTATCAGGATCCTATACAATAAATGAAGAAAAGGTTCATTGAGAACTAAAAGTATAAAAAAAATTTGTGGTAAAAATTGTAAGGAGAACAAAGGTGTGATGGCAAACACCAATAATCCCAGATTTATGGGAGGCTGAGGCAGGAAAATCACAAGTTTGAGGTCAGCCTCAGCAACTTTGAAGATGCTGTCCCAAATAAAAAACCAGAAAGGACTGGGTACATAGCTTCATGGTAGAGCAACCCTGGAATCGTTTTCCAGTACTGTGGAGAGAAGAAGAAAGGGTAGGGAAATTGTTGATAATTTCCTTTGAACACAAAGATTACCTTTAGAAAGAAGGAGGAGGAAAATAAAGCATGGCTTTTAATAGAGACCCAGTCTCTGCCAAGCTCTGCAGACACTACTATAAGGTCTAGCAGTTCCTCACGGCATGCTTAACCCAGGCTCTGGGTACGACACATTGAACACTGTTTGAAACTTCCTCTAGTGTGTTCCTCAAATTTTTGTGTGTTTGAATGACATCACAGTCAATATACAGCAATAATAAACATTTTTATTTCTCATAAATATAGAAATTTGAAGTGTGAAAAAGAGAAGATGCATCAGAAGATTTTTCTCTCCACAGAGAGGGTGAGCCAGCAAGCTTCCGTGGCCTTTGTCTCTTTCCAGTGTGGTTGAAGCCTCAAATTTTGGGGCCAGGGCAACCCAAGGAATTTTCCACCTCTGATGGTGCCAGGCGTTTCTTGGGAGCCCCTCAGGCTCTCTGATTGGGCTTCTCTGTTGACTTTTCAGCTGGCTTCTCTGCTGGTTTCTCTGCTGACTTGTCTATTTTGTCCTTGGCTGAAGTGGCCAAGGGAGCGTCCCCATAGAGCCGGTAGCCACCAACCAGGCAGTATGTCTCCCCATGCCAGCCCACCTGGGTTTCTCCACATCCTTGGTACAGAACATGGTAGTATGCAGGTGTAGGAGGAGACGTGGGAGGCACCGCTGCTGCAAGGAAACCCAGAACCCATCAGTCACTTCCGCCTTATACACTTTTCTGCCAGCACCTCCCTCTCCTGTTTCTTCCTGTTCTGACTGAATCCCTCTTATCTGCTTGGCATCCCAAACACAGCCTTTGCCTGTCACCTCCCTGGATGTTTTCTGTCTCCTCAAGAGTGCTTTCTGTAAAGTACTTGAGTTCTTGGAACCAATGGAAGCAACAAGAGAACAGTCAGACCTCAAAATGATCACAAACAGCACTTCCTTAATCTCCCCTTCTACAACTGAGGCAAATTTCTGTAGGTCTGTATTTCTGAGAATAATGGAAATAAATTTCAAGGTTTGGAATACAGGGTCTAATATAAATTGTTTTAGAACCCCTGTGACGTTGGCAGCTTCTGTTGGGACCCATTGATAGAGCCTGTTTGAACCACACTGAATTCTAGCCTGGTTTTTATGGATTTTTCTAAGGCCTTTCTTGTTTTGAGATGGTGTTTTGCTATGTTTCCTCAGACTGTCCTGGAACTCTTGAGTGAAGCCATCCTCCTGCCTCAGCCTCCTCAGTAGCTGGCACTATGGTTGCACACCAGTGTGTCCATACCTACCACTTTCTGCAGGCCGTATTCTGGGGCAGAGAGATCCAGAGGTCCAGGTCCAGATTCTGAGTGCCAAGGTCAGGCCCAATAGCCTTCTCCCCTCCACTTCCTGAGACATCATTTCCTCAGACCTCTAGTCTGACTACCACTTGCTCTGTCCCCCTGGCTCTTCTGTTCTTCCCAGCTGCATGGCACCACCCTTTCCCTCAGCAGATCAGACTGGGACCTGTGGGAGGGGCCCGAGTGTGTGTATCCCTGACAGTGTGGTAAAGGTGTCTGTGTCTGAAGGTGAGGTTGATGAGAGGCCAAGATCTCACCTCAAAGTGCTCCATCATTTGATAATGAAAGCACAGCACGCTTTTGTAAGCGTCTTATGAAGGAAGGATGTGGAGAAAGCCTCCTTTCTGATTTGGTGATGGGAGTCTCACCTTTTTTCTGAGGTTTCACTCTGTTCCCCACCCAGATCCTTGAGCCCATCTCCTGTGCTTAGGTGATCCTCCCACCTCAGCCCCAAGTAGCTGGGACCGTAGATGAGTAGCAGTGTACTGGGCTCTGAAGGAAGCATCTGGGGAGTCTGAAGGGGAGGGCTGGATTGACAGAGATCAGGACCCTTGTGAACACTTGTCCTGAGCAGTGAGCACAAGCACTGTGGGTCCTTGAGGGAGCAGCAGACCTTTGGTCTCACTCATGGCCGGGGAAGTCCTGAGGAGTGTTGGGCCAGCCCAAAAGGAACCTGTGGCCGTCCAGTGAGGTTGTGTATTTACCAAGGGCTCCATTTCAGATGCCTGGCCTAGGCCTACCTGCCGCAGTGCTCTCCCAGGGCTCGGAAGACAAGTTAGACTGAATATAAAATATCGGGTCAGACATTCTGTCAGTAGCAGCCAGACTTACTGGTGTCTTGTAGAGAACTGGTAGGGAAGTTTCCTAGCTACACTGCCATGGAAACTGTTGCTTGTGATGTCATCACGACCCACTGAGGTCACGGAACGAATGGGTGACTTGAAGGGTTAGGCATCATACCCCTGGCATTTATGGAAAGCATGGTGAAAGTAGAGAATTTTGCCTGGGCCTACCCTTCTAGCCTCCCCACCCATATGCTAGACATATAACAACTGTCAGTGGAGCACAGCTGGGGGTTGGGACAGCCCATGACCCCAGGGGAGCAAGAGAAAACCAAATTCTGAGACTGACTTGAGCGTCATGAATCAACACAGAGCCAGGTAGGTTGCATGTCCCTCATCCTAAGCATTAAACTGTTGGAGGGGCAGTGATGTGAGTGGATTAAGGGGTCAAGGAACTCTTCTTAGTTGTGGACCTGAACATAGGTTAATATTTGGGCTTGGTGTTTTGTGATCTGTTGGCTCAGGAGCCCTATGCAGGAGATTTTTCTAGTTTAAAGCCAACGTCATCAACTTAGTGAGACCCTCAGAAAGTCAGTGAGAGGCTGCCTCTTTTTAAAATTAAAAAAGTTCTGGGGATGTTCCCCAGTTGGTTTAATACCCTGAGTTCAATCCCCTGTGTATGAAATCAAAGAACCAAAAAATTGGAGATTCTAAAGCACTCAAATTGGGAAGAACTGCAAAGATGGGCTCATGTTGATCTCCTTCTGCCCCAGAGATTAATACTTTGATGGTTCGGAGATGTGAGGCATTGGGTTTGATCCTGGGAACCACAAAGAAAACAATTAAAGAATTGCACTCTCACCTTTTTACAAGTAAGGTCTGAAAAGGAGGTTACGGGCCTACAGTGTTGCACATGTAGGACAGAGGTGTTCTGCTCAACAGTGGGGTTTCTTGTTGTTCATGTTGGGGCTCCAGATTTATAACCGATAGGACAAACTTGTCTCATTTCAAGGTGGTGGACAGTGGCAAGGCTGTTCAAGGTGCTCCAAGACCTAGGGAATTGTCTATTGACTTTACAAAGTAGGAATGACAGGCCCATTTTAACCTAATTTGAGATGTGTTTATGACAATATGATATTACAAAATGAGAACATTATCATTTCAGTTTCCTTTCTCACAAAAGGCTAACCAACTCTGTGTGGGTATGTAGGCCTGCAATCTCAGCTTTGTAGGAGTCTTAGGCAGGAGGACCACAATGTGAGGCCAGTGTCAGCTATTTAGCGAGACCGTAGAAAAATAAAACGGTGTGAGGATGTAGGTCAGTGTTAAATCTCCTGTGGGTTCCATTCCTAGTACCGCATTAAGTAATTTAAAGAGGGAGAGAGCTGGGATGTAGCCCAGAGGTTGAGTTTTTCTGGGTTTAATCCTTTTCACTGGGAGAAATATGGAAACAAAGAAAGGAATGGGGGGAAGGAAGGGAGCAAGTCAGAGTGAGAGAGAAAGGCAATAGAAGGAAAGAGAGAGAGAAAGAAAGAAAAGAAAGAAAACGAAAGAAAGGAAGGAAGAATGGAAGGAAGGAAGAGGAAGAAAGAAAGAAAGAATGAAAGAGAGGGAAGGATTGAAGGAAGGAGGGAGGATAGGAAGGAATGGAGGGAGGGGGAAAAACAGAAAGAAGAAAGGGAAGGAAGGAGCATAGGAAGTGAGTGAGGGAGGGAGGTGAAAGAATAGAGCCGGGGATGTAGCTCAGAGGTAGAGAGCTTGCCCTCCATACACGGCAAAGAAAAAAAATAAACTCAACTAAGTCTCTGTCCTACATGAGTCAATTTGGAGTGTGAATCGTCAAATATAATGAAGTCTGGCCTAACGGTAATTCTTGTTAAGGTAGTTTATGAAAACATTATTTATGCCATAAATGTCATGTCAGAAAATAAAACCAGTTTTATTCTCCACAATATATGTGAAAGACTATGCTACTTTGGTCCAATGCTCTACTATTCCAATACTGGCCAGTAGCTCATCTTTGAAGCCACTAGCAGCTCACCAGGCCCTGAGAGGTATTAAGGGCAGCCTAGGTGACAAGTGTGTTCACCCCTTCAGGACACCAGGAAAGATCCCTAATCTAGAATTACATTTGAATGTGCTGAAATCAATTGCTGAGGCAAAGGCTCTTTCCCAGAGGATGCGAGTCCTGGAAGGCTTCTCCTTCTGCAAGCTGCAAGTTTAATCTCCTGTACCGGGCTCACATCCAAGGAATGGGTCACAAATCTGACAAGTGCACCTGGGACCTGACTCCCAAGCCGGCCCACCCTCTCTGCTCTGTGGATGTATCTTGCAGGGTGAGGGGAAAATCATAATTGACAAACAGCTCCACATGGGTGCTGTGTAGGCCCCGAGAGGCTATGTCTGTGCAGAGCAGTATGTCTTGGGATCCCTTGTGGAAGCACTGGAAGATGCCTGCCCTCACTGAGGCTGGCATTTGTCCCTGAAGCCTTAGGATTTGATTTTGTGGCCATCCAGAACATATCCCAGACAGTTGACAGTGCTGGGCTGTTACAGAACACCAGGACAGTTCCTGAGGGCGCAGGCTTCTCTTCTTTGTCACGCTGCTTGAGGATCTGCACAGTTTGCCACCACTGCTGCTCCCTTCAGCCTCAGAAATGTTTGTGTGACATGAGGCATGACACAATGGAGCTGGGAGGTGGTGATGGTGGTGAGAGGTCCTGGGCTCCCCACTTTACTCCACACCTTCTGGATCTCACGTTTGGGATCAGTCTCAGCACCTTAAGGTGACCTTGTCTCAAAAAGAAAAGGGGACAACTGGGGTTGTAGATCAGAAGTAGAGTACTTTCCTAGCAGGTGTGAGTTACTTGGATTTTGATGGAAAGCACCACATTAAAATAAATAAGCAAAATAAAGGTATTGTGTCCATTTACCTTGAAAAAATGATTATATTAAACAAAACAGGATAGGGTGTTTTGGTAAAGGACCCCAAACAAAGAAAAAGCGAAAATTGAAAAATTCTCTTGTTTCTAAAGAAAGGGGAACATTTACTCTTTGTGTAAATTATATTTTTAGCTGTTAATATATCTTGTTTTATTTTGTATATGTGGTGCTGAGTATTGAAAACAGGGCCTCATACATACCAGGCAAGTACTCTCCCACTGAGTCACAATAGCAGTCCGCATCTTCTTCTTATAGTAGTCATCTTTGAAAGTTAATGATGTTAGTAGCAAGTGTCGAGCTGCATTAAGAAGGATACATGAAATATAGTTGATTTTTCTTATTCCTAGAAGTTATGTTCTATGAAGTTGCTGAGCAAAGGAAAATTGGTTTGTGAATAGTGAACTGAGTGATCCTAGGGGAAATACAGGATTAGGGTTTTGCTAGCCTCTGGTCACATTTTTATCTCCTGAGTGGCACCTAAACTGATTTTATGTGTGTATGTGTTCAAAGCTCTGCTGTTTATTTATTTAGGTGCTAGGGATCAAACTCAGTGCTTTGTGCATTCTAAGCCTGTGCTGTACCACAAAGCTCTACTGGCAGCTCCAGCCAATACACCATTGATTCATTAACCTTGAACTCAGGAACCAATAGCACTACATTGTCATACCTGACCCTGGCTTATGGAACACACAGTACGGTTCATAACAGCCTTCTTGTGCTTAAGAGCATAAAAGAGGCAGAGGGATCGCAAGTTCAATGCCAACCTCAGCGAAAGTGAACAGCTAAGCATCTCAGTGAGACCCTGTCTCTACATGAAATACAAATTCCCCTGCGGATGTGCCTGACAGGTCCAGTGCCTTAGTACCCAAACAAGAAAATAAAAAAAATAAAAAAAAAGAAAAACAAGAAAGAATGAAATATAAAATAATACCGGTCACTCAAGAGGATTTCAGCACCATGATTGAAGCCATTTTCTACAGTGACATCATTAAGAAAAGTACAAAAATTGAAGGGCTGCATATACTGTCAAAAGGACAAATTTCATATCAGAGCTAAAAATAAGGAGTCAAGAGTGGCACCTTGTTTGATCTTCTGGAGATGTGTATGTCAGGTGACTGCAGTTTGTTGTCACTTAGTGACTGTCCATGAATGAGTGGAAACACCACATGTATTGATTAGGTGTATAATTCAATTTTAGTGAATAGATGCATTTGAAAATAGGCAACTGCAAATAGTAGTGAAGATTGACTGAAAGGGTACTCGTCCACTCCAATTTCCTGACACACTCTTTGTAATTAAGAAATGGTCACTTGCACCTCAAAGTGCCATCTTGCAGGACAATTTTAACCAGTATTGAAACACAAAGTTCAGTGTATGTACGTTTTTTCCAATATTTCAAAAAATTGTAAAATGTTTGTAATCACTCAGACAGTGCATACAACCCAAACATGCAGTTTAAGAAAGAATGATAAAGTGAACAAACCATTACCTGGGTGGTGAGATGGACCATCATCAGCACGTCAGAAGCACAAACGTCTGTGATCCTTTTTTTCCATTCCAGGTTATGCTTTGCTGTGTTCACCTGCAGGGCTTAGGCTATGCTGAACTTGTACCCCATGTGTTTGTGTTTTCTTGTAGAGGTGCTCAGAACAGTGGATTTCGTGGCCCCTGATGACCGAGTAGTCTTGCGCACCTGTGAAAGAGAACAGAGCAGAGTGGTCTTCCAGATGACAGGAGACCCCAATGTCAAGTGTCTTCCTGAGGCTTCCTGTGTGTTGGGTTGTCATAAGTTAGGTCCTGTGCCGGCCAGCATCAAATGCCTGAGTTTCCTCACTCAGCAGTGGCTTCGTGAAGACTTGACTTGAGCATTTTTGGAAGTGTCGTTCGTGAGTGCTTACACTATGGGAGTCAGTGTGTGGACATCAGGCTGCCACAGTCAGTTCCATGCCTCCAGTCTCAGATTTAATTTACTTAATTACAGGAATCTTTTGCTTGGCAACATGACTTGTATATTAATTTTTGAATCCCTAGCATTGATTATATTCAGGTTTTGGTGTTTCTTTTTGTGTAGTCTGTATTTATTTCCTCTCGGACGAATTAGATTTCCTCCAGAGTAGTTAAACTCTCTGTTTGTTTCTGCTTTTTGTTAGAAGGGATTGAAATCAAGGACACTGAACCCCTGAGCCATATTCAGCCCTTTGTATTCTTTCTTTTGAGACAGGATCTGACGGAGTTGCTTAGAGCTCCTCTAAATGGCTGAGGCTGGCTTCAAACTTGCAGTCTTCCTGTGTTGGCCTCCCAAGCTGCTGGGATTGCAAGTGTGTTCTCCTGCTTGTGGGTGGTTATGCTTTTACGTTAGGGTTCCAAAGACTCCATTGACCTGTTCTCTTGCTCTGGACATTCCTTGGTGCTCTCTTAGAAATAGCTCCCAAAAGATGTTCAGGTTATTTTTTTTAATTTTTGTATTTTATATTTTTTTATGTTTTTTAAATTTATTTTTATCCTAAACAAATGGGATACCTGTTGTTTCTCTGTTTGTACATGAAGTAAAGGCATACCATTTATGTAATCATATATTTACATAGGGTAATAGTGTTTGATTCGTTCTGTTATATCTTCCTTCCCCCCACCCCTCCCACCCCTCTTTTCCCTCTATGCAGTCCCTCCTTCCTCCATTCTAGCCCTCCTTCCACCTCCCAATGTATAGGATTTTAATAATGATGGCAATATGTAGACATATAATTATGGAATCCTAAGTTGTAGGTATCTGCATGTTTTCTAGAAGATTCTTTTGTTCATGATTTTGTATGATTGAACGTAAGAATAGCATTAAGGACATTGTTTAGGTCTTCCAAGTCCATTTTTTTCCTTTCCCAGTGAGCTCATCCATTGGGCTGGCTTACTGGGAGACAAATGGTTCACACTACCTATGGGCATGAATGTGTATGTGTTTGTGTTTGTGGGACATGTTGGTGGGGAGATGGGCATGTATGTGTGTGCACATCTGCCTTTATCAGGGCACTGATTGGTTGATGAAGGCTTTCGTGTTCCCAGGGGACCTCAGATGCAGAGGGAGCCCTGGCTGTGGCCAGGCTTGTGTAAGTTTCTCCCTCCTGAGCTCCCTTTGTTTTTCCTGTGAGAGAAGAGGTCTTAGTGTCACTGATGACCATGGAGGTGATCCACCCTTGTGCCTTGTAGCCGATTACTTTCTGTTTTGAGCTGAGCCTGATTTCCTTTTCTCTAATGACATCTCAAGTCTGTCCCGGGAGTCACATGTACCCCCTGTTCCCAGTTCCCAGAGACCCTCGTGTGAGGGCCCATATCGAATGTTTATTCCTGGGATTCCCTTTCTGGGGATTTTCCTGACTGTGAGTCCTGAAGCTTTAATTGGTAATTCCTCTTGCTTCCTGAGTTAAGAAAGGCAGAAGAGTACCATGATCAAAGAGTGAGTTTTAGAGTTTAGATACAGCTGGATTGCAATTCTGGGTTTCCTACTGGTTAACTGTGTGAGCTTGGGAAGTTACTTAGCCTTGCTGATAAGTTGGTTCCTTACTCTGTGAAACTATACCATTAGTACTACCCACCTCTGTTACAGGGAAGGGTAAAGGAAATCAGGCATGTTATTTGGAGCATGTCACACATTGGGAGTGCTTCGTTCGTGTTAGCTTTTGTTTTGATGACAGTGATAGCAAGAAGGGACTCAGACAATAATTGTAGTTGATCACAGACTGTTAACTATACAAACCAGAGAATGAGGTCAGGGTCCTTCTGCATTTGAGAGTTTTGGAGTAAGTCATCCGCACAGCTCAGCAAATGAAGGTCATCATGTAACTTGTGCCAGAAGAGTTGTTCTGGCAAAGGGCTCTTCTTCTGATGTCACTTCTCTGCATTGACAATGGTTTTCATTTCTTCAGTGAGACATGATACTTTGGAATTGATTTAGCATGACTGTTACTGGGTATTTGAGTTCTCTGACACAACTGCAGTATGGGAAAGTCCTCAATTCCTAGCTCTTTTCAGATGTGTACACACATTTGTGTTTTGTCTGGAACTCTGCTCAGATGATGTCTGTCATTGAGGGTGGTGTGTTCCATAGAGTGAGAGACACAGCCAGAGGTTCTTTAGCACAGACCTGTTCATGCTTTTGACGCTTCTTCATCAAGTTTTATGTTTATTACCTCTTTTCTTTCATGATTTCCCAGAGAAAACGATGTAGCTGGTATTGATGTCATCATGGGCTATAGAAAAGACTATTCCACCAAGGTGAAGGATTTCTTTATGTTCCTCACAAATATAGTATGGAGATTAAAAATGGAAGGTCAGGAGATGTGAGGGTGAGGTACAGTGTCTAGTCTGGGCTAGATCCTGTTGTGGATGGAGAAAATGCTGGAAAGGATGTTAGTGGATCAATGGGCAAAACTGGAACAGGACCAGGCCTGGTGGCCCATGCCTGTAATCCCAGTTATCTCGGAGACTGATGCAGGAGAATTGCAAATATGAAGCCATCCTAGGCACCGTAGGAGAACCCTGTCTCCAAATAAAATAATGAAAGCCTGTGGAAATAGCTCAGTGGTATAGCACTTTCCGGCAATGTACAAGGCCCTGGATTCAACCGCAGTGTTGCTAAGCACTGATGAAAAAAAAAGCAAAGAAAAATACTATGAACAGGTGTTTTTCTTTTCATGAATAAAGTGGAAACATATAGGCTGAGTTGTGACTCAGTGGTGGATTGTGTACCTAGCATGCATGAGGTGCTGGGTTCATTTCTCAGCACCACATATAACTAAATGAGGAACGTAAAGGTTCATCAAGCTGCTCTCTGTCCTATTGCAGATCTGTGCCCACAGGGGGAGTCTGGTGGGCATAGCTGTGGTCCTGAGCATCTCAGTGTATGTCTGATAGCTTCCTTGTGAAGAATTTGTTCACTTAAGTGCTTATGTGAAAAACAGCACCATTTAATCCTTGTTCTGAGTTTTACTATTTAAAGAGTCCTTTTAATTCTGGGAAACAAATATCATCTTGTTTTGTACATAAAAACTTTTTTATGAATAAATGAAACATTACGAAAAGAAAAAAGTGAGGCATACATTTAGAATAATAGATGATGCAGTATAAATGTCATCTCAAATGAAGTCAGAGCAGAGGGTCATGGTAAGCCTGAGAACAGAATGGAAAGGCTGCCCTTCAACTTGTTTCTTCAGAGGAAATGTGGTCCTTGAGGAAGACATATAGGACTCGATGATGAGAGTAGTATTGAGGCCACCAGGAGGTGGAGACAGCTTCGAATAGCTCATTTTGACCTGAGGATTGGGAAGTGGGAGAGGAAGAGGAATCCAAGGAGTGAAAGATGTCAAACTTTGGTTGGAATCATTTGAGCTGGATTTGGACTTTAAGTATGGTTCACCTCTCTCTTCAACACAGAAGCCAAGTGTCTGGTAGATTAGACTGGCAGTAGGGTAGAGATGGGGAAGCTACGTCTAGGCTCTGAAATGATTGGTTGTGGGATGTTGGGAAGAGTGTTTGGAATTGGGGCGGAAAGACTGGTGGCCAGGAAGCAGGATTCTTGGTTTTGAGCTGTGATCAGGAGCTGAGGAAAGAAGAGGTTTGGATCCGATGATGAAGGGATGTGAGGTTGCTGAGTGTAAGGCATCATAGGGACAATTACTGTGCTGTCCTTGGGAGCGTTGTGGCAGGGTGAGCAGAAGATAGGCAGTGCAGACATCAGAGATGTCCCCCTGGCTCACTGTCTGGAGTCAGTCACTTTGCTCTGAGGAGTCACCCGGGTTGACAGCAATGCTTGAGGTCAGGAGGCTGCATCATACCTGCCTGCCACCTTGGAAACCAGAAGGCCTCATAGACTGCAGCTTCAAGAAATTTCAGCAATTTGAAACTGTCTGTGAGGAGTTGAAAACTTATGACTGTGTTTTCTCTGATTATGTCAGTGTGTTCCTGAGTTATGTAAGGAGCATTGTGGAAATGATTTGGAATGATCTCCATGATGTAGTGAAAAACAGCAATGAGCAGAATTTCTTATAATATACTACTGTTTATTTCAGGAAACTGGGGAGTGAATATTTATGTATGTTTATGTTTTACTTATAGATTATATTTGGAAAGACAAAAAGAAAGTAGGGGCTATGGTCTCTTCTGGGAAGGAAACTGTAAATTTATTTGGTTTTCTATAGGTAGGAAATTTACAGTCCTGGGGTCCTGTTAATATAATTAGGGACTGGCACTAGCCATTCAGAGCAGATACCAAGCAGTATGCCGTACTGGCACATGCCAGCTAACTATGTTCTCTGTCCTCATGGTGCAAAAATTGAAGGCAGTTAAAAAGTATAGACTGAGCTGTGCCCAGTGGTACACACGTGTAATTCCAGCCATTGTGGAAGCTACGGCAGGACGGTCTCAAGGTTTAGTCCAATCTCAGCAACTCATGTGGACCTTCTCTGAAACAGTACTGAGCGTTATGGAAAGGACTGCAGTAGAAAGGCGAGAAAAAAGAATGTAGATTGAAAGGTCTCCCATTCCTTAAGCAGGGGGAATCTTTAGTCTTTTAAGTTTTCTTCTTCTTATAGTTTGACCGTATAATCTCTGGCATAAAAGAAAAAAATGAGGAAGGAAAGAAGGAAATTCCATTGTGTGAGACTACTGGCGAAGGGGCAGTGAGCTGAATTTGAGGTCCTGAGATTGCTGAGGAAGGGCTGGCGTGTGTGTGTGTGAGGTGAAGGGCAGATGGAGCTGGGTGAGTGCCTGTGCTTCCCTGAGGCCTGGAAGGTTCGTGTGTCTAATGCAGAGCTAGTGCCTCCTCCTCCTACCAGTTCTCAAAGTGAGGCCCAGCATGGCCAGTGTGTGGAGAGTGTTTTTGTTGTTGTTGTTATTTGGTAGCAGGAATTGAATCCAAGGAGGTTTATCCACTGAGTCATATCCCCAACCTTTTTAGTTTTATTTTGAGATCGAGTCTGACCAAGTTGCTGAGGCTGGATTTGTACTTGTGATGTCCCTGCCTCCCATTCTGGAGGTGCTGGCAGTCTGTGTGATTTAATGTTCAGATTTAATCTGTCATCACTGAACATGAGATTAAACTGTAACAACTGTAAACCTTCTGAGCACATGTCATGAGCATTCATTAGTACGGTGTGTATACTGCATTTTTTTGATTTGCTTTTTCACTTTCTTTCAGGATTTTAAGGATTCTCTCCACTGGTATGTTTTTCTGATATACTAATTATTAAAGTAATTCATTGCAGTGTGTAGAACACAAGAAATGTAGAAAATGAGAAGTAGGCTGGAGTTGTGGCTCAGTGGTGGGGCACTTGCCTGTAGGTGTGTATAGGGCACTGAGTTTGATTCTCAGCATGACGTAGAAATAAAAAAAAATGAAATGAAGGTTCATTGAGAACTAAAAACATAAAAATAATTGTGGTAAAATTGTAAGGAGAACCAAGGTGTGATGGCAAACACCAATAATTCCAGATCCTTGGGAGGCTGAGGCAGGAGGATCTGAAGTTTGAGGTCAGCCTCTGTAACGTTCCAGACCCTGTCTCCAAATAAAAAAACAGAAAGGACTGGGCACCTAGCTCCAAGGTAGAGCAACCCTGGAATCAGTTTCCGGTACTGCGGAGAGAAAAAGAAAAGGATGGGGAAATTGTTGATAATTTTCTTTCAACAGAAAGATTACCTTTACAAAGACTGAAGAGGAGTATAGAGGATGACTTTAATAGAGACCCAGTCTCTACCAAGCTCTGCAGACACTATTATAAGGTCTAGCAGTTCCTCACAGCATGCATAAGCAAGGCCCTGGGTGCAACACTGTCGAATATCCCGTGAAACATCCTCCAGCGCATCCCTCAAATTTTTGTAAGTTTGAATGACATCACAGTCAATACACAGCAACACTAAACATTTTTATTTCTCCCAACTAAATACAGTAAATATAACTATGAAAAAGTGAGGATGCATCAGAAGTTTGTTCTTTCCTCAGAGAGGCTCAGCCAGCAAGCTTCCGTGGCCTTTGTCTCTTTTCAGTGTGGACCAAGCGTCGAATTTTGGGGCCACGGCAACCCAAGGTTTTTTCTGCCTCTGATGGTGCTCGGCGTTTCTTGGGAGCCCCTCTAGCTCTCTGATTGGGCTTCTCTGCTGGCTTCTCTGCTGGCCTCTCTATTTTGTCTTTGGCTGGAGTGGCCAACGGAGCGTCCCCATAGAGCCGGTAGCCACCAACCAGGCAGTATGTCTCCCCATGCCAGCCCACCTGGGTTTCTGCACATCCTTGGTAGAGGACATGGTAGTATGCAGGTGTAGGAGACGCGGGAGGCACCGCTGCTGGAAGGAAACCCAGAACCCATCAGTCACTTCCGCCTTATGCGCTTTGCCACCAGCACCTCCCTCTCCAGTTTCTTCCTGTTCTGACTGAAGCCCTCTTATCTGCTTAGCATACAAATACAGCCTTTGCCTGTCACCTCCCTGGATGTTATCTGTCTCTTCAAGAGATGCTTTCTGTAAAGTACGTGAGTTCCTGGAGCCAATGGAATCAGGTAGTGCACAGTCAGACCACAAAATGGTCACTAACAGCACTGCCTCATCTACCATTCTACAACGAATACAAATTTTAAGACCTGTCATTTCTGAGACTGTAAAGGAATAATTTTCAATTTTGGAATACAGGGTCTAATATAAATTGTTTAAAACCCTTGTGATGTTGGTGGCTTCTGTTGGGATCCATTGATAGAGCCTGTTTGAACCGCACCAAATTCTAGTATGGTTTTTATGGAGTTTTCTAAGGCCTTTCTTGTTTTGAGATGGTGTTTTGCTATGTTTCCTCAGACTGACCTGGAACTCTTGAGTGAAGCCATCCTCCTGCCTCAGCCTCCTCAGTAGCTGGCACTGTGGTTGCACACCAGTGTGTCCAGCCCTACCACTTTCTGCAGGCCATATTCTGGGACAGAGGTATCCAGAGGTCCAGGTCCAGATTCTGGGTGCCAAGGTCAGGCCCAATAGCCTTCTACCCTCCACTTCCCGAGACATCATTTCCTCAGACCTCCAGTCTGACTACTGCTTGCTCTGTCCCTCTGGCTCTTCTGTTCTTCCCAGCTGCATGGCACCACCCTGTCCCTCAGCAGATCAGACTGGGACCTGTGGGAGGGGCCCGAGTGTGTGTATCCCTGACAGTGTGGAAAAGGTGTCTGTGTCTGAAGGTGAGGTTGATGAGAGGCCAAGAGCTCTTCCTCAAAGTGCTCCATCATTTGATAATGAAAGCACAGCACGCTTTTGTAAGCGTCTTATGAAGGAAGAATGTGGAGAAAGCCTCCTTTCTGATTTGGTGATGGGAGTCTCACCTTTTGGCTGAGGTTTCACTCTGTTCCCCACCCAGATCCTTGAGCCCAACTCCGGGGTCAGGTGATCCTCCCACCTCAGCCCCAAGTAGCTGGGACCATAGATGAGTAGCAGTGTACTGGGCTCTGAAGGAAGCATCTGGGGAGTCTGAAGGGGAGGGCTGGATTGACAGAGATCAGGACCTTTGTGAAGACTTGTCCTGAGCAGTGAGCACAAGCACTGTGGGTCCTTGAGGGAGCAGCAGACCTTTGGTCTCACTCATGGCCGGGGAAGTCCTGAGGAGTGTTGGGCCAGCCCAGAAGGAACGTGTGGCCGTCCAGTGAGGTTGTGTATTTACCAGGGCTCCATTTCAGATGCCTGGCCTAGGCCTACCTGCCGCACTGCTCCCCCATGACACGGAAGACAAGTTAGACTGGATATAATATATCCAGTCAGACATTCTCTTTTGAGCAGCCAGACTCACTGGTGTGTTGTAGAGAACTGGTAGGGAAGTTTCCTAGCTACCCTGTCATAGAAACTGTTGCTTGTGATGTCATCACAACCCACTGAGGTCACGGAAGGAATGGGTGACCTGAGGGTTAGGCATCAGACCCTTGGTGTTTTATGGAAAGCATGGTGAAAGTAGAGAACTCTGCCTGGGCCTTTCCTTCTGGCCTCCCCACCCATATCCTAGACATATAACCACTGTCTGTGGAGCACAGCTGGTGGCTGGGACAGCCCATGACCCCAGTGGACCAAGAGAAAACCAAATTCTGAGACTGACCTGAGCGTCATGAATCAACACACACATAGCTAGTTTGCATGACCCTGAGCCTAAGCATTAATCTGTTGGAGGGGCAGTGATGTAAGTGAATTGGGGGTCAGGGAACTCTCCTTAATCGTGAGCCTGAACATAGGTTAGTATTCGGGCTTGGTGTGGTGTGATCTCTTGACTCAGGAGCCATATACGGGACATTTTTCTAGTTTAAAGCCAGCCTCATCAACTTAGTGAGACCCTAAGCAAGTCTGTGAGAGCCTGCCTCTTTAAAAAGCCAAAAACACCGAGGTTGTGCTTCAGTTGTTTTAGTATCCCTGATTTCAATCCCTAGTGTACAAAAGAAAAGAACAAAAATTTGGTCATTAGGAAAAATATTTCTATTGGGCACAAATGCAAAGATACGCTCATCTTGACCTCCTCCTGCCCCAGAGAGTAATACTTTGATGGGTTAGAGATGTGAGGCATTGGGTTTCATCCTGGGAACCACCAAGAAAACAAGAAAAGAATAGCACCCTCATTTTACAAGTGAGCTCTGAAAAGGAGACTTACGGGCCTACCCAGGGTTGCACAGGTAGGACAGAGGTGTTCTGCTCAACAGTGGGGTTTCTTGTTCATGTTGGGGCTCCAGATTTATAACTGTAGGACAAACTTGTCACATTTCAAGGTGGTGGACAGTGGCAAGGCTGTTAAAGGTGCTCCAAGGCCAAAGGAATTCTCCAGTGGCTGTACAAAGTAGGAATGACAGGTCCATTTTAACCTAAAGTTTGAGTTGTGTTCATGACAATATGACATTACAAAATGAGCACATTATCTTTTCAGTCCCCTTTCTTCACAAAAGGCTAAGAGGCTCTGTGTGGGTATGTAGGCCTGCCTTCCCAGCTTTGCAGAAGTCTTAGGCAGGAGGGCCACAATGTGAGGCCAGTTTCAGCAACTTAGCGAGACCCTAGATAAAAATAAAACGCGGTGAGGATATAGGTCAATGGTATTGCTCCTGTGGGTTCCATTCCCAGTACGACAAGTAAGTAATTTAAAGAGGGAGAGAGGTGGGATGTAGCTCAGAGGTGGAGTGCCCCTGGGTTTAATCCTTATTACTGAAAGAAAATTGGAAAGAAGGAAATAAAAGAAGGGAAGGAAGGAAGGAAAGGATGGAGGGAGGGAGAAAAGGAGGGAAGGAGAGAGAAAGGAAAGAATGAAAGGAAGGAAGGAAGAAAGAAAGTAAAAATGAAGGAGAAAGAATGGTCTGAGGGGGAAGAAAGAAAGAAAGAAAGAGAAGGCGAACAATAGGACTGGGGATGTAGTTAAGGGGTATAGAGCTAGCCGTCCATACACTGCAACAAAAGAAAATAAACTCAAATGACTCTTTGTCCTACATGTGGCAATTTGGGGTATGAATCATCAAATAAAATGAAGTCTGGTCCAATGGTAATACTTGTTAAGGCAACCCATTAAAACATTATTTATTGCTAGAAATGAAATGGCAGAAAATAAAAATGTTTTATTCTCAACGGTATATGTGAAAGACTATGCTACTTTGGTCCAATGCTCCATTATTACAATACTGGCCAGTAGCTCTTTCAAGCCACAAGCAGCTCACCAGGCCCTGAGAGGCATTAAGAACAGCCTAGGTGACAAGTTTGTTCACCCATGCAGGACACCAGGAAAGATCCCTTATCCAGAATCACATTTGAGTGAGCCGAAATCAAGCTTGCTGAGGCAAAGACTGTGTCCCACAGGATGCCAGTCCTGGAAGGCTTTTCCTTCTGCAAGCTGCCAGTTCAATCTTCTGCACCAGGCTCACATCCCAGGGATGGGTCACAAGCCGAGAAGCGCCCCTGTCACCTGGCTCCCAAGCCGGCCCACCTGTCTGCTCTGTGGATGTAGTTTTGCAGGGTGAGGGTAAAATCACTTCAAACCAGAGGCTATGTCTGTGCAGAGCAGTATGTCTTGGGATCGCTTGTGGAAGCATTGGACGATAGCTGCCCTCACTGAGGCTGGCATTTGTCCCTGAAGCCTTGGGGTTTGATTTTGTGGTCATCTAGAACATGTCCCAGCCAGCTGACAGTGCTGGACTGTTACAGAACACCCGGACAGTTCCTGAGGGCGCAGACTTATCTTCTTTGTCATGCTGCTTGAGGATCTGCACCAATTCTACTGCCACCACTTCTCCCTTCAACCTCATAAATGTTTGTGTGACATGACACATGACACAGTGGAGGTGAGAAGTGGTGATGGTGTTGAGAGATCCTGGGCTCCCCACTTTACTCCACAGTTTCTGAATCTCATGTTGGGTACCAGTCTCAGCACTTTAGGGGGAGATCTTGTCTCAAAAAGAATGGGGAAAACTGGGGTTGTAGATCAGTAGTAGAACACTTTCCTACCCGGTGTGAGTTACTTGGTTTGATCCTGAGCACCACATTGAACTAAAAAAGCAAAACATAAACAAACAAACAAATAAATAAATAAATAAATAAATAAAATAAAATCCAATTAAAAAAGCAAAATAAAGGTATTGTGTCCATTTAACACTAAAAAAATGATTATATTAAACAAAAAAGAATGGGGGGTTTTGGTGAAGGACCTCAAAACACAAGAAATAAAAGTATAAATTGAAAAATCTCTTGTTTCTAAAGGAAAGGGAATATTTACTCTTTTTGTAAAATATATTCTTATCTGTTAATGTGTCTTGTTTTATTTTGTATATGTGGTGCTTAGTATTGAATCCAGGGCCTCATACATGCCAGGCTAGGGATCCCCTACTGAGCTACCATTGAAGTCCGTATCTTCTTCTTATAATAGTCATCTTCGAACGTTAATGATGGGAGTATCTATTGTTGAGCTGCATTAAGAAGGATACATCAGTTAGAGACAGGGACTCACTGTGTTGCTTAGCACTTCAATATTGCTGAGACTGGCCTTGAATAGTCCTTGCCTCAACTTGCCAGTCTTCTGGTCCTACAGGTTTGGGCCACTACAAGTTTGGCCCCACCATGCCCAACCCTTTTTATTTTTTTATTTGAAGACAGGCTTTGCTAAGTTGTTTAGGGTGACCTCAAACTTGCAGTTCATCTGCCTCAGCCTTCCATGTGGCTGGGACTACAGGCATGCACCGCTACGAACAGTAAGGTAGTGTTTTAGCAGCCTCATTGTCTAGGTGGGAAAGGTGAGCTGTGGGCAGGCAGAGAAACAAGTGATGCCCTCCTGGCCAGGAAAGGTGGGTTCCCTTAAGTCCCTCCACTTCTGCTCCTTTCAGCAGGAAATCCTGTTTCCTTGCATCCATCTGTTTGTTCAGACATCCTCTGCTGGTCAGCACTGGTGCTGTTCATATGCTGGGGCATTCGATAGCTGACGGGAGAAGTGTGCAGTCACATGTGCTGGCATAAGCAAACATGGGTTGCAGGGGCACCAGTCCTGGGAGCCATTCTGACCAAGGAAACATCTGCACAGCATGTATGATCTGACATTTATCCTCAAGTTCAGACTTGCCATCTCTTTGGCTCAGTGTGGCCACCTCAGGTGTGAGGTTGTCAGAGGTGCTTTTGTAATAGTACGTAGTCGGCTAGCACAGACCACCCCCATAGGAATCCTGCCTCCTTCCCTTCCATGGCTGCCACAAGCTGGCTTACCCTGTGTAGGGACCATCTGAGCCCTCACCGATTCAAGTGGGACTGAACAACCAGCTGTACTTGAGAAGCCCTTTTTTTTTTTTTTTTTTTTTTTTAAGAGAAAATGGCAAACATGTATTATAAAAGTAGAGAGAAAGGCTTGGAGTGTAACTCAGTAGTAGAAGAGGTGGAGTGCGAGTCTAGCATGCGCAGGTCCTGGGTTGAATACCGAAAACTGCACAAAAAAAAAAAAAAAAAGAAAGAAAAAGAAAAAGAAAACCCAGCAACAACAACAAAAAACCCAACTATCATACATTTATGACTCTAAAGAAAGGAACAATACGTTTATTTTCATAAATCATGAAGTTCAAATATTCCCTCTTGTCCCATATTTAAATAATAGATTTATTTGAATTAGAATTTTAATAGGTATGTTATGGTTCAATCTCTAGGTTCCTCTTTCCTCTTTTATCTTTCTCATAATTCTTTTTGGAAAAAATCATGTCCTTGGCATAATTTTCAAAAAATTATTTTCAGTTGTATTTGGACCGTTATTTGTTTATATGTGGTGCTGAGAATTGAACCCAGTGCCTCCCAATGCTAGTCTAGCACTGTGACTGAGCCACACTCCTAGCCCCTGAGTTTTTTTCAGTTTCTCACTTTCCTGATTGCATCCTATGGTGTCATTGAACACGTTCCTCTACCCCTTGTTTTTCCTATAAACTGGTGTCTGTTGGAAGACTTTATTTATTTAGAGATAGTGTTGCTCATGCTGGCCTCCAAATTATGGGCTGCTCTGTGGGCAGGTTTGGGACACAGGCCTAACCTTGTGCTATTCCTTCTCTGTGGACTGCCCCCACCCGATTCTCCAGGAACAACTGTCCCCTTAACTGCTGAGATAGACATTCCACTGGTAACTGCCAGCACCTTACTGCCAAGGCTCACAGCAGGCAGAGTGATCTTTCTAATATCTTCATCAGATTTCTTCACCACCCTGTGCAAATCTGTCCTCTAATTTCCCCTCACACCTAAAACAAGATCCACACTCCTCACTATTGCTGACATGGCCCTCTGGGGTCCCACTCACACCCAGTTCTCCAACCACAACTTTCCTGCTTCTCAAGCTTTCCTTCCTGGCCACACTAAGCCTTTCTCCTGCTCCTGCAGTCGGTCAGTCTCATTTCTACCTCAGGGTCTTTACTTGTGCTCTTTGGTCCAGGAATGCTCCCTCTTCAGCTCCTTCCCTGACTCTCTCACTTGCATCTCTGAAGAAATGCTCTCTCTTTAAAGAATCCTTCTCTGATTATCTGTTTTCATGTAGTATTCAGCACTCCGTAGTGTTATTTTCCTTTTCTTAGACAATGGAACTTCAAAAAATATTATTTAGATGTTGATGGGCATTTATTGTATTTATATGCCCCGGTGAAAATCAAACTCAGTGTCCCACACATGCTAGACAAGTGCTGTACCACTGAGCCACAAACCAGGCCTCTTTTTATTTTTTTTATGCCTATTATGATTACTTGAATTTTTAAAAATTTTTGTTTATTGCTGGGGGTGAAACACAGGAACTTGCACACACTAGGCAAGCACTCTATCACCGAGCTACAACCCAGCCCCCTTTCATTGTACCATTTCCTTGTCTCACCCTTTGTTGGTGGTGCTTGATAAGAGGAGCTGGGCTCATCTCCCTCAATAATATCTTCTAAACACCTAGCACAGTACTTGGGATGTAAGAGGTGCTCAATAAAAGGTTGTTGAATAAATGGATAGCTGGAAGGGTGGACTGTAGATGGGCCAGTGTCATCTTCTCATTCTGGCCCCTCTTCTCACACACATGTACACCACTTACACATGGAAGCACTCATCAGATGTTCATTTTGGTTCTGGGAATGGAGCCCCATTAGCCTCATGCACGCTAAAGCACATGCTTTCCAAGAGCTACGCTCTCAGCCTGCGGCTCTCATTTTTTGATAGAGTGGCCTGGGTCTTAGCATAGTGGTAGACAGCTTGCCATTCACATTACTGCAGAAAAAGAAAAGAAACTCAACAGGATCTTTGTCCTACTACTGGCAGTTGGGAGTATGCATTATCAGAACACAATGAGGTCTGCCGCAATGATGATTATTGTTATGGCAGACCATGAAAACTTTATTTATTGCTAGAAATGACAATATGACTAAAACCAAAATCTATTTTATTTTTCACATTTTATGTGAAAGAGTATGCTACTTTGGTCCAATGCTCCATTATTCCAATACTGGCCAGTAGGCCATCTTTCAAAGCCACTAGCAGCTCACCAGGCCCTGAGAGGTATTAAGGGCAGCCTAGGCGACAAGTGTGTTCACACTCCCAGGACACCAGGAAAGATCCCTAATCCAGAATCACATTTGACTGAGCCAGAATCAAGATTCGAGGCAATGGCTGTCTCCCAGAGATTTCCAGTCCTGGAAGGCTTCTCCTTCTACAAGCTGCCAGTTCAATATTCTGCACTAGGCTCACATCCCAGGGGTGGGTCACAAAGCTGACAAGTGCACCTGGCACCTGACTACCAAGCCAGCCCACCCTCCCTGCTCTGTGGATGTAATCTTGCAGGGTGAGGGGAAAATCATAATTGACAACCAGCTCCACATGGGTGCTGTGTAGGCCCCAAGAGGCTATGTCTGTGCAGAGCAGTATGTCTTGGGATCCCTTCTGGAAGCACTGGAAGATGCCTGCCCTCATTGAGGCTGGCATTTGTCCCTGAAGCCTTAGGATTTGATTTTGGGGTCATCCAGAATATATCCCAGCCAGTTAACAGTACTGGAGGTGTTACAGAACACCAGGACAGTTCCTGAGGCTGCAGGCTTCTCTTCTTTGTCACGCTGCTTGAGGATCTGCAGCAACTCTGCCACCTTCTCTGCTCCCTTCAGCCTCAGAAATGTTTGTGTGACATGAGGCATGATGCAGTGGAGCTGGGAGGTGGTGATGGTGGTGAGAGATCCTGGGGTCCCCACTTTATTCAGCAACTGGCTCACCCCTTCAGGAAATGTGGCTCCCACCAGCACTAACTGAGCCTTGGGATTAAAGGGGTCTTCTAAGTGAGTTGGGTCTTGGGCTTTGGCTCTTTTCCAAGATGTAGTCCACCAGGTCTAGGAAGCTTTCCTCCAGCAGCATGTCCGCCTCATCCAACACCATGAAAGAGAGTTGCTCCAGGGTCATCAGTTGACTCTTCAGGGCCTTCCAGAAAGCCCCCGGAATGGCAACTAGAACATGTGCTGAAGGGTGTTTGGACAGTTTCAGCCTAATTTTACACATGCCATGGCCTCCCCCTAGCTCCTGCACCTGAAGGTCCAAGGAGCTGCCCAGCAATTGGGCCACAGCCTGTACCTGATCCGCTAATTCTGAGGAAGGCCCAAGGACCAGACCCTTGGGAGCAGGTACACGGTGGATGTCCAGAACCAGACGATGAAGGATCCGTTGCAGCAGTGGAAGTAGATAGTTTAGAGTCTTGCCAATGCCAGTTTCCGCGGCGCAAAAAGGTGGTTGCCTCGAAGCAGCGGGCGTATGGTGCGTGACTGCACAGTGGTGGGTCAAAAGACTTCGGGAGCAGCATTGTGCAGTGCCCGCAGCACCCGGGGCTTCGGACCCAGGTCCGCGAAGCTGCCCTGGGACGAGAGGTGTCGCAGCGGTGGCACGTCCAGTTGTGCGCGCGCGACGGAGAAATAGTCCCCATGCACGCGGGGATGTCTCCAGCCACGCGAGGCGAGCGTTGAGCACTCCCAATGTCCCAGCGTGAGACGCGCTGGCTGATTCAACTCGGTTCGCCAGGCGGAGACGAGCAGTGTTCCCGGTTTCACTAACACTGGCCGCTTAGCACTTGACGCCCGCTCTGTGGCTGTGCCTGCCGCCGATGTAAAGCCCGCGGAATTCGGACCACTGGAAGTGGTTCCTCGGGACCGCGGCCCGACAAGATTCCGCGGGGCGCCTGCAGCCACCGATCGGTTAGCAACAACAGCAACTTCGTCCGTGCCAGAGACATGTTGCCCTTGCGGCTGGAGAGGCGCACTTCAGTGACGTCACGTATGCGCCGCTCCCTGGCGTACGGTGGCTGGCGCAGTTCAGTTCGGCATGCGGAGCTGGCGGTCATCAGGAATTGGCCAGGTGTCTGCAATTCAGTGACCGCTAGGTGTGCAGGTGTGAACAGGAATGGAGACATCCAGAACGAGACCAACCTTGGGGTGGGGAGAGCGCTGTAGGCAGGAGCGGGGACCAGGCGGGAGTGGGGCCCTCGTCCTATGGACCAGATATGCTGGTGTCTCCTGGATTGTGCCCATTCCTTGAGGTTCTGGTTTGTAGTCCTCATTGCCTCTCTTGAGGGCTTGTTCAGTGCCAGGCTCCCCTTGTAAACTGTGAGGGTGAGGGATGCGGCGTCCTTTTCAGACTTGTGGAGCCTGGGGAAATATTGGTAATAAGTGTTTTGCCAGCGTTGAATGAATGGTCCGCCAGGGGGCTGAGACAAGGGTGTGGAGTTGTAAATCTAGGCTCAATTCCCGCCCCACTCTGACTCAGAATCGCTGTACAAAATGGTGTCCTTACGCTTATTAATTCTCTGAAATGGGAAGTTAGGTCTTCAGTCCCCGTTTCAAGGGGTGACATCTCCACCTTGGAAAAAAAAAAAAAAAAAAAAAAAGAAAAAACAGAATATATTAAAGCCAAATTGCACTCTGTGATTCCTTGTCGCCCTTCCCAAGTTCTCATCCTGAAGTCACTCTCACCTTCCGACTCACCTTCACTCTCAGATACCTTAAATTCTCAGAGTGTAGTGGTAAAGATGCAGTTACACTTCGGAAGTCATCATATTTGTGGCTTATGGTACATAGGCCTGGTCAGGAAGAATATTTGGCTGAGATTTAGATATTGAAGTTGTAAAAAAAAAAAAACGACACTAGTCATACTTCCTGAAAATTTCTGAAACTGGGTGTCAGATTTTTAGTAGTCTGAAGTTCTGGGGTGGGAGATAAGGTTTGTGGATTGATTACATTGTAGGTTCTTAACAACTGGAAAATGTGATTTAGTGCCACCAATACAGGTGGCTCTTCCTAACCTCAGGATGCATTTCTGAAGATTCAATCAAGTATGGATTCAAAATGTTAGGGGCAGTTGTGGTTCATGGATAACTCCCAGAAAAACGCTCCACAGAAACAGGTCTCAAGAGGAACTTTATTTTATGCAGCGATTCACGTCCTCTGGGAAGGGAAGAAGGAAAAGAAACATGGCGCATGGTTTCTCCTCAAATTGGAATTTTGAGGGCTGGGAGGAACCGATGGCGGAGGAGAATTATTACAGACTGACTGATGGACCAATGACATATTAGAAGTTAATGTGGGAGGCAGGAAGATTACGGCAACATAAGCCGGAAATTCCTCCAACGGGAGAATCGCAGATTGACAAGTGGTTGGGAGGCGGGATTCCTTACACAAAATATTCTGGAGAAAATTGTACGTGGGACTAGGAAGATATCTCAGTTGGGAGAGCTCTTGCATACGAGGATGCCTTGGGTTCAGTAAAAACAAAACAAAACAAAACAAAAAACATCAAAAGAAGAGTAATTTGTCAGTATTGTACATTAAGAGATCTTATGTTTTGGTCTGGAAACCTTGAACTAAGAACCTCACACATGATAGGCAAGCACTCTAGTACTACCAATAAACATCCTCCACCCTTTTTAAATTTCATGGTCTGACAGGGTTTTACATCTTTGCCCAGACTTGCCTTGAACTTGCAATCCTTCTATCTCAGCATCCCAAATAGCTGGAATTATAGGTGTGTGACTCCCTGCTCAGCTTCTATACTACTATTATGATTCTAAAAACTCAGAGCTCACTGTTTCTTATCTGAATCGCTCCTTGGATCTGGCCTGACGAGTTTCATCCATTTCCATGTACCATTGTTCCTCAGATATAAAACAAAGAATTGCTTTGCACCAAACCAGATGAGTTAATTGAAGGAATATCAGAAAAGAGCGGTACCTATGTGTGTTTGTTTATTTAAATTGTGTTCAACTATTCAGAGTAGTGTTAGCTGATTAGGTATGCATGTGCCTTCTCATTATGCTGGAGCCTTTATAATTACCTCAAAATCTCATAGGGGTTGGATTTTGTCTAAGTCTTTGCCTGCCCATTGTCCCTAATTTCTTGTCACATCCTCAGACAATGCCTAAAGTTCCTCTCTTTTCCTGGAGTACACAGCAGACATTGAGTAGCATCTAATGAGTGCTTCAGAAATATGAAAGTTTCACTTATTTTAAAAATTAGTGAAATCCTAGGAGCAAGAGCTTGGTATGGCCTTGAATCTCAGTCATTCATTCATGTATTCATTTTAGAAGTATTTTCTTCTGGGTGTGATGGTGAACAACTGTAATCCCATCAGCTTTGGGTGGATGTAGGAGGATCACAAGTTCAAGACCAGCCTTAGCAACACAGGAATGCCCTGAGCCTCCTTTCTGATTTGGTGAAGGGAATCTCACCTTTTGGCTGAGGTTTCACTCTGTTCCCCACCCAGATCCTTGAACCCATCTCCTGGGCTCAGGTGATCCTCCCACCTCAGCCTCAAGTAGCTGGGACCGTAGATGAGTAGCAGTGTACTGGGCTCTGTGGAAGCAACTGGGGAGTCTGAAGGGGAAGGCTGGAATGACAGAGATCAGGACCTTTGTGAAGACTTGCCCTGAGCAGTGAGCACAAGCACTGTGGGACCTTGAGGGAGCAGCAGATCTTTGGTCTCACTCATGGCCGGGGAAGTCCTGAGGAGTGATGTGCCAGCCCAAATGGAACCTGTGGCCGTCCAGTGAGGTTGTGTATTTACCAAGGGCTCCATTACAGATGCCTGGCCTAGGCCTACCTGCTGCACTGGTCTCCCATGACATGGAAGACAAGTTAGACTGGATATAAATGATCCGGTCAGACATTCTCTCTGGAGCAGCCAGACTCGCTGGTGTCTTGTAGAGAACTGGTAGGGAAGTTTCCTAGCTACCCTGCCATGGAAACTGTTGCTTGTGATGTCGTCACTACCCACTGAGATCAGGAAAAGAATGGGTGACTTGAGGGGTAGGCGTCAGACCCTTGGTGTTTTATGGAAAGCATGGTAAAAGTAGATAATTCTGCCTGGGCCTTCCCTTCTGGCCTGTAGACCCATATACTTGACATATAGCCACTGTCAGTGGAGCTCAGCTGGGGGTTGGGACAGCCCATGACCCCAGGGGAGCAAGAGAAACCCAAATTCTGAGACTGACCTGAGCGTCATGAATCAACACAGAGACAGCTAGGTTGCATTAAACTGTTGGAGGGGCAGTGATGTGAGTGAATTTGGGGGTCAGGAAACTGTCCTTAGTCTTGGGTCTGAATATAGGTTATTATATGGCCTTGGTATGTTTTGATCTGTTGACTCAGGAGCCCTATGCAGGAGATTTTTCTAGATAAAGCCGGCCTCATCAAGTTAGTGAGACCCTAAGCAAGTTAGTGAGAGTCTCCCTCTTTTTAAAATTAAAAAATTCCTGGGGATGTGCCCCAGTTTGTTTAGTACCCTGAGTTCAATCCGCAGTGTAGGAAATCAAAGAACCAAAAAATTGGAGATTCATAAAAGCACTCCAGTCAGGAAGAACTGCAAAGGTGGGCTCATGTTGACGTTCTTCTGCCCCAGAGATGAATACTTTGATGGGTTGTAGATGTGAGTCATTGGTTTTGACCTGGGAACCCCCAAGAAAACAAGAAAAGAATTGCACTTTCACCTTTTTACAAGTGAGGTCTGAAAACGAGGCCTACGGGCCTACCCAGGATTACACAGGTAAGACAGAGGTGTTCTGCTCAACAGTGGGGTTTCTTGTTCATGTTGGGGCTCCAGATTTATAAGTGATAGGACAAACGTCACATTTCAAGGTGGTGCACAGTGGCAAGGCTGTTAAAGGTGCTCCAAGGCCAAAGGAATTCTCCAGTGACTTCTTTACAAAGGAGGAATGACAGTCCAATTTTAACCTAATTTGAGATGTGTTTATGACAAGATGACATTACAAAATGAGCACATCATCATTTCAGTGTCCTTTCTTTACAAAAGGCAAACCATCTCTGTGTGGGTGTGTAGGCCTGCAATCCCAGCTTTGTAGGAGTCTTAGGCAGTAGGACCACAATGTGAGACCAGTCTCAGCTACTTAGCGAGATTCTGGATAAAATAAAACGGGGTGAGGATGTAGGTCAGTGTTAAATCTCCTGTGGGTTCCATTCCCAGTACTGCCTTAAGTAATTTAAAGAGGGAGAGAGCTGGGATGTAGATCAGAGGTTGAGTTCCCCTGGGTTTAATCCTTTTTACTTGGAGACATATGGAAAGAAAGAAAGAAAAGGAGGGAAGGAAGGAAGGGAGGGAGCGAGTGGGAAAGAGAGAGAAAGGCAATAGAAAGAGTGAGAGAAAGAAAGAAAGTAAAGAAACAGAAAGTAAGAGAAAGGAAGGAAGGATGCATGGAAGGAAGGAAGAGGAAGATAGAAAGAAATAAAGAAAGAAAAAGAGGGAAGGAATGAAGGAAGAAAGGAGGGAGGGAAGGAAGGTAGGGAGGTAGAAAAACAGAAAGAGAGAGAATGGAAGGAAGGAAGGAAGGAAGTGAGGAAGGGAGTGAGGAGAAAGAATAGAGCTGGGGATGTAGCTCAGTGGTAGAGAGCTTGCTCTCCATACACGGCAAAGAAAAAAAATAAACTCAACTACATGAGGGAATTTGGAGTGTGAATCGTGAAATATAATGAAGTCTGGCCTAATGGTAATTTTTATTAAAGCTGGCCGTGAAAACATTATTTATTGCCAGATGTCATGTCAGAAAATACAAATCAGTTTTATTCTCCACAATATATGTGAAAGACTATGCTACTTTGGTCCAATGCTCCACTACTGCAATACTGGCCAGTAGCTCATCTTTGAAGCCACTAGCAGCTCACCAGGCCCTGAGAGGTATTAAGCGCAGCCTAGGTGACAAGTGTGTTCACCCATTCAGGACACCAGGAAAGATCCCTAATCTAGAATTACATTTGAGTGAGCTGAAATCAATTGCTGAGGCAAAGGCTCTTTCCCAGAGGATGCCAGTCCTGGAAGGCTTCTCCTTCTGCAAGCTGCAAGTTTAATCTCCTGTACCGGGCTCACATCCAAGGAATGGGTCACAAAGCTGACAAGTGCACCTGGCACCTGGCTCCCAGGCCGGCTCACCCCCTGCTCTGTGGATGTAATCTTGCAGGGGGAGGGGAAAATCATAATGGACAACCAGCTCCACATGGGTGCTGTGTAGGCTCTGAGAGGCTATGTCTGTGCAGAGCAGTATGTCTTGGGATCCCTTGTGGAAGCACTGGACGATAGCTGCCCTCACTGAGGCTGGCATTTGTCCCTGAAGCCTTAGGATTTGATTTTGTGGCCATCCAGAACATGTCCCAGCCAGCTGACAGTGCTGGGACTGTTACAGAACACCAGGACAGTTCCTGAGGGCGCAGGCTTATCTTCTTTGTCTCGCTGCTTGAGGATCTGCACCAGTTGTGCCGCCACTGCTGCTCCCTTCAGCCTCAGAAATGTTTGTGTGACATGAGGAATGACACAGTGGAGCTGGGAGGTGGTGATGGTGGTGAGAGGTCCTGGGCTCCCCACTTTACTCCACACCTCTGGATCTCACGTTTGGGATCAGTCTCAGCACCTTAGGGAGACCTTGTCACAAAAAGAAAGGGGGACAACTGGGGTTTTACATCAGTAGTAGAATACTTTCCTAGCAGGTGCGAGTTACTTGGTTTCTGATGGAGAGCACCACATTAAAATAAATAAGCGGGCTGGGGAGATAGCTCAGTCGGTAGCGTGCTTGTCTTGCAAGCCCAAAGGCCTGGGTTCGATCTCCAGCACTGCAAAATAAATAAATAAATAAATAAATGAATAAGGAAATTAAAGGCATTGTGTCCATTTCCCACTAAAAAATGATTATATGAAACAAACAGGATGGGGTGTTTTGGTAAAGGACCCCAAACAAACAAACAAAAAGCAAAAATTGAAAAAATCTGCTGTTTCTAAAGAAAGGGGAACATTTACTCTTTTTGTAAAATATATATTTAGCTGTTAATATATCTTGTTTCATTTTGTATATGTGGGGCTGAATATTGAAGACAGGGCCTCATACATGCCAGGCAAGTGCTCTCCCACTAAGCTACCATTGCAGTCCGTATCTTCTTCTCATAGTAGTCATCTTTGAAAGTTAATGATGTTAGTAGCAAGTTTTGAGCTGCATTAAGAAGGATACCTGAGATATAGTTGATTTTTGTTATTTGTAGAAGTTAAGTTCTATGAATTTGTTGAGGAAAGGAAAATCTGATGTGAATCCTGAACCGAGTGAAATACAAGAAATACAGGATTAGGGTTTTGGTAGGGGAAATACAGGATTAGGGTTTTGCTAGCCTCTGGTCACATTTTTATCTCTGGATTAGCACCTACACTGATTTTATGTGTGTATCTGTTCAAAGCTCTGCTGTTTATTTATTTAGGCGCTAGGGATCAAACTCAGTGCCTTGTGCATTCTCAGCCTGTGCTGTACCATGAAGCTCTACTGGCAGCTCCAGCTAATATACCATTGATTCATTATCCTTGAACTCAGGAACCAATAGCATTATACTGTCATGCCTAAGAAGGCTTATGGAACACACGTGTTTTGTCAGTAATGTTCATGACAGCCTTCTTGTGCTTAAGAGCATTTAACAGGCAGAGGGATCGCAAGTTCAAAGCCAGCCTCAGCAAAAGTGAGGAACTAAGCAACTCAGTGAGACCCTGTCTCTAAATGAAACACAAATTCCTCTGGGGATGTTGCTGAGAGGTCCAGTGCCCTGAGTTCAATACCTGATAACCAACTTTCAAAAACAAAAAAAAGAAAGAAAAAGAAAAAAAAACCTTTCATTCAAGAGGACTTCAGCACCATGCTTGGCGCCTTTTTCTACAGTGAGATCATTGACAAACGTACAAAAAAGAAGGACTGCATATACTGTTAAAAGGACAAATTTCTTATCAGAGCTAAAAATAAGGAGACGCATAGCACCTTGTTTGATCTGCTGGAGATGTGTATGTCAGGTGACTGCAGTTTGTTGTCACTTAGTGACTGTCCATGAATGAGTGGAAACACCACATGTATTGATTAGGTGTATAATTCAATTTTAGTGAATAGAGGCATTTGAAAATAGGCAACTGCAAATAATAGTGAAGATTGAAAGAGTACTCGTCCACTCCAGTTTCCTGACACACTCTTAGTAATTAAGAAATGGTCACTTGCACCTCAAAGTGCCATGTTCCAGGACAATTTTGACCAGTATTGAAACACAAAGTTCAGTGTATGTACGTTTTTTCCAATATTTCAAAAAATTGTAAAATGCTTGTAATCACTCAGAGAAACTGCATAAAACCCAAACATGCAGTGTAAGAAAGAATGATAAAGTGAACAAACCATTACCTGGGTGGTGAGATGGACCATCATCAGCACGTCAGAAGCACAAACGTCTGTGATCTCTTTTTTTTTTTTTAGTATAAACAAATGGGATACTTGTTGCTTCTCTGTTTGTACATAGAGTAAAGGCATACCATTTTTGTAATCATAAATTTACATAGGGTGATGTTGGTTGATTCATTCTGTTATTTTTCCCTTCCCCCCACCCCTCCTATCCTTCTTTTCCCTCTATACAGTCCTTCCTTCCCCCATTCTTGCCCCACTCCCTAACCCTCACTCTAACCCTAAAACTAACCCCTCCCATGTCCCTTTATGTATCATCATCCACTTATCCGTGAGATCATTCTTCCTTTGGTTTTTTGAGATTGGCTTATCTCACTTAGCATGATATTCTCCAATTTCATCCATTTGCCTGCAAATGCCATAATTTTATCATTCTTTATGACTGAGGATATTCCATTGTATATATATGCCACAGTTTCTTTATCCATTCATCAACTGAAGGGCATCTCGGTTGGTTCCACAATCTGGCTATGGTAAATTGAGCAGCAATGAACATTGATGTGGCTGTATCTCTGTAGCATGCTGATTGTAAGTCCTTTGGGTATAGGCCAAGGAGTGGGATAGCTGGGTCAAATGGTAGTTCCATTCCAAGTTTTCTAAGGAATCTCCATACTGCCTTCCAGAGTGGCTGCACTAATTTGCAACCCCACCAGCAATGTATGAGTGTACCTTTTTCCCCACATCCTCGCCAACACCTGTTGTTGTTTGTATTCTTGATAATTGCCATTCTGATTGGGGTGAGATGGAATCTTAGGGTGGTTTTGATTTGCATTTCTCTTATTACTAGAGATGTTGAACATTTTTCCATATGTTTGTTGATTGTTTGTAGTTCTTCTTCTGTGAAGTGTCTGTTCGTTTCCTTAGACCATTTGTTGATTGGGTTATTTGTAGTCTTGATGTTGAGTTTTTTGAGTTCTTTATAGATTCTGGAGATTAGTGCTCTATCTGAAGTATGATTGGCAAAGATTTTCTCCCACTCTGTAGGCTCTTTCTTCGCATTGCTGATAGTTTCCTTTGCTGAGAGAAAACTTTTTAGTTTGAATCTATCCCAGTTGTTGATTCTTGCTTTTATTTCTTGTGCTATGGGAGTCCTGTTGAGGAAGTCGGGTCCTAAGCCGACATGTTGAAGATCTGGACCTACTTTTTCTTCTATAAGCTGCAGGGTCTCTGGTCTGATTCCAAGGTCCTTAATCCATTTTGAGTTTAGTTTCGTGCACGGTGAGAGATATGGGTTTAGTTTCATTCTGTTGCATATGGATTTCCAATTTTCCCAGCACCATTTGTTGAAGAGGCTATCTTTTCTCCATTGCATATTTTTGGCCCCTTTGTCTAGTATGAGAAAATTATATTTATTTGGGTTTCTGTCCGTGTCCTCTATTCTGTACCATTGATCTACCTGTCTATTTTGGTACCAATACCATGCCGTTTTTATTACTATTGCTTTGTAGTATAGTTGAAGTTCTGGTATTGCAATACCCGCTGCTTCATTTTTTCTGCGAAGGATTGCTTTAGCAATTCTGGGTATCTTATTCTTCCAGATGAATTTCATGATTACTTGTTCTATTTCTGTAAGGTACGTCGTTGGGATTTTAATTGGAATTGCATTGAATCTGTATAGCACTTTTGGTAGTATGGCCATTTTGACAATATTAATTCTGCCTATCCAGGAACATGGGAGATCTTTCCATCTTCTAAGGTGTTCTTATATTTCTTTCTTTAGTGTTCTGTAGTTCTCATTGTAGAGGTCTTTCACCTCTTTTGTGAGATTGATTCCCAAGTATTTAATTTTTTTCGAGGCTATTGTGAATGGGGTAGTTTTCCTAACTTCTCTTTCTGAAGATTCATCACTTATGTATAAAAATGCATTAGATTTATGATCATTGATCTTATATCCCGCTACTTTACTAAATTCACTTATGAGTTCTAAGAGTTTTCTGGTGGAATTTCCTGGTTCCTCTAAGTATATAATCATATCATCAGCAAATAGGGATAGTTTGAGTTCTTCTTTTCCTATTCGTATCCCTTTAATTTCTTTGGTCTGTCTAATTGCTCTGGCTGGAGTTTCAAGGACAATGTTGAATAGGAGTGGTGAGAGAGGCATCCCTGCCTTGTTCCAGATTTTAGGGGGAATGCTTTCAGTTTTTCACCATTAAGAATGATATTAGCCATGGGCTTAGCGTAGACGGCCTTTACAATGTTAAGGAATGTTCCCACTATCCCTATATTTTCTAGTGTTTTGAGCATGAAGGGGTGCTGTATTTTATCAAATGCTTTTTCTGCATCTATTGAAATAATCATGTGATTCTTGACTTTAAGTCTGTTGATATGGTGAATTACATTTGTTGATTTCCTGATGTTGAACCAACCTTGCATCCCTGGGATGAAACCCACTTGATCATGGTGTACTATCTTTTTAATATGTTTTTGTTTGCGATTTGCTAAAATTTTGTTCAGAATTTTTGCATCGATGTTCATTAAGGATATTGGTCTAAAATTTTCTTTCCTCGATGTGTCTCTGTCTAGTTTAGGTATCAGGGTGATACTGGCTTCGTAGAATGAGTTTGGGAGAGTTCCCTCCTCTTCTATTTCATGGAATAGTTTGAAAAGTATTGGAATGAGCTCTTCTTTAAAGGTTTTGTAAAACTCGGCTGAGAAACCATCAGGTCCTGGACTTTTCTTTGTTGGTAGGCTTTTGATGACTTCTTCTATTTCATTACTTGAAATTGGTCTATTTAAATTGTGTATGTCCTCCTCGTTTAGTTTAGGCAATTCATACGTCTCTAGAAACTTGTTGATATCTTTGAAATTTTCTATTTTGTTGGAGTATAGATTTTCAAAATAGCTTCTAATTATGTTTTGTATTTCAATCGTGTCTGTTGTGATATTTCCTTGTTCATTCCGAATTTTGGTGATTTGGGTTTTCTCTCGTCTTGTCTTTGTTAGTGTGGCTAAAGGTTTATCAATTTTGTTGATTTTTTCGAAGAACGAACTATTTATTTTGTCAATTTTTTGTATTGTTTCTTTTGTTTCAATTTCGTTGATTTCAGCTCTGAGTTTAACTATTTCCTGTCTTCTACTACTTTTGGTGTTGGTCTGTTCTTCTTTTTCTAGGGCTTTGAGCTGTAGTGTTAGGTCGTTTATTTGTTGAATTTTACTTCTTTTATTGAATGTGCTCCATGAAATAAATTTTCCTCTAAGTACTGCTTTCATAGTGTCCCAGAGATTTTGATATGATTTTTCTTTGTTCTCATTTACCTCTAAGAATTTTTTAATTTCCTTCCTAATATCTTCTGTTATCCATTCATCATATAATAGCATATTGTTTAATCTCCAGGTGTTGGAGTAATTTCTGTTTTTTACTCTTTCATTTATTTCTAATTTCAATCCATTATCATCTGATAAAATACAAGGAAGTGTCTCTATCTTCTTGTATTTGCTAACATTAGCTTTGTGGCATAATATATGGTCTATTTTAGAGAAGGATCCATGTGCTGCTGAGAAGAAAGTGTACTCACTCTTTGTTGGATGGTATATTCTATAAATGTCTGTTAAGTCTAAATTATTGATTGTGTTATTGAGTTCTATGGTTTCTTTGTTCAATTTTTGTTTGGAAGATCTGTCCAGTGGTGAGAGAGGCGTGTTAAAATCACCTAGTATTATTGTATTATGGTCTATTTGGTTTCTGAGATTGAGAAGGATTTGTTTGACATACATGGGTGAGCCACTGTTTGGGGCATAGATATTTATGATTGTTATGTCTTGCTGATTTATGGTTCCCTTAAGCAGTATGAAATGTCCTTCTTTATCCCTTCTGACTAACTTTGGCTTGAAGTCCACATTATCTGAAATGAGGATGGATACCCCAGGCTTTTTTGCTAGGTCCATGTGCATGGTATGTTTTTCCCCATACTTTCACCTTTAGTCTATGGGTATCTCTTTCTATGAGATGAGTCTCTTGCAGGCAACATACTGTTGGATCTTTCTTTTTTATCCAATCTGCCAGTCTATGTCTTTTGATTGATGAATTCAGGCCATTAATATTCAGGGTTATTATTGAGATATGATTTATATTCCCGGTCATTTGACTCATTTTATTCATTTATTTGTTTATTTTTGACATGACTTGGTTCCTCTTTATTTGAGAGTTCCTTTAGGATAGCTCCTCCCTTTGCTGATTTGCTTCTTTGTTTTTCATCTCTTCTTCATGGAATATTTTGCTGAGAATGTTCTGTAATGCTGGCTTTCTTTTTGTATATTCTTTTAGCTTTTGTTTATCATGGAAGGATTTTATTTCATCGTCAAATCTGAAGGTAAGTTTTGCTGGGTATAAGATTCTTGGTTGGCATCCATTTTCTTTTAGGGCTTGAAAAATGTTATTCCAGGCCTTTCTAGCTTTTAAGGTCTGGATTGAAAAATCTGCTGATATCCGTATTGGTTTCCCCCTGAATGTAATTTGGTTGTTTTCTCTCACAGCCTTTAAGATTCTGTCTTTATTTTGTATGTTAGGTATTTTCATTATAATGTGCCTTGGTGTGGGTCTGTTGTAATTTTGTGTATTTGGAGTCCTATAAGCCTCTTGAACTTGATTTTCCATTTCATTCTTCAGATTTGGGAAATTTTCTGAAATTATCTCATTGAATAGATTGTTCATTCCTTTGGATTGTTTCTCTAAGCCTTCCTCAATCCCAATAATTCTCAAATTTGGCCTTTTCATGATATCCCATAGTTCTTGGAGATTCTGTTCATGATTTCTTACCATCTTCTCTGTTTGTTCGAATTTGTTTTCGAGGTTAAATATTTTGTCTTCAATATCTGAGGTTCTGTCTTCCAGGTGTTTTATCCTATTGGTTGTGCTTTCTATGGAGTTCTCAATTTGGTTTATTGTTTTCTTCATTTCAAGGATTTCTGTTTGGTTTTTTTTCAATATCTCTAATTCTTTATTGAAATGGTCTTTTGCTTCCTGTATTTGCTCTTTTAACTGTCGATTGGTGCGTTCATTCAATGCCTGCATTTGCTCTTTCATTTCATCGTTTGCTTCCTTTATCATGTTAATTATGTACATTCTGAACTCCCTTTCTGACATTTCTTCTGCCATGCTGTCATTGGATTTTATTGATGTAACATCCAGATTTGTTTGAGGCATTTTCTTCCCTTGTTTTCTCATGCTGTTCAGGTATCTGTGGACTGCTGAGATGTTGCAGATTTCCTCTTTTGACTTATAATGTCCCTGAAGATGGCTAGTGTATCCCCTCTTATCCTTCAGTAGCCTGAAGTCTTAGAGGAAGTTGATACTGCGGTGCTCCCCAAAGAGGCTGCCTCTCTAGGGGTGGTGGTCTTCAGGTGGGGTACATTCCCTGCTAGTGGGCAGAGGTGCCTCTACTTGTTGACCAATGTTCATCCAAAGGGGAACTAGGAAGCGGGCTGAGGCAAGGCCTGTTTGGGCCTGTGTCTCTGGTTTTACCGTCCTTGTGGGAAAACCTCACCCGGCGGGGAAGCCTCACCGGATGGGGAGGTCTCGCTGGTCAGTTCCCCTCCTGGAGGTTCCCCTCAGTCCACAACTACCGCCTGGGCAGGGCAGCCTTCCCAGGCAACGTTCCCAGGGGCCCAGACCTACCTCCTGGGCCTGGAAGCCCTGCCCTTTGCAGACGAGTCTCCTTAGGTAGCCCCTCCTCAGAGAAGCTGCCCGCAGTCCTGGAACCTTCGCTCAGCCCCTCAGCTTGTCTCTGTGTAGCACTTTCAACAAAGGGCGCCTAGGTCCCTGGACCGGACCGTGCTTTGCACCTAATCCGCCTGGCTATGTGACCCCTCCTCTGAGCAGCCGCCTGGAGCCTCGTACATATGCTCCGAGCCCCAGTGACCCGCCACCCAGCTATGCTCTGGCAGCCGCCGGTGCCCTGGCAGGTTGCTCCGAAACCAAGCATTGTGCTGCGTGGCCTCCTCTGCAAAGTTCCCCACTTTCTGTGTTCACTGCAATATCGGGGAGAAGGGTATCTTGCCGCCTGGGCAAGGCAGCCTTCCCAGGCAACGTTTCAGGGGCCCGGACCTACCTCCTGGGCCTGGGAGGTCTGTGATCTCTTTTTTCCGTTCAAGTTTGTGCTTTGCTGTGCTCACCTGCAGGGCTTAGGCTAGGCTGAACTTGTACCCCATGTGTTTGTGTTTTCTCGTAGAGGTGCTCAGAACAGTGGATTTCGTGGCCCCTGATGACCGAGTAGTCTTGCACACCTGTGAAAGAGAACAGAGCAGAGTGATCTTCCAGATGGCAGGAGACCCCAATGTCAAGTGTCCTCCTGAGGCTTCCTGTGTGTTGGGATGTCATAAGTTAGGTCCTGTGCCGGCCAGCATCGAATGCCTGAGCTTCCTCGCACAGCAGTGGCTTCGTGAAGACTTGACTTGAGCATTTTTGGAAGGGTCATTCGTGAGTGCTTACACTAAGGGAGCCAGTGTGTGGACATCAGGCTGTCATAGTCTGTTCCATGCCTCCAGTCTCAGATTTAATTTACTTAATTACAGGAATCTTTTGCTTGGCAACATGAGTTGTATATTAATTTTCAAATCCCTAGCATTGATTATATTCAGATTGTGGTGTTTCTTTTTCTGTAGTCTGTATTTATTTGCTCTTGGACCAATTAGATTTCTTCCAGAGTGGTTAAACTCTCTGTTTGTTTGTTTCTGCTTTTTGTTAGCAGGGATTGAAATCAAGGGCACTGAACCCCTGAGCCATATTCAGCCCTTTGTATTCTTTCTTTTGAGACAGGGTCACACCAAGTAGCTTAGAGCTTCTCTAAATGGCTGAGGCTGGCTTCAAACTTGCGATCGTCCTATTTCTGCCTCCCAAGCTGCTGGATTGCAAGTGTGTTCTGCTGCTCATGGGTGGTTATGCTTTTACGTTAGGGTTTCAAAGACTCCATTGACCTGTTCTCTTGCTCTGGACATTCCTTGATGCTCTCTTAGAAATAGCTCCCAAAAGATGTTCAGGTTATTTTTTAAAATTTTTGTATTTTATATTTTTTTTATGTTTTTTAAAATTATTTTTATTCTAAACAAATGGGATACCTGTTGTTTCTGTTTGTACATGAAATAAAGGCATACCATTTATGTAATCATACATTTACATAGGGTAATAGTGTTTGATTCATTCTGTTATTTCTTCCTTCCCCCCACCCTTCCCACCCCTCTTTTCCCTCTATACAGTCCCTCCTTCCTCCATTCCTGCCCTCCTCCCACCTCCCAATGTATAAGTTTTTAAAATGTTGATGGCAATATGTAGACATATAATTATGGAATCCTAAGTTGTAGGTATCTGCTTGTTTTCTAGAAGATTCTTTCATTCATGTTTTTGTATGATTGAACGTAAGAATAGCATTAAGGACATTGTTAAGGTCTTCCAAGTCCATTTTTTTCCTTTGTCAGTGAGCTCATCCATTCGGCTGGCTTATTGGGAGAGAAATGGTTCATACTACCTGTGGGCATGAATGTGTATGTGTTTGTGTTTTTGGGACATGTTGTTGGGGAGATGGGCATGTATGTGTGTGCACATCTGCCTTTATCAGGGCACTGATTGGTTGATGAAGGCTTTTGTGTTCCAGGGTACCTCAGATGCAGAGAGAGTCCTGGCTGTGGCCAGGCTTGGCTAAGTTTCTCCCTCTCCAGCTCCTTTTGTCTTTCCTGTGAGAGAAGAGGTCGTAGTATCACTGATAACCTTGGAGGTGATCCACCCTTATGCCTTGTGGCCATTACTTTCTGTTTTGAGCTGAGCATGATTTCCATTCCTCTTTCTTACGTCTCAAGTCTGTCCCGGGACTCACATGTATCCCCTGTTCCCAGTTCCCAGAGACCCTCGTGTGAGGCCCAATTTGAATGTTTATTCCTGGGATTCCCTTTGTGGGGATTCTCCTGACTGTGAGTCCTGAGGCTTTAAGTCTCAGTGTTGGTAAGTCGTCTTGCTTCCTGAGTTAATAAAGGCAGCAGAGTCCGTGATCAAAGAGTGAGTTTTAGAGTTAAGATACAGCTGGATTGCATTTCTGGGTTTCCTACTGGCTAACTGTGTGAGCTTGGGAAGTTACTTAGCCTTGCTGATAAGTTGGTTCCTTACTCTGTGAAACTACGCCACTGGTACTACCCACCTCTGTTACAGGGCAGGGTAAAGGAAATCAGGCATGTTATTTGGAGTATGTCACACATTGGGAGTTCTTAGTAAGTGTTAGCTTTTGTTGTTGATGACAGTGATAGCAAGAAGGGACTCGGTCAATAATTGTTGTTGATCACAAACTGTTCACTGTACAAACCAGAGAATGAGGTCAGGGTCCTTCTGCATTTGAGAGTTTTTGGAGTAAGTCAACTGCACAGATCAGCGAATGAAGGTTGTCATATAACTTGTGTCAGAAGAGTTTCTCTGACAAAGTGCTTTTGTTCTTATGTTACTTCTCTGCATTGACAAATGGTTTTCATTTCTTCAGTGAGACATGCTACTTGGGAATTGATGTAGCATGACGGATACTGGGTATTTGAGTTATCTGACACAACTGCAGTATGGGAAAGTCCTCAATTCCTAGCTCTTTTCAGATGTATACCCACATTATGTGTTTTGTCTGGAACTCTGCTCAGGTGAGGTCTGTCATTGAGGGTGGTGTGTTTCATAGAGTGAGAGACACAGCAAGAGGTTCTTTAGCACAGTCCCGTTCATGCTTTTGACTCTTCTTCATCAAGTTGGATGTTTATTACCTCTTTTCTTTCATGATTTCCCAGAGAAAACGATGTAGCTGGTATTGATGTCATCATCGGATGTAGAAAAGACTATTCCACCAAGGTAAAGGATTTCTTTATGTTCCTCACAAATATAGTATGGAGATTAAAAATGGAAGGTCAGGAGATGTGAAGGTGAGGTACAGTGTCTAGTCTGGGCTAGATCCTGTTGTGGATGGAGAAAATGCTGGAAAGGATGTTAGTGGATCAATGGGCAAAACTGGAACAGGGCCTGTAATCCCAGTTATCTTGGAGACTGATGCAGGAGGATTGCAAATATGAAGCCATCCTAGGCACCATAGGAGAACCCTGTCTCCAAATAAAATAATGAAAGCCTGTGGAATTAACTCAGTGGTATAGCATTTTCCCGGCAATGAACAAGGCCCTGGATTCAACCGCAGTGTTGCTAAGCACTGGAAAAAAAAAAAAAAAAAACAAAGAAAAATACTATGAACAGGTCTTTTTCTTTTCATGAATAAAGTGGAAACATATAGGCTGAGTTGTGGCTCAGTGGTGGATTGTGTACCTAGCATGCATGAGGTGCTGGGTTCATTTCTCAGCACCACATATAACTAAAAGAGGAACTTAAAGATTCATCAACCTGCTCTCTGCCCTATTGCAGATCCGTGCCCACAGGGGGAGTCTGGTGGGCATAGCTGTGGTCCTGAGCATCTCAGTGTGTGTCTGATAGCTTCCTTGTGATGAATTTGTTCACTTAAGTGCTTATGTGAAAAACAGCTCCATGTAATCCTTGTTCTGACTTTTACTATTTAAAGAGTCCTCTTAATTCTGGGAAACAAATATCATCTTGTTTTGTACATAAGAACATTTTTATGAATAAATGAAGCATCACGAAAAGAAAAAAGTGAGGATACATTTAGAATAATAGATGATGCAGTATAAATGTCATCTCAAAAGAAGTCAGAGCAGAGGGTAATGGTAAGCCTGAGAACAAAATGGAAAGGCTGCCCTTCAACTTGTTTCTTCAGAGGAAATGCGGTCCTTGAGGAAGACATATAGGACTTGACGATGAGAGGAGTATTGAGGCCACCAGGAGGTGGAGACAGCTTCGAATAGCTCATTTTGACCAGAGGATTGTAAAGTGGGAGAGGAAGTGGAATCCAAGGAGCGAAAGATGTCAAACTTTGACTGGAATCAGTTGAGCTGGACTTGGACTTTAAGTATGGTTCGCCTTTCCCTTCAACGCAGAAGCCAAGTGTCTGGTGGATTAGACTGGCAGTAGGGTAGAGGTGGGGAAGCTAGGTCTTGGCTCTGAAATGATTGGTTGTGTGAAGTTGGGCAGAGTGTTTGGAATTGGGGTGGAAAGACTGGTGGCCAGGAAGCAGGATTCTTGGTTTTGAGCTGTGATCAGGAGCTGATGGAAGAACAGGTTTGGATCCGATGATGAAGGGATGTGAGGTTGCTGAGTGTAAGGCATCATAGGGACAATTACTGTGCTGTCCTTGGGAGCGCTGTGGCAGGGTGAGCAGAAGGTAGGCAGTGCAGACATCGTAGATGTCCCCCTGGCTCACTTTCCGGAGTCAGCCACTTTGCTGTGAGGAGTCACCCAGGTTGACAGCAATGCCTGAGGTCAGGAGGCTGCATCATACCTGTCTGCCACCTTGGAACCAGAAGGCCTCATAGACTGCAGCTTCAAGAAATTTCAGCAATTTGAAACTGTCTGTGAGGAGTTGAAAACTTATGACTGTGTTTTCTCTGATTATGTCAGTGTGTTCCTGAGTTATGTAAGGGGCATTGTGGAAATGATTTGGAATGATCTCCCTGATGTAGTGAAAAACGCAATGAGCAGAATTTCTTATAATGTACTACTGTTTATTTCAGGAAACTGGGGAGTGAATATTTATGTATGTTTACTGTTTACTTATAGATTATATTTGGAAACACAAAGAACAAAGTAGGGTCTATGGTCTCTTCTGGCAAGGAAACTTTAAATTTATTTGGTTTTCTATAGGTAGGAAATTTACAGTCCTGGGGTCCTGTTCATATATTTAGGGACTGGCACTAGCCATTTAGAGCACATACCAAGCAGTATGCCGTACTGGCACATGCCAGCTAACTATGTTCTCTGTCCTCATGGTTCAAAAATTGAAGGCAGTTTAAAAGTATAGACTGAGCTCTCTGTCCTCATGGTTCAAAAATTGAAGGCAGTTTAAAAGTATAGACTGAGCTGTGCCCAGTGGTACACACGTGTAATTCCAGCCATTGTGGAAGCTACGGCAGGACGGTCTCAATTTTAGTCCAATCTCAGCAACTCATGTGGACCCTGTCTGAAAAAGGACTGAGCATTATGGAAAGGACTGCAGTAGCAAGGAGAGAAAAAAAATGTAGATTGAAAGATCTTTCATTCCTTATGCAGGGGGAATCTTTACTCTTTTAAGTTTTCAACTTCTTATATTTTGAGTGTATAATCTCTGGCATAAAAGAAAAAAATGAGGAAGGAAAGAAGGAAATTCCATTGTGTGAGACGACTGGGGAAGGGGCAGTGAGCTGAATTTGAGGTCCTGAGATTGCTGAGGAAGGGCTGGCGTGTGTGTGTGTGAGGTGAAGGGCAGATGGAGCTGGGTGAGTGCCTGTGCTTTCCTGAGGCCTGGAAGGTTCGTGTGTCTAATGCAGAGCTAGTGCCTCCTCCTCCTACCAGTTCTCAAAGTGAGGCCCAGCATGGCCAGTGTGTGGAGAGTGTTTTTGTTGTTGTTGTCATTTGGTAGCAGGGATTGAACCCAAGGAGGTTTATCCACTGAGTCATATCCCCAACCTTTTTAATTTTATTTTGAGATCGAGTCTGACCAAGTTGTTGAGGCTGGATTTGTACTTGTGATGTCCCTGCCTCCCCTTCTGGAGGTCCTGGCAGTCTGTGTGATTTAATGTTCTGATTTAATCTGTCATCATTGAACATGAGATTAAACTGTAACAACTGTAAACCTTCTGAGCCCATGTGATTGATGTGCATTCATTAGTACGGTGTGTATACTGCATTTTTTGGATTTGCTTTTTCACTTTCTTTCAGGATTTTAAGGATTCTCTCCACTGGTATGTTTCCCTGATATACTGATTATTAAAGTAATTCATTGTAGTGTGTAGAATACAAGAAATGTAGAAAATGAGAAGTAGGCTGGAGTTGTGGCTCAGTGGTGGGCCATTTGCCTGTAGGTGTGTATAGGGCACTGAGTTTGATTCTCAGCATGACGTAGAAATAAATAAATGAAATGAAGGTTCACTGAGAACTAAAACTATAAAAATAATTGTGGTAAAATTGTAAGGAGAACCAAGGTGTGATGGCAAACACCAATAATTCCAGATCCTTCGGAAGCAGAGGCAGGAGAATCCCACGTTGGAGGTCAGCCTCTGTAATGTTCCAGACCCTGTCTCCAAATAAAAATACAGAAAGGACTGGGCACCTAGCTCCAAGGTAGAGCAACCCTGGAATCAGTTTCCGGTACTGCGGAGAGAAAAAGAAAAGGATGGGGAAATTGTTGATAATTTCCTTTGAACACAAAGATTACCTTTAGAAAGAAGGAGGAGGAGTACAAAGCATGGCTTTGAATAGAGACCCAGTCTCTGCTGAGCTCTGCAGACACTACTATAAGGTCTAGCAGTTCCTCACAGCATGCTTAACCTCGGCCCTGGGTGCGACACTGTGGGACATCCTGTGAAAGATCCTCCAGTGCATCCCTCAAATTTTTGTACTTTTGAATGACATCACAGTCAATACACAGCAACACTAAACATTTTTATTTCTCTCAACTAAATACAGTAAATATAACTGTGAAAAAGTGAGGATGCATCAGACGTTTGTTCTTTCCCAGGGATGCTCAGCCAGCAAGCTTCCGTGGCCTTTGTCTCTTTTCAGTGTGGTTGGAGCCTCGAATTTTGTGGCCAGGGCAACCCAACGCTTTTTCTGCCTCTGATGGTGCTCGGCGTTTCTTGGGAGCCCCTCTAGCTCTCTGATTGGGCTTCTCTGCAGGCTTCTCTGCTGGCTTCTCTGTTGGCCTCTCTATTTTGTCCTTGGCTGGAGTGGCCAAGGGAGCGTCCCCATAGAGCCGGTAGCCACCAACCAGGCAGTATGTCTCCCCATGCCAGCCCACCTTGGTTTCTCCACATCCTTGGTAGAGGACATGGTAGCAAGCAGGTGTAGGAGGAGACTCAGGAGGCAGCGCTGCTGGAAGGAAACCCAGAACCCATTAGTCACTTCCACCTTATGCACTTTGCCACCAGCACCTCCCTCTCCTGTTTCTTCCTGTTCTGAGTGAATCCCTCTTATCTGCTTGGCATCCCAAACCCAGCCTTTGCCTGTCACCTCCCTGGATGTTTCCTCTCTCCTCCAGAGATGCTTTCTGTAAAGTACGTGAGTTCTTGGAGCCAATGGAATCAGGTAGAGCACAGTCAGACCTCAAAATGATCACCAACAGCACTGCCTCAATCTACCATTCTACAATGAAGACAAATTTCTTAAGACCTGTCATTTCTGAGGCTTTTATGGAAAGAATTGTCAATTTTGGAAAACAGGGTCTAATATAAATTGTTTTAAGACACCTGTGATGTTGGCAGCTTCTGTTGGGATCCATTGATAGAGCCTGTTTGAACCACACCAAATTCTAGCCTGGTTTTTATGAATTTTTCTAAGGCCTTTCTTCTTTTGAGATGATGTTTTTCTGTTTCCTCAGACTGGCCTGGAACTCTTGAGCTGAAGCCATCCTCCTGCCTCAGCCTCCTCAGTAGCTGGCACTATGGTTGCACACCAGTGTGTCCAGCCCTACCACTTTCTGCAGGCCGTATTTTGGGACAGAGGGATCCAGAGATCCAGGTCCAGATTCTGGGTGCCAAGGTCAGGCCCAATAGCCTTCTCCCCTCCACTTCCTGAGACATCATTTCCTCAGACCTCCAGTCTGACTACCACTTGCTCTGTCCCCCTGGCTCTTCTGTTCTTCCCAGCTGCATGGCACCACCCTGTCCCTCAGCAGATCAGACTGGGCCGTGTGGGAGGGGCCCGAGTGTGTGTATCCCTGACAGTGTGGTAAAGGTGTCTGTGTCTGAAGGTGAGGTTGATGAGAGGCCAAGAGCTCTTCCTCAAAGTGCTCCATCATTTGATAATGAGCACAGCACGCTTTTGTAAGCGTCTTATGAAGGAAGGATGTGGAGAAAGCCTCCTTTCTGATTTGGTGATGGGAGTCTCACCTTTTTTCTGAGGTTTCACTCTGTTCCCCACCCAGATCCTTGAGCCCATCTCCTGTGCTCAGGTGATCCTCCCACCTCAGCCCCAAGTAGCTGGGACTGTAGATGAGTAGCAGTGTACTGGGCTCTGAAGGAAGCATCTGGGGAGTCTGAAGGGGAGGGCTGGGTTGATAGAGATCAGGACCTTTGTGAACACTTGCCCTGAGCAGTGAGCACAAGCACTGTGGGTCCTTGAGGGAGCAGCGGACCTTTGGTCTCACTCATGGCCATGGAAGTCCTGTGGTGTGATGGGCCAGCCCAAAAGGAACCTGTGGCCGTCCAGTGAGGTTGTGTATTTACCAAGGGCTCCATTACAGATGCCTGGCCTAGGCCTACCTGCCGCACTGCTCCCCCAGGACACGGAAGACAAGTTAGACTGGGTATAAAATATCCGGTCAGACATTCTCTCTTGAGCAGCCAGACTCGCTGGTGTCTTGTAGAGAACTGGTAGGGAAGTTTCCTAGCTACCCTGCCATGGAAACTGTTGCTTGTGATGTCATCACGACCCACTGAGGTCACGGAAGGAATGGGTGACCTGAGGGTTAGGCATCAGACCCTTGATGTTTTATGGAAAGCATGGTGAAAGTAGAGAACTCTGCCTGGGTCTTTTCTTCTGGCCTTGCCACCCATATGCTAGACATATAACCACTGTCTGTGGAGCACAGCTGGTGGTTGGGATAGCCCATGACCCCAGTGGACCAAGAGAAACCCAAATTCTGGGACTGACCTGAATGTTATGAATCAACACACAGACAGCTAGTTTGCATGACCCTGACCCTAAGCAGTAAAGTGTTGAGGGGCAGTGATGTGAGTGGATTAGGGGGTCAGGAAACTCTACTTAGTTGTGGGCCTGAACATAGGTTAATATTCCGGCTTGGTGTGGTGTGATCCCTTGACACAGGAGCCATATGCGGGACATTTTTCTAGTTTAAATCCAGCCTCATCAACTTAGTGAGACCGTAAGCAAGTCACTGAGAGCCTGCCTCTTTAAAAATACAAAAAAGCACCGAGGATGTGCTTCAGTTGTTTTAGTGCCCCTGATTTCAATCCCTAGTATAGAAACGAAAAGAACAAAAATTTGCACATTGGGAAAAATATTTCAATTGGGCACAAATGGAAAGATACGCTCATCTTGACCTCCTCCTGCCCCAGAGAGTAATACTTTGATGGGTTAGAGATGTGAGGCAATGGGTTTCATCCTGGGAACCACCAAGAAAACAAGAAAAGAATAGTACCCTCATGTTTTTACAAGTGAGCTCTGAAAAGGAGGCCTGCGGGCCTATCCAGGTTCGCACAGGTAGGTCAGAGGTGTTCTGCTCAACAGTGGGGTTTCTTGTTCATGTTGGGGCTCCAGATTTATAACTGATAGGACAGACTTGTCACATTTCAAAATGGTGGAGAGTGGCAAGGCTGTTAATGGTGCTCCAAGGCCAAAGGAATTCTCCACTGAATGTACAAAGTAGGAACGACACGTCCAATTTAACCTAAAATTTGAGATGTGTTTATGACAATATGACATTACAAAATGAGCACATTATCTTTTCAGTCCCCTGTTTTCACAAAAGGCTAAGAGGCTCTGTGTGGGTATGTAGGCCTGCCTTCCCAGGATTGCAGAAGTCTTAGGAGGACCACAATGTGAGGCCTGTCTCAGCATCTTAGTGAGACCCTAGATAAAAATAAAACGGGGTGAGGATATAGGTCAATGGTATTGCTCCTGTGGGTTCCATTCCCAGTACTACAAGTAAGTAGTTTAAAGAGGGAGAGAGCTGGGATGTAGGTCAGAGGTGGAGAGCCCCTGGGTTTAATCTTTATTACTGAAAGAAAATTGGAAAGAAGGAAATAAAAGAAGGGAAGGAAGGAAGGAAAGGATGGAGGGAGGGAGAGAGGGACGGAGAGAGAAAGGAAAGAATGAGAAAGAGAGAGGGAAAGGAAGGAAGCAAGGAATAAAGGAAGGAAGGAAGGAAAGAAGGAAGAAAGAATGGTCTGAAGGGGAAGAAAGAAAGAAAGAGAAGGCAAACAATATGGCTGGGGATGGAGTTAAATGGTATAGAGCTAGCCGTCCATACACTGCAACAAAAGAAAATAAATTCAACTGACTCTTTGTCCTACATGTGGCAATTTGGGATGTGAATCATCAAATAAAATGAAGTCTGGCCCAATGGTAATACTTGTTAAGGCAATCCATTAAAACATTATTTATTGCTAGAAATGAAATGGCAGAAAATAAAAATCTGTTTTATTCTCAACAGTATATGTAAATGACTATGCTACTTTGGTACAATGCTCCATTATTCCAATACTGGCCAGTAGCTCAACTTTCAAGCCACTAGCAGCTCACCAGGTCCTGAGAGGCATTAAGGACAGCCTAGGTGACAAGTTTGTTCACCCATGCAGGACAGCAGGAAAGATTCCTTATCCAGAATCACATTTGAGTGAGGCAAAGACTGTCTCCCAGAGGATGCCAGTCCTGGAAGGCTTTTCCTTCTGCAAGCGGCCAGTTCAATCTTCTGCACCAGGCTCACATCCCACGGATGGGTCACAAGCCAACAAGCGCCCCTGGCACCTGGCTCCCAAGCCGGCCCACCTGTCTGCTCTGTGGATGTAGTTTTGCAGGGTGAGGGTAAAATCATACTTCAAACCAGAGGCTATGTCTGTGCAGAGCAGTATGTCTTGGGATCCCTTGTGGAAGCATTGGACCATAGCTGCCCTCACTGAGGCTGGCATTTGTCCCTGAAGCCTTGGGGTTTGATTTTGTGGTCATCTAGAACATGTCCCAGCCAGCTGACAGTGCTGGACTATTACAGAACACCAGGACAGTTCCCGAGGGTGCAGACTTATCTTCTTTGTCATGCTGCTTGAGGATCTTCACCAATTCTACTGCCACCGCTTCTCTCTTCAACCTCATAAATGTTTGTGTGACATGACACATGACACAGTGGAGGTGAGAAGTTAATGATGGGAGTAGCTAGTGTTGAGCTGCATTAAGAAGGATACATCTGGGGCTGGGGAGATAGCTCAGTCGGTAGAATGCTTGCCTTCTAAGCACAAGGCCCTGGGTTCGATCCCCAGCACCCAAAAAAAAAAAAAAGAAGGATACATCTGATAGAGACAGGGACTCACTGTGTTGCCTAGCACTTCAATACTGCTGAGGCTGGCTTTGAACCTTGAATAATCCTTGCCTCAACTTGCCAGTCTTCTGGTCCTACAGGTTTGGGCCACTGTGCCCCACCATCCCCAACCCTTTTTATTTTTTTATTTGAAGATACGACTTGCTAAGTTGTTTAGGGTGACCTCAGACTTGCAGTTCATCTACCTCAGCCTCCCATGTGGCTGGGCTACAGGCTGCATCACTACGAACAGTAAGGTAGAGTTTTAGCAGCCTCATTGTCTAGGTGGGAAAGGTGAGCTGTGGGCAGGCAGAGAAACAAGTGATGCCCTCCTGGCCAGGAAAGGTGGGTTCCCTTAAGTCCCTCCACTTCTACTCCTTTCTCCAGGAAAGCCTCAGTTTCCTCACATCCATCTGTTTGTTCAGACATCCTCTGCTGGTCAGCACTGGTGCTGTTCATATGCTAGGGCATTCGATAGCTGACGGGAGAAGTGTGCAGTCACATGTGCTGGCATAAGCAAACATGGGTTGCAGGGGCACCAGTCCTGGGAGCCATTCTGACCAAAGAAACATCTGCACAGTGTGTATGATCTGACATTTATCCTCAAGTTCAGACTTGCCATCTCTTTGGCTCAGTGTGGCCACCTCAGGTGTGAGGTTGTCAGAGGTGCTTTTATAATAGTACGTGGTTGGCTGGCACACATACCCCAGAAGTCCTGCCTCCTTCCCTTCCATGGCTGCCACAAGCTGGTTGAACATCCAGCTGTACTTGAGAAGCCCTTTTTTTTTTTTTAAGAGAAAATTGCAAACATATAAAATGAAAGTAGAAAGAAGGGCTTGGAGTGTAACTTAGTAGTAGAAGAGGTGGAGTGCGTGTCTAGCATGCGCAGGTCCTGGGTTGAATACCAAAAACTGCACAAAAAAAAAAAAAAAAGAAAGAAAGAAAAAGAAAAAGAAAACCCAGCAACAATGAAAACAAAAAAACCCAACTATCATACATTTATGACTCTAAAATAATGTACAGTGTTTATTTTCATAAATCATGAAGTTCAAATATCCCCGCTTGTCCAATATTTAAATAATAGATTTATTTCAATTGGAATTTTAATAGGTATGTTATGGTTCAATCTCTAGGTTCCTCTTTTATCTTTCTCATAATTTATTTTTTGAAAAAAAATCATGTCCTTAGCATATTTTTCAAAAAATATTTTTAGTTGTATTTGTTCCGTTATTTGTTTATATGTGGTGCTCAGAATCGAACCCAGTGCCTCACAATGCTAGTCTAGCACTGTGTGACTGAGCCACACTCCTAGCCCCTGAGTTTTTTCAGTTTCTCACTTTCCTGATTGTATCCTATGGTGTCATTGAACACGTTCCTCTACCCCTTGTTTTTCCTATAAACTGGTATCTGTTGGAAGATTTTATTTATTTATTTAGAGATAGGGTCTTGTTATGTTGCTCATGCTGGCCTCCAAATTATGGGCTGCTCTGTGGGCAGGTCTGGGACACAGGCCTAACCTCGTGCTATTCCTTCTCTGTGGACTGCCCCCACGCCCCTTCTCCAGGAACAACTGTCCCCTTAACTGCTGAGATAGACATTCCGCTGGTAACAGCCAGCACCTTACTGCCAAGGCTCACAGCAGGCAGAGTGATCTTTCTAGTATCTTCATCAGATTTCTTCACCACCCTGTGCAAATCTATCCTCTAATTTCCCCTCACACTTAAAACAAGATCCACACTCCTCACTATTGCTGACATGGCCCACTGGGGTCCCACTCACACTCACTTCTCCAACCACAACTTTCCTGCTTCTCAAGCTTTCCTTCCTGGCCACACTAGCCTTTCTCCTGCTCCTGCAGTCGGTCATTCTCATTTCTACCTCAGGGTCTTTACCTGTGCTCTTTGGTCCAGGAATACTCTCTCTTCAGCTCCTCCCCTGACTCTCTCACTTGCATCTCTGCAGAAATGCTCTCTCCTTAAAGAAGCCTTCTCTGATTATCTGGTTTCATATAGTATTCATCACTCCATAGTGTTATTTTCATTTTCTTAGACAATGGAACCTCAAAAAATATTTTTAGATGTTGTATTTATATGCCATGTTGAAAATCAAACCCAGTGTCCCACACATGCTAGGCAAGCGCTGTACCAATTATCCACAAACCAGGCCTCTTTTCATTTCTTTTATGCCTATTATGATTACTTGAATTTTTAAAAATTTTTGTTTATTGCTGGGCGTGAAACACAGGAACTTGCACACACTAGGCAAGCACTCTATCACTGAGCTACAACCCAGACCCCTGACATTATTCCATATCCTTGTCTCACCCTTTGTTGGTGGTGCTTGATAAGAGGAGCTGGGTTCATCTCCCTCAATAATATCTTCTAAACACCTAGCACAGTACTTGGGATGTAAGAGGTGCTCAATAAAGAGTTGTTGAATAAATGGATAGCTGGATGGGTGGACCGTAGATGGGCCAATGTCATCTTCTCATTCTGGCCCTTCCTCTCGCACACACACGTACTCCACTTACACATGGAAGCACTCATCAGATGTTCATTTTGGTTCTGGGAATGGAGCCCCATTAGCTTCATGCACGCTAAAGCACATGCTTTCCAAGAGCTACACCCTCAGTCTGTGGCTCTCATTTGTTGATGAAGTGTCCTGGGTCTTGACCTAGTTCAGCTAGGCATCACTGAAGAAGTTATCAGTTAGAAACTGTATCCGAGAGTCCCTTTTGAAGGCAGGAGGCCTGAGAAGACCAGGTCTCCATGTAGGAATGCACTTGAAGTGAAATGGGGGGCTTGAAGGCTGATCTTAGACAAGCTGAAATTCAAGTCAAACACTGTTACAGAAGAATTTTTTGAGGACTATGGGTGTCTTGGGGTCCTAAGGGGCTGGGAGTAAAGGAGCATGTGGGCCTCAAGGAGGCATTGCTGCCTTTCCCCACACCATTCCTGCTGCAGGTAGCTACTGTGCCTGCAGAGACCACAGGCAGGAGGCTCACTGGATAAACACTGCTTTGAGTTTCAGGAAGCCTTCCCCTCCTGGATTGTGCTGATGTTTCTGTCAGTGACTCAGGGTGGATCTTATGGGTGGATCAGGTCCCTGCTAGGTCACTTTCCCTCTCTTTTCACTTGCCTCTTCACGTGCTACAGAGTGCAGTTGTTTTCTGTGCAAGGCAGGACTACAGAGGATTGAACAGGGGAAAGTCAGGTCTTCTTGAAGACCAGCTTCAGCCATGGCAAGTCATTACTACCCACTGAGGTCATGGAAGGAATGGGTGATTTGAGGGATAGTTGTCAGACCCTTAGTGTTTTATGGAAAGCAGGGTGAAAGTAGAGAACTCTACCTGGGCCTTCCCTTCTGGCCTCTCCACCCATATCCTAGACAAATAACCACTGTCTGTGGAGTAGAGTTGGGGGTTGGGACAGCCCATGACCACAGGGGACCAAGATTGTGAGAAACCGAAATTCTGAAACTGATCACACAGTCATGATTAAACACAGAGACAGCTAGTTTGCATGGCCCTGACCCTAAACATTTAACTGTTAGAGAGGAAGAGATCTGAATGTATTAGGTCAGGGAATGCTTCTTGCAAGTGGGTCTGAAGTTTAGATTTGAACTTGTGCACAGAATAAAAGAAAGACAGGCCATTCTTGATCTCTTTCTGCCCCTAAGATAAATCCTTTGATGAGATGGAGATGTGGCTCAACGAGAAGCTTTTGCCTAATATACATGAAGTTCTCAGTTTGATTCTGGTCAAAACACACATACATACACACACAAGGAAAAAAATTCTTTGCACCTGCAGTTTTTACAAGTGAGGTCTCAAAAGGAGACTAAAGGAGCTACCCAAGGTATGCAGAGCTGTTCTCTTCAACAGTAGGGTTTCATATTGTTGGTGGTCCAGATGTATAGCTGAGAGGATGAATTTGTCACATTTCTAGGTGATGGACAGCCTTCCGGCTGTTAGAGGTTCTCCAAAGAAGAATGCGGGTCTGCAGTGACTTTACAAAGTAAAAGAGATAGGCATATTTTAGCATAAAATTTAAAACATGTTTATGCACTACTAACATAATACAAAATAACATTATCCTTTCACTACCCTGTCTTCAAAAAGGGCAAACCAAGCATGTGTGGTCACGCAGGCCTGTAATCTCAACCACTCAGGAGGCCTAGGAAGGAGGACCACAAGTTTGAGGCCAGTCTCATCATCGCAGCAAGACCCTGTTTCAAAATAAAAATAAAAAGGGCTGAGGATGTAGCTCAGTGGTGACGCACCCCTGGGTTCAATCCCCATTACCAGAAATAAGTTATAAAAAAAAGAGGGTAGGGATGTAGCCCAATGTAGAGTGCCCCTGGGTTCAAACTTTGGAACTGTAAAACAAAACAAAACAGAATAAAACAAAACAACAAGAAACAATAGGTCTGGGATGTAGCATAGTGGTAGAAAGCTTGCCATTCACGTTACAGCAGAAAAAGAAAAGAAACTCAACGGGATCTTTGTCCTACTCCTGGCAGTTTGGAGTATGCATTACTGGAACACAGTGAGGTCTGCCGCAATGATGATTATTGTGATGGCAGCCCATGAAAGCTTTATTTATTGCTAGAAATGACAACATGACTAAAACCAAAATCTATATTATTTTTCACATTTTATGTGAAAGACTGTGCTGCTTTGGTCCAATGCTCCATTACTCCAATACTGGCCAGTAGCTCATCTTCCAAATCACTCTACCAGCTCACCAGACCCTGAGAGGTATTAAGAGCAGCCTAGGTGACAAGTGTGTTCACACTCCCAGGACACCAGGAAAGATCCCTAATTCAGAATCACATTTGACTGAGCCAGAATCAAGATTCCTGAGGCTACAGCTGTCTCCCAGAGGATTCCAGTCCTGGAAGGCTTCTCCTTCTACAAGCTGCCAGTTCAATCTTCTGCACTAGGCTCACATCCCACGGGTGGGTCACAAAGCTGACAAGTGCGCCTGGCACCTAGCTCCCAAGCCAGCCCACCTTCCCTGCTCTGTGGATGTAACCTTGCAGGGTGAGGGAAAATCATAATTGACAACCAGCTCCATATGGGTGCTGCGTAGGCCCCGAGAGGCTATGTCTGTGCAGAGCGGTATATCTTGGGATCCCTTCTGGCAGCACTGGAAGATGCCTGCCCTCATCGAGGCTGGCATTTGTCCCTGAAGCCTTAGGATTTGATTTTGGGGTCATCAAGAATATATTCCAGGCAGTTGACAGTGCTGGAGCTGTTACAGAACACCAGGACAGTTCCTGAGGCTGCAGGCTTCTCTTCGTCACGCTGCTTGAGGATCTGCAGCCACTCTGCCACCTTCTCTGCTCCCTTCAGCCTCTGAAATGTTTGTCTGACATGAGGCATGATGCAGTGGAACTGTGAAGTGGTGATGGTGGTGAGAGATCCTGGGCTCCCCACTTTACTCAGCAACTGGCTCACACCTTCAGGAAATGTGGCTTCCACCAGCACTAACTGAGCTTTGGGATTAAAGGGGTATTCTAAGTCAGCTGGGTCTGGGGCTATATGGCTCTTTTCCAAGATGTAGTGGACCAGGTCTAGGAAGCTTTCATCCAGACGCGAGTCTGCCTCATCCAACACCACAAAAGAGAGTTGCTCCAGGCTCATCAGTTGACTCTTCAGGGCCTTCCACAGAGCCCCCGGAGTGGCAACTAGAATATGTGCTGAAGGCTGTTTGGACAGTTGCAGCCTAATTTTACGCATGCCATGGCCTCCCCCTACTCCTGCACCTGCAGGCCCAAGGAGCTGCCCAGCAATTGGGCCACAGCCTGTACCTGATCCGCTAATTCTGAGGAAGGCCCAAGGACCAGACCCCTGGGAGCAGGTACAAGGTGGATGTCCAGAACCAGACGACCAAGGATCCGTTGCAGCAGTGGAAGTAGATAGCTTAGAGTCTTGCCACTGCCAGTTTCCGCAGCGCTAAGGAGGTGGCGACCGCGAAGCAGCGGGGATATAGTGCCCAACTGCACGGTGGTGGGTCGAACGACTTCAGGAACAGTATCATGCAGTGCGCGCAGCACCCGGGGCTCCAGACCCAGGTCCACGAAGCTGCCCTGGGACGAGAGGTGTCGCAGCGCTGGCACGTCCAGTTGTGTGCGCTCTATGGAGAAATAGTCCCCATGCGTGCGCCTGTATCTCCACCACGCGAGGCGGGCATTGAGCACTCCCAATGTCCCAGCGTGAGGCACGCTGGCTGGTTCACCTCTGGCCGCCAGGCGGAGCGGGGCAATGGTCCCGCTCTCACTAAAATTTCTCAGAGTGTAGTGGTAAAGATGCAGTTACACTTCGGAAGTCATCAGCTATGTGGCTTATGTTATATAGGCCTAGTCAGGAAGAATATTTGGCTGAGATTTAGATATTGAAGGTGTAAAACAAAAGAACTACACTGGTCATACTTCCTGAAAATGGGTGTCAGATTTTTGTAGTCTGAAGTTCCGGGGTGGGAGATAAGGTAAATGTTTGTGGATTGATTACATGGGATGTTCTTAACAATTGGAAAATGTGATTTAGTGCCAGCAATACAGGGGGCCCTTCCTAACCTCAGGATGCATTTCTGAAGATTCAATCAACTGTGGATTCAAAATATTCTGGGGAAAAATGTATCTGGGAGTAGAGAGATATTGCAGTTCGGAGAGCTTTTACATAACAGGATGCCTTGGGTTCAGTAAACAAGAAAACAAACACCACAACCAGATATAATTTGTTAGTATTGCACATAAGAGACCTTTTGTTTTGGTGGGGAAGCCTTGAACCAAGAACCTCACACATGATTGGCAAGCACTCTAGTACTACCAATCTATATCCTCTACTCTTTTTAAATTTCATGGTCTGACAGGGTTTTATTACGTTTCCCAGACTTTCCTTCATCTTGCAATCCTTCTATCTCAACCTCCCAAACAGCTGGAATTATAGATGTGTGACTCCCTGCTCAGCTTCTATACTTCTTATTATGATTCTAAAAACTCAGAGCTCACTGTTTCTTATCTGAATAGCTCCTTGGATGTCTGACCTGACGAGTTTCATCCATTTCCATGTATCATTGTTCCTCAGGTATAAAATAAAGAATTGCTTTGCACCAAACCAGATGAGATAATTGAAGGAATATCAGAAAAGAGTGGTACCTATGTATGTTTGTATGTGTATTTAAATTGTGTTCAACTTTTCAGGGTAGGGTTAGCTGATTAGGTATGCATGTGCTTTCTCATTATGCTGGAGCCTTTAAAATTACCTCAAAATCTCATAGGGGTTGGATTTTGTCTAAGTCTTTGCCTGCCCATTGTCCCTAATTTCTTGTCACATCCTCAGACAATGCCTAATGTCCCTCTCTTCCTGGAGTACACAGCATACATTGAGTATCCTCTAATTGTCATTGAAATACATGGTTTATACTTAGTGCTTCAGAAATATGAAAGTTTCACTTATTTTAAAAAATAGTGAACTCCTAGGAGCAGGAGCTTGGTATGTCCTTGGATCTCAGTCATTTTTCATGTATTCATTTTAGAAGTATTTTCTCCTGGGTGTGATGGTGCACATCTGTAATCCCATCAGCTTTGGCTGGATGTAGGAGGATCACAAGTTCAACACCAGCCTTAGCAACACAGCAAGGCTCTGAGCAACTCAGAAAGACCCCGTCTCTAATAAAATATAAAAAGGACTGGGGATGTGTGTCAGTGGTTAAGTTCCCCTGGGTTCAAGGTTCAAGGTACAAGTTTCCAGTACCAAAATAAATAGATAAATAAGTAAGAAAAAAAAAATGATTTTCTGAGCGCTATGCATGTGTCAGGCACTGTTAGAAGACTGAGTTGTCAAAATTCCTGTTCTTTTTCATCTTCTTGCCTAATAAGGTAATGATTACATTATTATTTTGGAGTAAACTTGTTTTATTTTTCTACCTACCTATGTACCTACCAACTTTCGGTGCTGAGGATCCAACCCGAGGCATTGTGCATGCCAAATTGTAGGCAACTGCTGTGTCCCTGAGTCACTCTCCTAGTTCAGGTAGAGTTGAGGTACTTTTGCAGATCACCAGTAGTTAGCTGATATTGTAAGCCATGTGAATCAATAAGTTTACAAAGGAATAAGAAGGAAGGGGCCCAAGACTAAGTAGAAACCCTCATAAGTGAAGTTGACTTCTCAGCAGTGGACAGAGAGGCTGAGGGAAACCAGGAGTGCTAGGTCAGGGAAGCCAAAGAGGGGAAGAAATTCAAGGAAGAGGGAGGACTCCACTGTGTCACTTACTATGATTAAAAAAGATGTAGTCAGGTAAGTATCTAGTAGATTGAGTACTTTCAGGTCATTGGTGTCTTTTGTCAGCATAGTGAGGCACAGTGGCAGAGGTGGAAACTGGGATGAAGGGGCCCAAGGAGTAGAAAGCAAGTGGAACAATATCAGTAAGTGAGCAGAGCATACTAGGCAAGCTTTGTGAGTTTTTAGAGGAAGTCATGATTGTTAGAATGAAGTACCAACAGTAGTTACCACTTAGATATAGGATTTTGGTTTTCTTCTTGTTCCTGTTAGCACTTCAAAATATTCCTAGAATGTGAGCCCGTTTCACCACCTTCACTGCGGCTCCCTGGTCCAAACTTCCATCATCTCTCACACTGACTACTGAATTGCCTTCTAACTGGACTCCCTGTGATCACTCTTGTCCCCCACAGTTTGCTCCCAGTCATGTCCTCTTCCTTGCCATTCCTCCAACATATCAGATAAGGTCCTCCCTTAGGAGAATCACACACTGTTACCTCTGCTATGCATTGTTCCCTTAGCGTCCAACTTAGCTAACTCGAATCTTTCTTTCCTTCTTGTCCACTGGGGCAGGGGTGGTCACTCAGTGGTAGAGTACATACTTTGCATGTGTGAGGCACAGGTTTCAATCCCCAAGATTCCCCACCATCCTTGTGTTGATTTCTCTATTAATATTGCAACCTAGTCCCAGCTGGTTTTGAGTGTAGGCAGGAGGTCCGATAGTTCAAAGCCAGCATCAGCAACTTAATGATGCCCCAAACAACTTAAGGGGCGAGACCCCGTCTCAAAATGAAAAATTAAAAGGTGTTAGGTATCTCTGGGTGCAAACCCCAGTACAAAAATTAAAAAGAAATAAAAGCACAACCCAGCCAAGAGTGGTGGCAAGCTTGCAGTCCCTGCTGCTTGGGAGTCTAAGGCATGAGGGTCACTTGAGTTAGAATTAGGAGACCAGCCTGGGCAACAAAATGAGACCCTATCTCCAAAGAGATACAGAAACAAACTAAAGAAGTATAAATAAGATTTTTGCTTTTTTCTCTTCCAGGCCCTACCAGTTTTCCAATATGCTGTGTAATTATTTGTTTTCTTCTTATGTGTGGTGACTTTTGCCTGCTTACTTCCAGCAGTGAGAAAGTTGTGCCGAGCAGACATTTTTTGTTGTTTTGTGGTCTAATGTACCCAAGAGACTGGGACAGTGGCTGGCACAGATTAAGCCCTTAATGACTAGTGGTTAGAGAAATGAGTGAGTATGCATACTTTGCATGATCAGACGAAAGGAAAGCAAATGACTCTGGATTGGAAGGAAGAAAGAAAAGTTTCCCTGGATAACAGAAGGGACTGTTTCCACTTGAATTTGTGACCTTCTTTTCCTTTCTTCAGGTGCAGCAGAGGAGGAATGATCGTGAATAGCATCTCTCTGTGCTTCCACCACAAACTCATCTTAGCCCCTATGTTTCGGGTGGGCACTCTCCCAATGCGGCTGCTGGCCCTGGATTATGGAGCTGACATCGTTTACTGTGAGGTAAGTGCTCCTGGTTTCCTGGGAGGGCTTTCCCACAGTGGAGCCTCCTCATTTGGATGCGGAAGTGTTCAGGAGTGGGGGAGGCACAATGGAAACTGCCCGCACAGGTGTTTACTGAAGGTGGCAGGGGATGAACCGGCAACACCAATGAGCTCTGTGGGCCCTAGTGGAGGCCAGCAGCCCAGGGAGAGGCCAGCAGCCGCAGAGGTGTCTGGGTTACTGAGATGGGTAGATGAGCATCAAGTTGGGCACTGCCCTGGCCCCCACAGGAGCCCCACAGGAGCATATGTTCAGTTCATCAGTGAATGGACTCAGAGGTTAGGAAGAGGAGAGAAAGGACCAGAAGCAGGCTGAGGAACCCGGACGAGGTTGAGTTTTGGTTGCCATCGGATTTTCTGGTGGTGTTAGCTGGTGGGGCAGTAGATACACTTGCTGAGCCCTCTGGAGAATACTGGGGTTCAGACCCAGGTTCAGAAAGATCTGTGAGAAAAACAGAATTAAAGGAGTAGCTGATGTTGGATGATGAGGGAATGTGCGCAGGCAGTGCTTCTCATTGAGCATGTTTCAGAGTCAACCTGGAGAGCTTCCCTTAGTCCTGATATGTTGTCCTACTGAGTGTGAAAAGTTTCAGATGCCATTCAGTTATTCTGATCTTACCATCTTTTTTTTTCCTATGCTGTAGATGGAACCCAGAGCTCTGTGCACGCTAGGGCTCCACTGCTGAGCTACTTCTCATCTCCCATTCTTTCATTTAAAACCCATTGGGAGTGGGGTTGTGGCTCAGTGGCAGAGCACTTGCCTGGCATGTGTGAGGCACTGGGTTCAAGTCTCAGCACCACATGTAAACTACTAACAATAAAGTTCCATCAACAACTAAGAAAATATTTTAAGAAAACCATTGGGGGTGGGGATAGGGAAGGGATAACTGTGGTTATGAAAGGCAATAGGAGGAGTCTTTAGTGACGGGATCCTTCTGTGTCTTACCTGTGTCAGTGTCAATATCCTGATAGTGATATTGTGTTACAGTTAAGATTTGGCCATTGGGGAACCTGCGTGAAGGTACCTCCTAGGTTTAGGGTCTCTCACCTTCCACAACTGCGTGCGAAGACCAGTTACCCTCAGATAAAGTGTGTAATTGGAGAGGAACCCACCGTGTAGAGAGAAGGGAGGGCCTGTGAGTGTACTTGGGGAAAACACCCTAATTTCTAGGTGTGATTGTTGGAGGGTAGGTGTCAATGTGAGAAGAAAAATGTGAGAAAATAGGCAAATTAAAGAGTCTACTGTCAGGGATGCCACAGTCATGTGTGTGAACAACCTGAGACGGCAGAGAGATCAATTGTAAGAAGGCTCTTGGTGGTATATTCGGGAATAAGGTGAGTGGGGACAGCTGCAGAGTTAAGGCTTAAGGATGAACAGCAAACAAGGAGGGAGAAGAAGGACTGCCGGCCGCCACAGCAGGGATTTAAGAGGTTAATTCGGGAGCAAGTACAGGCAGGTGGCTTGAGTTAAAGGAAGTAGGGTGAAGGGAGTTATTTAGAAAAGACTTGCGTGTTTGAGGAATAGAGGGAGAAGGAGAAGTGAGGGGCTGTAGGGGCGATGGGCCAGGTCAGCAGTGCAGTGGAGTCGGTTTGTTGTTTTCCTTTTCTCTTGGAGGGGATAGGGGTTTGTATATTTATTTTGTGGCAGTGCTGAGGTTGGAACCCAGGGCCTTGCATATGCTGGGCAGGCACCCTGTGACTGAACTGTAGCCTCAGCCTAGGCCACAGGTTCTTTTTTTTTTTATTATTTTGTTCTTTTTCCTTATATAGGAGTGTAGAATATATTTTGGCATAAAATACATCCTTATAGTATAACTTATTCTAATTAGGATCGTATTCTTGAATTGGGGTGCAAGGCATGGATACTGGTGATTGAACTCAGGGGCATTGGACCACTGAGACACATCCTCAGCCCTATTTTGTATTTTATTAGATACAGGGTCTCACTGAGTGGCTTAGTGCCTCACCGTTGGTGAGACTGGCTTTGGACTCACGGTTCTCCTGCCTCAGCCTCCCAAGGTGCAGGCCTACAGGAGTGTGCCTTCACATCTGGTAAGGATCCTATTCTTGTGGTTGTATGTGATGAAGAGTTACCCTGATCTCTATATTCAAATAAGAGACGAGGAATGGTATATGTCTGATTCATTGTACTGTCCTTCCTATTCTCATTCCCCTGCCTTTCTTTTGATTTCCTTTGTCTGATCCAGGGGTTTTATATCTTCCCAGCCCCGCCCAATCTTGTTGTGGTTTAGCATCCACATATCAAATACAACATTTGGTCTTAGGTGTTTGGGGTTATCTTATTTCACTTAGCATGATAAGCTCCAGTTCTCTCCATTACCTAGCAAATGCCATAATTTCATTCTTCTTTATGTCTGAGTAATGTTCCATTTGTGTACATATACCACATTTTCTTTATCCATTAATTTGTTGAAGTGCACCTAGCTTAACTATTGTGAATTGAGGTGCTCTAGAGAGTGATGTAGCTGCATCACCGTAGCATGCTGATTTTAAGTCCTTTTGGTATAGACCGAGGAGTGGAATAACTAGGTCAAGTGGTGGTTAGATTCTAAGTGTTGTAAGCAATCTCCATACTACTTTCCATAGTGGTTACACTAATTTGTAGTCCCACCAACAATATATGTGAGTACCTTTCTCCCCACATCCTGGGCAACATTGATTGTTACCTGTATTCAAGTTGCCATTCTGACTGGAGTGACATAGAACTGGAAGTGTAGTTTTAATTTACATTTCTGAATTTTGCTAGACATGTTGAACATTTTTTCATATAATTTTTCCTTTTGTATTTCTTCTTTTCTCAAGTGCGTTTTCAGATCCTTTGCCCAATTATTGATTGTGTTATTTGTTTTTTTGGTTTCAAGGTTTTTGAGCTCTTTGTATAACCTGGAGATTAATGGTCTATCTATGGTGCAGGGGGTAAAGATTTTCTCCCATTGTAAAGGCTCTTTGTTCACGTTCTTCATCGTTTCCTTTGCAGTGAAGAAGCTTTTTAGTTTGATAGCATACAGTTTCTTGATTCTTGCATGTACTTCTTGCACTTTAGGAGTCTTGTTTAGGAAGTTGGTTCCTAAGTGATCATGATGGGGATTGGCCTAGTTTTTGTTAGTAGTACAGGGTCTCTGGTCTAATTCCTAGGTCCTTGATCCATTTTGAGATGGTTTTTGTGCACCGTAGAAGTAGGGGTTCAATTTCATTCTACTACATATGGACTTCCCATTATGCCAGCACCATTTGTTGAAGAGGCTATCTTTTCTGCAGCGTTTGTGTATGGGGCCTTTGCCTCCTCAGAGGTTACTGGGTATACGAGGGTGTGTCAATGTGTCTTCTATCCCATTGGTCTTGATGTCTGATTTTGGGGCACAGATTTCTTGATAAGGAGGTGGGATCTGCCCTTGTGTGAGGTGGGCCAAGGAGGCTTGGGGGGAGTGATGGGTCGTGAGGGAAGCTGAGGGGTTATGTGCTGAGAGACTTGTAGGAAGCCAGTCTTTTGTTGGAAATGAGGGTGGCGAGAAGGGTTTGGGAGTAGGGACTTGAGGAAAGTGAGAAGCTGTGGTCTTGTTCCATAGTCACTAAAAACTGGACCTTTGCCTGGCAGCTATGCTTGCTATGCAGTGCTAACTTGCAGCCTTATGGGAAGGAAATCTGAGAAGCCTGTGGGGATTGGGATGCTGGTACCTGCAGCAGGGCAGGGGCTGAGCTTTCTAGGGTGCTGGCAAAGTGAGATGGGAGGGAGGGTAGGAGGAATGGAGTACTTGTTCTCTGGAGGTTTCAAGTGGGAGGCAGAAAGGAAGGTTTCTGAGTTCAGGATGACAGAGGCCTAAGCATGTTCCATGGCAAAGTTCTAGGGCTGATAAAATCGAGGAAAAGGCAGTGGAGCCTGCGTTAATATATTCATCCCCTTGTCTTTCAGTTTTTTTGAACTCCCAGAAAGGGGACCTGTTTTCTCTGGGAGAGAGGTACAGTATAATACGAGGATGGAAGGGAGCCATGTCTGTCAGAGCACAGGGCCTGTAGGCAACCATGCTTCATTGACAGCCATGGACCATCAGTTTGTGCTAGTGGTGGCCATGGAAGGGAAGCTGGGCAGTGAAAGCAGAGCTGCCTCTGGAAACAAAACTGTGTCATGAGGATCCAGATCCTCCATCAGCTAATTCCTTAGGAATTCTTAGGTTTGTTTTCAAGCCCTTTAGAAGATAAACACTTAGGATTTATGTGATGACTTCAATATGTGGCCTTTCTAATCGGGCAAACGTTGGTTCTCCTAATAAATGTGCCTAGGTGTTTATCCCAGGGTTCTACTCAAGTTTGGAGCAGAGGAAATGTAATTTAAACACTTCAGTATTTTTTGATGTTCTTCTCTGTGAGAGAGTCGGGATAGCCTCTGAACGAACAAGGGGTTTCTGCTAGAGAAGACCTACTCTTGCCAGGCACCGTGGCGCATGCCTGTAATCGGTGTGGCTCGGGAGGCTGAGACAGGAGGGTTGAGGTTCAAAGCGAGCCTCAGAATCTTAGCAAGGCTCCTAAGCAACTCATGGAGACCCTGTCTCTAAATAAAATATAATAAAGGGCTGGGGAAGTGACTCAGTGTGAAAGGGCCCGTGGGTTTAGGTTTTGGTATCAAAAATTAACAACATAAAAAAATGACTTAGTCCTTCCATGCAGTCTTACCTTCGAGGGACAGAAGAAAATAGGCAGTTATGTTCTTGCTTGGATATTTGGCTGGAAACTGGGGCCTTGAGACCTGGGCTTGGCATAATGTGGTGCTGGTGCCTCCTGGTGGTTGCAAGAGTTGCTCTGCAAGAAGGCTAACTCCTGCTTGCCTGTTCTTTGTGGGTGAGTTCTCATGAACCCAGATAGAGAGCCAGCTGTAGGATTAGGTAACGAAATTAGCCACGTACCTGGTACAGGACCTGGGGTAGAGCAGGCTGCAGGCTCTTCCTTAGCCCACTGAGCCCTAAACACCTGGAAGATGAATCTTGTCAGAAGAGTTGAAAGAGCAGCAGTCCTTCTTCCCTAGGTTCACCCTGCAAATTTTCCAGGAGTGCCCCACAGGTCGCATTTCTATTTCTTTTTATACTAACTGAGGGACTCTAATGTCCTACCTGAGGAGACAGGTGTTAGAGTTAAATGTTTTAATAAGTGGGATCAGGAGAGAAGGCAGTGTGTTTTTAACAGATCCCCTGATATACTGATTATTAAAGTAATTTATTGCATTGCGTAGAACACAAGAGGTGTAGAAAATAGAGAAGAGGTCTGGGGTTGTGACTCAGTGGTGGGGCACTTGCCTGTAAGTGTGTATGGGGCACTGGGTTCGAATCTCAGATCACATAAAATAAATGAAAAAAAGTTTGATTGAGAACTAAAAATATAAAAAAAGTTGTGGTAAAAATTATAAGGAGAACAAATTTGTGATGGCAAACACCAATAATTCCAGGTCCTTGGGAGGCTGAGGCAGGAAGATCACAAGTTTGGGGTCAGCCTCAGCAACTCTCCAGACCCTCCCTCCAAATAAAAATACAGAAAGGAGTGGGCATGTAGCTCAAAAGCAGAGCAACCCTGGAATCAGTTTCCGGTACTGCGGAGAGAAAAAGAAAAGAATGGGGAAATTTTTGATTATTTACTTTCAACAGAAAGATTACCTTTACAAAGAAGTAGGAGGAGTATAAAGCATGGATTTTAAAAGAGACCCATTCTGTGCCAAGCTCTGCAGTCACTACTATAAGGTCTAGCAGTTCCTCATGGCATGCTTAACCATGGCCCTGGGTGCGACACCATTGGACATCCTGTGAAACCTCCTCATGTGTCCCTCAAATTTTTGTATGTTTGAATGACATCACAGTCAATACACGGCAACAATAAACATTTTTAATTCTCTCAACTAAATACAGTAAATATAACTGTGAAAAACAGAAGGTGCATCAGAAGTTGTTCTTTCCCCAGAGAGGCTCAGCCAGCAAGCTTCCGTGGCCTTTGTCTCTTTCCAGTGTGGATCAAGCCTCGAATTTTGGGCCCACGGCAACCCAAGGTCTTTTCTGCCTCTGATGGTGCTCGGCATTTCTTGGGAGCCCCTCTAGCTCTCTGATTGGGCTTCTCTGCTGGCTTCTCTGCTGGCCTCTCTATTTTGTCCTTGGCTGGAGTGGCCAAGGGAGCGTCCCCATAGAGCCAATAGCCACCAACCAGGCAGTATGTCCCCCATGCCAGCCCACCTTGGTTTCTGCACATCCTTGGTATAGGACATGGTAGTATGCAGGTGTAGGAGGAGACTCGAGAGGCAGCGCTGCTGGAAGGAAACCCACAACCCATCAGTCACTTCTGCCTTATGCACTTTGCCACCAGCACCTCCCTCTCCTGTTCCTTCCTGTTCTGACTGAAGCCCTCTTATCTGCTTGGCATCCCAAACACAGCCTTTGCCTGTCACTTCCCTGGATGTTTTCTGTCTCCTCAAGAGATGCTTTCTATAAAGTACATGAGTTCCTGGAGCCAATGGAAGCAGCAAGAGAATAGTCAGATCTCAAAATGTTCATAAACAGCATTTCCTCAATCTCCCCTTCTAGAACTGAGACAAATTTCTGTAGGTCTGTCATTTCTGAGGCTTTAGTTGAAATAATTTTCAATTTTGGAATACAGGGTCTAATATAAATTGTTTTAGTACCCCTGTGACGTTGGCAGCTTCTGTTGGGACCCATTGATAGAGCCTGTTTGAACCACACTGAATTCTAGCCTGGTTTTTATGGATTTTTCTAAGGCCTTTCTTCTTTTGAGATGGTATTTTGCTATGTTTCCTCAGATTGTCCTGGAACTCTTGAGCTGAAGCCATCCTCCTGCCTCAGCCTCCTCAGTAGCTGGCACTGTGGTTGCACACCAGTGTGTCCAGCCCTACCATAGGGTGTCTGTAGTCCATATTCTGGGACAGAGGAATCCAGAGATCCAGGTCCAGATTCTGGGTGCCAAGATCAGGCCCAATAGCCTTCTCCCCTCCACTTATCGAGACATCATTTCCTCAGACCTCCAGTCTGACTACCACTTGCTCTGTCCCCCTGGGTCTTCTGTTCTTCCCAGCTGCATGGCACCACCCTTTCCCTCAGCAGATCAGACTGGGACCTGTGGGAGGGGCCCGAGTGTGTGTATCCCTGACAGTGTGGTAAAGGTGTCTGTGTCTGAAGGTGAGGTTGATGAGAGGCCAAGATCTCACCTCAAAGTGCTCCATCATTTGATAATGAAAGCGCAGCACACATTTGTAAGTGTCTTATGAAGGAAAGATGTGGAGAAAGCCTCCTTTCTGTTTTGGTGATGGGAGTCTCACCTTTTTTCTGAGGTTTCACTCTGTTCCCCACCCAGATCCTTGAACCCATCTCCTGTGCTCAGGTGATCCTCCCACCTCAGTCCCAAGTAGCTGGGACCGTAGATGAGTAGCAGTGTACTGGGCTCTGAAGGAAGCATCTGGGGAGTCTGAAGGGAAGGCTGGGTTGACAGAGATCAGGACCTTTGTGAAGACTTGCCCTGAGCAGTGAGCACAAGCACTGTGGGTCCTTGAGCGAGCAGCAGACCTTTGGTCTCACTCATGCCGGGGAAGTCCTGAGGTGATGGGCCAGCCCCAAAAGAACCTGTGGCCGTCCAGTGAGGTTGTGTATTTACCAAGGGCTCCATTACTGATTCCTGGCCTGGGCCTACCTGCCGCACTGCTCTCCCAGGACACGGAAGACAAGTTAGACTGGGTATAAAATATCCGGTCAGACATTCTCTCTTGAGCAGCCAGACTCACTGGTGTCTTGTAGAGAACTGGTAGGGAAGTTTCCTAGCTACACTGCCATGGAAACTGTTGCTTGTGATGTCATCACGACCCACTGAGGTCACGGAAGGAATGGGTGACTTGAGGAGTGGTGTCAGACCCTTGGTGTTTTATGGAAAATATGGTTGAAAGTAGAAAATACTGCCTGGGCCTTCCCTTCTGGCCTCTCCGCTCATATCCTAGACAAATATCCACTGTCTGTGGAGCCCAGCTGGGGGTTGGGACAGCTTATGACCTCCGGGGATCAATAGAAACCCAAATTCTGAGACTAACCTGAGAGTCATGAATCAACACAGAGACAGCTAGGTTGCATCGCCCTGTCCCTGAGCATTAAACTGTTGGAGGGGCAGTGATGTGAGTGGATTAGGGGGTCAGGGAACTCTTCTTAGTTGTGGGCCTGAACATAGGTTAATATTCGAGCTTGGCATGTTGTGATCTCTTGACTCAGGAGCCCTATGAGGGAGATTTTTTTAGTTTAAAGCCAGCCTCTTCAACTTAGTGAGACCCTAAGCAAGTCAGTGAGAGCCTGCCTCTTTTTAAAATTAAAGAAGTCCTGGGGATGTGCCCTAGTTGGTTTAGTACCCCTCAGTTCAATCCCCAGTGTATGAAAGAAAAGAACCAAAAAATTGGAGATGTTTGAAAGCATTCCAATTGGGAAGAAATGCAAAGATGGGCTCATGTTGACCTCCTTCTGCTCCAGAGATTAATACTTTGATGGAATGGAGATGTGAGGCATTGGGTTTGATCCTGGGCAACAGAGATAAAACAAGAAAAGAATTACACCCTCACGTTTTCACAAGTGAGGTCTGAAATGGAGCCTAAGGGGCCTAGCTAGGGTAATCCAGGTAGTACAGAGGTGTTCTGCTCAACAGTGGGATTTCTTGTTCATGTTGGGGCTCCAGATTTATAACTGTAGGACAAACTGTCACATTTCAAGGTGGTGGACAGTGGCAAGGCTGTTAAAGGTGCTCCAAGGCCAAAGGAATTCTCTAGTGACTTTACAAAATAGGCATACAGGCCCATTTTAACCTAAAATTTGAGATGTGTTTATGACACTATGACATTACAAAATGAGCACATTATCATTTCAGTTCCCTTTCTTCACAAGAGGTTAAGAGGCTCTGTGTGGGTATGTAGGCCTGCAATCCCAGCTTTGCAGGAGTCGTAAGCAGGAGGACCACAATGTGAAGTCAGTCTCAGCACATTAGTGGGACCCTAGATAAAAATAAAATGGGCTGAGGATGTAGGTCAGTAGCATTGCTCCTGTGGTTTGCATTCCCAGTACCACAAGTAAGTGATTTAAAGAGGGAGAGAGCTGGGATGTAGCTCAGAGGTTGAGTGCCCCTGGGATTTTTACTGAAAGAAAATTGGAAAGAAAGAAAGAGAAGGAGGGAAGGAAGGAAAGAACGGAGAGACAGAGAAAGGAAAGAAAGAAGGAGAGGGAGAGAAAGAGAGAGAGAAATATAGGAAGTAAGAAAGGAAGAAGCAAAGAAAGAAAGAAGGAAGGAAGGAAATAAAGAAAGGAAGAAAGAAGGAAAAGTCAAAGAATAGGGCTGGGAATGTAACTCAGAGGTAGAGAGCTTGCCATCCATTCACTGTAAAGAAAGAAAATAAACTCAACTGAATCTTTGTCCTCCATGTGGCAATCTGGATTGTGAGTCATCAAATAAAATGAAGTCTGGCCCAATGGTAATTCTTGTTAAGTCAGTCTATGAAAACATTATTTATTGCTAGAAATGAAATGGCAGAAAATACAATTCTGTTTTATTCTGCACATTATATGTGAATGACTATGCTACTTTGGTCCAATGCTCCACTACTCCAATACTGGCTAGTACCTCATCTTTCAAGCCACTAGCAGCTCACCAGGCCCTGAGAGGCATTAAGGACAGCCTAGGTGACAAGTGTGTTCACCCATGCAGGACACCAGTGAAGATTCCTAATCCAGATTCACATTTGAGTGAACCAGACTCAAGCTTGCTGAGGCAACGGCCATCTACCGAGGATGCCAGTCCTGGAAGGCTTCTCCTTCTGCAAGCTGCCCGTTCAATCTCCACCATCAGGCTCATATCCCGGGGATGAGTCACAAAGCTGACAAGCGCACCTGACACCTGGCTCCCAAGCCGACCCACCCTCCCTGCTCTGTGGATGTAATCTTGCAGGGTGAGGGGAAAATCATAGTTGACAAGCAGCTCCACATGGGTGCTGTGTAGGCTCTGAGAGGCTATGTCTATGCAGAGCAGTATGTCTTGGGATCCCTTGTGAAGCATTAGAAGATATCTGCCCTGACTGAGGCTGGCATTTGTCCCTTGAAGACTTAGGTGTTTGAAATTGGGGTCATCCAGAATATATCCCAGCCAGTTGACAGTGCTGGAGCTGTTATAGAACACCCGGACAGTTCCTGAGGGTGCAGGCTTCTCTTCTTTGTCACGCTGCTTGAGGATCTGCAGCAAATCTGCCACCTTCTCTGCTCCCTTCAGCCTCAGAAATGTTTGTGTGACATGAGGCATGATGCAGTGGAGCTGTGAAGTGCTGATGGTGGTGAGAGATCCTGGGCTCCCAACTTTACTCCACACCTTCTGGATCTCACGTTGGGTATCAGTCTCAGCACCTTAGGGAGACCTTGTCACAAAACAAAAGGGGGAAAACTGGGGTTTTACATCAGTAGTAGAGTACTTTCCTAGCAGGTGTGTGTTACTTGGTTTGATGGAGAGCACCATATTAAAATAAAAAAGCAAAACAGAGGTATTGTGTCCATTTACCCTAAAAAAATGCTAATATTAAACAAAAAGTTTGAGGGATTTTGGTAAAGTACGCCAAAACAAACAAACAAAAAGTACAAATTGAATAATCTTTTGTTTCTAAAGGTCGGGGAACATTTACTCTTTTTGTTAAATATAGTTTTAGCTGTTAATGTACCTCGTTTTATTTTGTATATGTGGTGCTGAGTATTGAATCCAGGGCCTCATACATGCCAGGCAAGTGCTCTCCCACTGAGCCACAATTGCAGTCCGTATCTTCTTCTTATAGTAGTCATTTTTGAAAGATAATGATGGTAGTAGGAAGTGTCGAGCTTCATTAAGAAGGATACATGAGATATAGTTGATTTTTGTTATTCGTAGAAGTTATGTTCTATGAAGTTGCTGAGCAAAGGAAAATTGGTTTGTGAATAGTGAACTGAGTGACCCTAGGGGAAATACAGGATTAGGGTTTTGCTAGCTTCTAGTCACTCTTTTATCTCCTGATTAGCACCTAAACTGATTTTATGCGTGTATGTGTTCAAAGCTCTGCTGTTTATTTATTTAGTCACTAGGGATCAAACTCAGTGCCTTGTGCATTCTCAGTCTGTGCTGTACCATGAAGCTCTACTGGCAGCTCCAGCCAATACACCGTTGATTCATTAACCTTCAACTCAGGAACCAAAAGCACTATATTGTCATGCCTAACCCTGGCTTATGGAACACACATGTTTTGTCAGTACGGTTCATGACAGCCTTCTTGTGTTTAAGAGCACTTTAGAGACAGAGGGATCGCAAGTTCAAAGCCAGCCTCAGCAAAAGTGAAAAGCTAAGCATCTGAGTGAGACCCTGTCTCTACATGAAATACAAATTCCCCTGGGGATGTGCCTGACAGGTCCAGTGCCTTGGTACCCAACCATGAAAAAAAAAAAAAAAAGAAAAGAAAAACAAGAAAGAATGAAGTACAAAATAATACCGGTCACTCATGAGGACTTCAGCACCATGATTGAAGCCATTTTCTACAGTGACATCGTTAAGAAAAGTACAAAAATTGAAGGGCTAAATATACTATCAAAAGGATAAATTTAGTATCAGAGCTAAAATAAGGAGACAAGAGTGGCACCTTGTTTGATCTTCTGGAGATGTGTATGTCAGGTGACTGCAGTTTGTTGTCACTTAGTGACTGTCCATGAATGAGTGGAAACACAACATGTATTGATTAGGTGTATAATTCAATTTTAGTGAATAGATGCATTTGAAAATAGGCAACTGCAAATAGTAGTGAAGATTGACTGAAAGAGTACTCGTCCACTCCAATTTCCTGACACACTCTTTGTAATTAAGAAATGGTCACTTGTACCTCAAAGTGCCATCTTGCAGGACAATTTTGACCAGTATTGAAACACAAAGTTCAGTGTATGTAAATTTTTTCAATATTTCAAAAAGTTGTAAAATTCTTGTAATCACTCAGAGTAGGTGCATACAACCCAAACATGCAGTTTAAGAAAGAACGATAAAGTGAATAAATTGTTACCTGTGTAGTGAGATGGACCATCATCAGCACGTCAGAAGCACAAACGTCTGTGATCCCTTTTCTCCCTTCAAGGTCATGCTTTGCTGTGTTCACCTGCAGGGCTTAGGCTAGGCTGAACTTGTACCCCATGTGTTTGTGTTTTCTCGTAGAGGTGCTCAGAACATTGAATTTTGTGGTCCCTGATGACCGAGTAGTCTTCCACAGATGTGAAAGAGAACAGAGCAGAGTGGTCTTCCAGATGGTAGGAGACCCCAATGTCAAGTGTCCTCCTGAGGCTTCCTGTGTGTTGGGATGTCATAAGTTAGGTCCTGTGCCGGCCAGCATCAAATGCCTGAGCTTCCTCGCTCAGCAGTGGCTTCGTGAAGACTTGACTTGAGCATTTTTGGAAGGGTCACTCGTGAGTGCTTACACTATGGGAGCCAGTGTGTGGACATCAGGCTGGCACAGTCTGTTCCATGCCTCCAGTCGCAGATTTAATTTACTTAATTACAGGAATCTTTTGCTTGGCAACATGACTTGTATATTAAATTTTCAAATCCCTAGCATTGATTATTCAGGTTGTGGTGTTTCTTTTTGTGTAGTCTGTATTTATTTCCTCTCAGACGAATTAGATTTCCTCCAGAGTGGTTAAACTCTCTGTTTGTTTGTGTCTGCTTTTTGGTTTTAAGGATTGAAATCAAAGGCACTGAATCCCTACGCCACATCCCCAGCCCTTTGTATTTTTTCTTTTGAGACAGGGTCTTACTGAGTTGCTTAGAGCTTCTCTAAATGGCTGAGGCTGGCTTCAAACTTGGGATCTTCCTGTGTTGGCCTCCTGAGCTGCTGGGATTGCCAGTGGGTGGTACTGCACATGGGCAGTTAAGCTTTTACGTTAGGGTGCAAAGACTCCATGGCTCTGTTCTCTTGCGCTGGACATTCCTTGGTGCTTTCGTAGAAATAACTCCCAAAAGATGTTCAGGTCTTGAATACGTTGATGAGAATGGATCGATATATAATGATAGAATCTTATTTTGTGGGTATCTGCATGTTTTCTAGAAGATTCTTTCGTTCATGTTTTTGTATGATTGAACATAATAATAGCATTAAGGACATTGTTTAGGTCTTCCAAGTCCATTTTTTTCCTTTCTCAGTGAGCTCATCCATTGGGCTGGCTTATTGGGAGACAAATGGTCCACCCTGCTTGTGAGCATGAATGTGTATGTGTTTGTGTGTGCGGGGCACGTTGGCGGGGAGATGAGCATGTATGTGTGTGCACATCTGCCTTCATCAGAGCATTGATTGGATGATGAAGCCTTTTGTGTTCCCAAGGACCTCAGATGCAGAGGGAGTCCTGGCTGTGGCCAGGCTTGGCTAAGTTTCTCCCTCTCCAGCTCCTTTTGTCTTTCCTGTGAGAGAAGAGGTCTTAGTGTCACTGATGACCTTGGAGGTAACCCACCCTTGTGCTTTGTGGCCCATTACTTTCTTTTTTGAGCTGAGAGTTATTTTCTTTCCTCTCTATGACATCTGAAGGCTATCCTGGAACTCATGGGTACTCCCTGTTCCCAGCTGCTAGAGACCTTCTTCTGAGGGCCCAATTTGAATGTTTATTCCTGGGATTCCCTTTGTGGGGATTCTCCGGACTGTAAGTCCTGAGGCTTTAATTCTCAGTGTTGGTAAGTCCTCTTGCTTCCTGAGTTAAGAAGGTCAGCAGAGTACCATGATCAAAGAGTGGGTTTTAGAGTTAAGATACACCTGAGTAGGAATTTGGGTTTCCTACTGGCTAAGTGTGTGACGTTGGGACGTTACTTAGCCTTGCTGATAAGTTAGTTCCTCACTGTGTGAAATGATACCATTGGTACTATCCACCTCTGTCACAGGGCAGGGCAAAGGAAATCAGGCATGTTATTTGGAGCATGTCACACATTGGGAACGCTTGGTACATGTTAGCTTTTGTTGTTGATGACAGTGATAGCAAGAAGGGACTCGGGCAGTAATTGCTCTTGATCATAGACTGTTAACTGTAGAAAGCAGAGAATGAGGTCATTGTCTCTTCTGCATTTGAGAGTTTTTGGAGTAAGTCAACCATGCAGCTCAACTTATGAAGGTAGTCGTGTAACTTCTGCCAGAAGAGTTGTTCTGGAAAAGGGCTTTTGTGCTTATGTCACTTCTCTGCATTGATAAATGGTTTTCATTACCCCAGTGAGAAATCCTGCCCTGGAATTGATTTAGCATGATTGTTACTGGGTATTCGAGTAATCTGACACAACTGCAGTATGGCAAAGTTCTCAATCCCTAGCTCTTTTCAGATGTGTATACACATTATGTCTTTTGTCTGGAACTCTGCTCAGATGAGGTCTGTCATTGAGGGTGGTGTGTTTCATAGAGTGAGAGACACAGCAAGAGGTTTATGAGCCCAGACCCATTCAGATTTTGACTCTACCTTCTTCCTCAAGTTGAATGTTTGTTACCTTTTTCTTTATGATTTCCCAGAGAAAGTGATGTAGATGGCATTGATGTCAATATGGGCTGTACAAAAGAATATTCCACCAAGGTAAAGGATTTCTTTATGTTCCTCACAAGTATAGTATGGAGATTAAAGGAAGGTAATCAGATGTGACAACAAGGTACAGTGTCTCCTTCTTGACTGGATCCTGTTGTATATGGGGGAAATGCTAGAAAGGATGTTAGTGGGTCAATGGGCAAAACTGGAACAGGGCTAGGCCTGGTGGCCCATACCTGTAATCCCTGTTATCCTGGAGACTGGTGAAGGAGGATTGCAAATATGAAGCCATCCTAGGCACCTTAGGAGAACCCTGTCTCCAAATAAAATATGAAAGGCCTGTGGAATTAGCTCACTGGTATAGCACTTTCCTGGCAATGTACAAGGACCTGTACAAGGCAATGTACAAGTGTTGCTAAGCATAGGGAAAAAAAAGCAAAGAAAAATACCATGAACAGGTCTTTGTCTTTTCATGAATAAAATCCAAACATATGGGCTGGGTTGTGGCTCAGTGGTGGAGTGTGTGCCTAGCATGCATGAGGTACTGGGTTCATTTCTCAGCACCACATATTACTAAATGAGGAAAGTACAGGTCTATCAACCTGCTTCTCTACACAAGTGCAGATCCCTGCCCACGGCGGGAGTCTGGTGTGTAAAGCTATGGTCCTGAGCATCTCAATGTGTGTTTGATAGCTTTCTTGTGGCGAATTTGTTCACTTAATTGCTTATGAGAAAAACAGCTCCATGTAATCCTCGTTCTGACTTTTTAAATATTTTAAAGAGTCCTTTTAATTCTTGGAAACAAAAAGGATCTTGTTTTGTACATAAGAACTTTTTTTATGAATAAATCAAGCATCCCCCAAAAAAGGAAAAGTGAGGCATACATTTACAATAGTAGAGGATGCAGCCTAAATGTCATCTCAGAAGAGATCAGAGCCGAGGGCTATGGTAAGCCTAAGAACAGAGTGGAAAGGCCGCCCTTCAACTTGTTTCTTCAGAGGAAACTTGGTCCTGGAGGAAGACATCGAGGACTCCACGATGAGAGGAGTGTGGACGCCACCAAGAGGTGGAGACAACTGTGAATAGCTCATTTTGACCGAAAGACTGGGGACGTGAGAAAGAGGAAGACAAGGAGCAAAAGATGGCAAACATTGGTTGGCATCAGATGAGCTGGACTTAGACTTTAGGTATGGTTGGTTTTTCTTTTGAGCAGAGACGCCAAGTGTCTAGTGGATTAGATTGGCAGTAGGGTAGAGGTGGGGAAGCTAGGTCTTGGCTCTGAAATGATTGGATGTGGGATGTTGGGAAGAGTGGATGGGATTGGGGAGGAAACACTGGTGGCCAGGAAGCAGGATTCTTGGTTTTTCGCTGTGATCAGGAGCTGATGAAAGAAGAGGTTTGGATCCAATGATGAAGGAAATTGAGGTTGCTGAGTGTAAGGCATCAGAGGGACTCCTACTGTGCTGCCCTTGGGAGCCTGTGGCAGGGTGAGCAGAGGATGGGCAGTGTAGACATCGTAGATGTCCCCCTGGCTCACTTCCAGAGTCAGCCACTTTGCTCTGAGGAGTCACCTGGGTTGACAGCAATACTTGAGGTCAGGAGGCTGCATCATACCTGCCTGCCTGCTTAAAAAACCAGAGGACCTCGTGGATGGTAGCTTCCAAGAATTTCAGAAATTTGAAACTGTGTATGAGGAGTTGAAAACGTATGGCTGTGTTTTCTCTGATTATGTCAGTGTGTTCCTCAGTTATGTAAGGAGCAGAGCAGAAATCATTTGGAATGATGTACCTCATGCAGTGAAAAAGAACAATGAGCAGAATTTCTTCCAGTGTACTACTGTTTACTTCAGGAAAATGGGGAATGAATATTTATATATGTTGACTTTTTATCTACAGAATATATTTGGGAAGACAAAGAAGAAAGTAGGGGCATTGGCCTCCTCTGGGGAAGGAAGCATGGATTTTATTTGTTTTTCTCTAAGTAGGAAAATTACAGTCCTGGGGTAGCGTTAAAATAGTGACTGGCACTAGCCATTTAGAAGAGATACCAACCGGTATGCCGTACTGGCACATGCCAGCCAACTATGTGCTCTATTCTCATGGTTCAAAAATTGAAGGCAGATAAAAAGTATAGACTGAGCTGTGCCCAGTGGTACACACCTGTAATTCCAGCCATTGTGGAAGCTTCGGCAAGACGGTCTCAAGGAACTCATGTGGACCCTCTCTGAAAAAGGACTGAGCATTATGGAAAGGACTGCAGTAACAAGGAGAGAAAAAAAGAATGTAGATTGAAAGATCTCCCATTACTTAAGCAGGGGGAATCTTTACTCTTTTAAGTTTTCTTAAATTTGAGTGTTTAATCTCTTCAATAAAAGAACAAAATGAGGAAGGAATGAAGGAAATTCCATTGTGTCAGACTGCTGGGGAAGGGGCAGTGAGCTTGAATTTGAGGTCCTGAGATTGCTGAGGAAGGGCTGGTGTGTGAGTGTGTGAGGTGAAGGGAAGATGGAGCTGGGTGAGTGCCTGTGCTTCCCTGAGGCCTGGAAGGTTCGTGTGTCTAATGCAGAGCTAGTGCCTCCTCCTCCTACCAGTTCTCAAAGTGAGGCCCAGCATGGCCAGTGTGTGGAGAGTGTTTTTGTTGTTGTTGTTATTTGGTAGCAGGGATTGAATCCAAGGAGGTTTATCCACTGAGTCATATCCCCAACCTTTTTAATTTTATTTTGAGATTAAGTTGCTGAGGCTGGATTTGTACTTGTGATGTCCCTGGCTCCACTTCCGGGGGGGCTGCACTCTGTGTGATTTAATCTGTCACCACTGAACATGAGATTAAACTGTAACAACTGTCATCCTTCTGAGCCCATGTGGTGAGCATTCATTAGTACAGTGTGCATACTGTATTTCTTGGAATTGCTTTTTCACTTTCTTTCAGGCTTTCAAGGATTCTCTCCTCTGCTACACTCCCCTGGTATACTGATTATGAAAGTAATTCATTGCCTTGTGTAGAACACAAGACATGTAGAAAATTGAGAAGGGTTCTGGGGTTGTGGCTCAGTGGTGGGCCACTTGCCTGTTAGTGTGTATGGGGCATTGGGTTCGATTATCAGGATCCTATACAATAAATGAAGAAAAGGTTCATTGAGAACTAAAAGTATAAAAAAAATTTGTGGTAAAAATTGTAAGGAGAACAAAGGTGTGATGGCAAACACCAATAATCCCAGATTTATGGGAGGCTGAGGCAGGAAAATCACAAGTTTGAGGTCAGCCTCAGCAACTTTGAAGATGCTGTCCCAAATAAAAAACCAGAAAGGACTGGGTACATAGCTTCATGGTAGAGCAACCCTGGAATCGTTTTCCAGTACTGTGGAGAGAAGAAGAAAGGGTAGGGAAATTGTTGATAATTTCCTTTGAACACAAAGATTACCTTTAGAAAGAAGGAGGAGGAAAATAAAGCATGGCTTTTAATAGAGACCCAGTCTCTGCCAAGCTCTGCAGACACTACTATAAGGTCTAGCAGTTCCTCACGGCATGCTTAACCCAGGCTCTGGGTACAACACATTGAACACTGTTTGAAACTTCCTCTAGTGTGTTCCTCAAATTTTTGTGTGTTTGAATAACATCACAGTCAATAGACAGCAATAATAAACATTTTTATTTCTCATAAATATAGAAATTTGAAGTGTGAAAAAGAGAAGATGCATCAGAAGATTTTTCTCTCCACAGAGAGGGTGAGCCAGCAAGCTTCCGTGGCCTTTGTCTCTTTCCAGTGTGGTTGAAGCCTCAAATTTTGGGGCCAGGGCAACCCAAGGAATTTTCCACCTCTGATGGTGCCAGGCGTTTCTTGGGAGCCCCTCAGGCTCTCTGATTGGGCTTCTCTGTTGACTTTTCAGCTGGCTTCTCTGCTGGTTTCTCTGCTGACTTGTCTATTTTGTCCTTGGCTGAAGTGGCCAAGGGAGCGTCCCCATAGAGCCGGTAGCCACCAACCAGGCAGTATGTCTCCCCATGCCAGCCCACCTGGGTTTCTCCACATCCTTGGTACAGAACATGGTAGTATGCAGGTGTAGGAGGAGACGCGGGAGGCACCGCTGCTGGAAGGAAACCCAGAACCCATCAGTCACTTCCGCCTTATACACTTTTCTGCCAGCACCTCCCTCTCCTGTTTCTTCCTGTTCTGACTGAATCCCTCTTATCTGCTTGGCATCCCAAACACAGCCTTTGCCTGTCACCTCCCTGGATGTTTTCTGTCTCCTCAAGAGTGCTTTCTGTAAAGTACTTGAGTTCTTGGAACCAATGGAAGCAACAAGAGAACAGTCAGACCTCAAAATGATCACAAACAGCACTTCCTTAATCTCCCCTTCTACAACTGAGGCAAATTTCTGTAGGTCTGTATTTCTGAGAATAATGGAAATAAATTTCAAGGTTTGGAATACAGGGTCTAATATAAATTGTTTTAGAACCCCTGTGACGTTGGCAGCTTCTGTTGGGACCCATTGATAGAGCCTGTTTGAACCACACTGAATTCTAGCCTGGTTTTTATGGATTTTTCTAAGGCCTTTCTTGTTTTGAGATGGTGTTTTGCTATGTTTCCTCAGACTGTCCTGGAACCTTTGAGTGAAGCCATCCTCCTGCCTCAGCCTCCTCAGTAGCTGGCACTATGGTTGCACACCAGTGTGTCCAGTTCTACCACTTTCTGCAGGCCTTATTCTGGGACAGAGGAATCCAGAGATCCAGGTGCAGATTCAGGGTGCCAAGCTCAGGCCCAATAGCCTTCTCCCCTCCACTTCCTGAGACATCATTTCCTCAGACCTCTAGTCTGACTACCACTTGCTCTGTCCCCCTGGCTCTTCTGTTCTTCCCAGCTGCATGGCACCACCCTTTCCCTCAGCAGATCAGACTGGGACCTGTGGGAGGGGCCCGAGTGTGTGTATCCCTGACAGTGTGGTAAAGGTGTCTGTGTCTGAAGGTGAGGTTGATGAGAGGCCAAGATCTCACCTCAAAGTGCTCCATCATTTGATAATGAAAGCACAGCACACTTTTGTAAGCGTCTTATGAAGGAAGGATGTGGAGAAAGCCTCCTTTCTGATTTGGTGATGGGAGTCTCACCTTTTGGCTGAGGTTTCACTCTGTTCCCCACCCAGATCCTTGAGCCCATTTCCTGGGCTCAGGTGATCCTCCCACCTCAGCCCCAAGTAGCTGGGACCGTAGATGAGTAGCAGTGTACTGGGCTCTGAAGGAAGCATCTTGGGAGTCTGAAGGGGAGGGCTGGATTGACAGAGATCAGGACCTTTGTGAACACTTGTCCTGAGCAGTGAGCACAAGCACTGTGGGTCCTTGAGGGAGCAGCAGACCTTTGGTCTCACTCATGGCCGGGGAAGTCCTGAGGTGTGATGGACCAGCCCAAAATGAACCTGTGGCAGTCCAGTGAGGTTGTGTATTTACCAAGGGCTCCATTACAGATGGCTGGCCTAGGCCTACCTGCCGCAGTGCTCTCCCAGGGCTCGGAAGACAAGTTAGACTGAATATAAAATATCGGGTCAGACATTCTGTCTGTAGCAGCCAGATCTCTGGTGTCTCATAGAGAACTGGTAGGGAAGTTTCCTAGCTACCCTGCCATGGAAACTGTTGCTTGTGATGTCATCACGACCCACTGAGGTCAAGGAAGGAATGGGTGACTTGAAGCGTTAGGCATCATACCCCTGGCGTTTATGGAAAACATGGTGAAAGTAGAGAATTTTGCCTGGGCCTACCCTTCTAGCCTCCCCACCCATATACTAGACATATAACAACTGTCAGTGTAGCACAGCTGGGGATTGGGACAGCCCATGACCCCAGGGGAGCAAGAGAAACCCAAATTCTGAGACTGACTTGAGCGTCATGAATGAACACAGAGACAGCCAGGTTGCATATCCTTCATCCTAAGCATTAAACTGTTGGAGGGGCAGTGATGTGAGTGGATTAGGGGGTCAGGGAACTCTTCTTAGTTGTGGACCTGAACATAGGATAATATTTGGGCTTGGTGTGTTGTGATCTGTTGACTCAGGAGCCCTGTGCAAGAGATTTTTCTAGTTTAAAGCCAACGTCATCAACTTAGTGAGACCCTCAGAAAGTCAGTGAGAGGCTGCCTCTTTTTAAAATTAAAAAAGTTCTGGTGATGTGCCCCAGCTGGTTTAATACCCTGAGTTCAATCCCCAGTGTATGAAATCAGAAACCAAAAAATTGGAGATTCATAAAAGCACTCCAATTGGGAAGAACTGCAAAGAAGTTGACCTCCTTCTGCCCCAGAGATTAATACTTTGATGGTTCGGAGATGTGAGGCATTGGGTTTGATCCTGGGAACCACGAAGAAAACAGGAAAAGAATTGCACTCTCACCTTTTTACAAGTGAGGTCTGAAAAGGAGGTTACGGGCCTACAGTGTTGCACATGTAGGACAGAGGTGTTCTGCTCAACAATGGGGTTTCTTGTTGTTCATGTTGGGGCTCCAGATTTATAACTGATAGGACAAACTTGTCTCATTTCAAGGTGGTGGACAGTGGCAAGGCTGTTCAAGGTGCTCCAAGACCAATGGAATTGTCCATTGAGTTTACAAAGTAGGAATGACAGGCCCATTTTAACCTAATTTGAGATGTGTTCATGACAATATGACATTACAAAATGAGAACATTATCATTTCAGTTTCCTTTCTCACAAAAGGCTAAGCAACTCTGTGTGGGTATGTAAGCCTGCAATCCCAGCTTTGTAGGAGTCTTAGGCAGGAGGACCACAATGTGAGGCCAGTCTCAGCTACTTAGCGAGACCCTGGATAAAATAAAACGGTGTGAGGATGTAGGTCAGTGTTAAATCTCCTGTGGGTTCCATTCCTAGTACCGCATTAAGTAATTTAAAGAGGGAGAGAGCTGGGATGTAGCTCAGAGGTTGAGTTTTTCTGGGTTTAATCCTTTTCACTGGGAGACATATGGAAACAAAGAAAGGAATGGGGGGAAGGAAGGGAGCAAGTCGGAGAGAGAGAGAAAGTCAATAAAAGGAAAGAGAGAAAGAAAGAAAAGAAAGAATATGAAAGGAAGGAAGGAAGAATGGAAGGAAGGAAGAGGAAGAAAGAAAGAATGAAAGAGAGGGAAGAATTGAAGGAAGGAGGGAGGAAAGGAAGGAATGGAGGGAGGGAGAAAAACAGAAAGAGAAGAAAGGAAGGAAGGAGGAAAGGAAGTGAGGGAGGGAGGTGAAAGAATAGAGCTGGGGATATAGCTCAGAGGTAGAGAGCTTTCCCTCCATATACGGCAAAGAAAAAAAATAAAGTCAACTAAGTCTCTGTCCTACATGAGTCAATTTGGAGTGTGAATCGTCAAATATAATGAAGTCTGGCCTAATGGTAATTCTTGTTAAGGTAGTCCATGAAAACATTATTTATTGCCATAAATGTCATGTCAGAAAATAAAAGCCAGTTTTATTCTCCACAATATATGTGAAAGACTATGCTACTTTGGTCCAATGCTCCACTATTCCAATACTGGCCAGTAGCTCATCTTTGAAGCCACTAGCAGCTCACCAGGCCCTGAGAGGTATTAAGGGCAGCCTAGGTGACAAGTGTGTTCACCCCTTCAGGACACCAGGAAAGATCCCTAATCTAGAATTACATTTGAGTGGCTGAAA